>NW_006205341.1:952473-999368 GCF_000334495.1 Tupaia belangeri chinensis | reverse complement strand
CCCCTACCACTAACCCTGTACGTGGTCGCGCCACCTCCCAGAGCACACGACTGGTGCGACCTCCTATAGGAAGTCACCACACTGATACCTGGGACACACTGCAACAAGCACTGGCAGGACCTCTCCAACATTAAATCCAGAAGGGCACTGTGAAAAAGAAGTGTTACAATCAAAACACTTTTATCTAGTGTCACGCCAGTTCTTCTGAGGACATAAAAAGAATGAAGTCACTACCAAGAAGCATCACATCTGAGATCGTAGCCTGGCCTGCTTTGTCTCCTAACACCAAACTAAGAGAAAAGGCAAAATCCATTGAGCAGCGAAGACGCACCATCGCAAAAGCCAGCGTTGATAGTGCCTCAGCCCAGCCCAGAGAAACTGCAGAAGGGAGAAAGGCTCGTCTGCGTGAGTGGAAAGCCGGCAAAGGAAGCACACTACAAGGGCCACTTCATTCAGTAGTTAACCAGCCTGAGCCTGAAGGACAAAATCAAAAACCGGTTGGGTCCTTCTAGACTACCACGGCAGAAGATGAACAAAGACCATTTACTGAAAAAGTGAGTAAGACATTTGCTGAATGCCTGAACCTGATTAATGAGGGATGACCAAAAGGAGAAATATTGGTCACACTGAATGACTTGATTAAAAACATTCCAGATGCGGGGCTGGGAGATGGTGTGGTGGTTAAAGTGCTGGATTCCCACATGGCTGACTGTGGTTTGTGTCCCAGACCTGGTGGCTTGCTTTCTCATTTTCCCTCTGTCTCTGTCTCTGTTTTTCTCTCTCTCTGGTCAAATTAAAGAATAATAATGATAGGGACCAGCAGATGGCACAACGGTTATGTTACTGGACTTCCATGTCGCCGACCGCAGTTTGAGTCCCAGACCTGGTGACTTAAACTCACGCTGGGCACATGTGCATGTGTGCCCAAGATCCCGAAAGGAGAATGGAGGAGATAGGGATTGAGGTGTGGTCATCCCCCCTAGGGAGTGATTTATTACCTTCTGTCTCTTTTTATCTTTTTGGCAAGCACACGTGTCCTATAGCAAAAACCTCTCCAAAAAAAAAAAAAAGAAAGAAAATAATAATGATAATTTTAAAATAAATAAATAATTCTTTAAATATATATTAAAAAATATTCCAGATGTCAAAAGATGTGTTAAATACTGGCTATGTCTTGCACGTACTGGATCAATCACAAGTCCTACCAAAGATACCGTAAGTTATGAGCAGGCCATTCTGGCAGGGGCTCAGCCTACTGAAGAGATGCGGCATGTGACTAGATATTATCACAATGAAGAATCAAGAAAAGGAAAAAGTTAGTCTGGAGAAAAGTACTGAGGAGGATTAGGTAACCAAAGAACAAATCCAAGAAGTCAACATTGAATACATAGGAGTAAATCTACAGCCAGGAAAACCGGAAACAGAGAATAAACATGATCGAAATGTGGTATTGCAGGATTGAGAAAAGCAGCAAGATGACAAAACAAAAGATTCAACCTGTGATGTTAAAACTGCCAATACAGAAACTAGGACAGGTTGCTTAATAAAATATAATGTGTCTACTACTCCATATTTGCAAAGTGTAAAAACGAAGGTGTAATTTGATCAAATAAATCCTACATTTCAAGAGCTGAAATTTCTGACACCAGTGAGACGATGTCCACGTCTTCAAGAGAAGACGTCTGAATGGGCAGATATGTTAAAGACCATTGTCCTGGCGTGTCTTCCTCGGGGCAGTTAACAGAGTCAGGAAGTGAAGCTGATGCTTCTGTTTACCGCCCTAATGCAGCACTGTGCTGCTGTGCTCCGAGGCTGAAACAGCAGAAGAGGCGTGAAGCTATGATAAGGAGCGGGGTGTTATTACTGCTGGTGTCCAGCTTGCTTGTGGGTGGCTTGTATTTCCCTTAGGCCTGGAGTTGGCCAAGGACCTACACAGTCTCAGTATTCATGGCAGTGAGCTCCTTACTAGCACTGAGTGTCTGTGCGTTGGAAAGCTTATCTCACTCCCGGTCTCAGTTTTTCTTTAAGATGGGTACATTTTGTCAGCTTGTTTACTAGATTCCTTAAATATAAATAGGTTTTGGCATAATGTTATTTGTTCACTTACTAAATATAAGTACTAATGATTCATAGTCAGAAAATGAGGTGTTCTAAGTACAATTTGGTTTTGCATAAAAAATGCATAGAAAAATACTAAAGAAAATGAAGTTTTAACAACAGGTACTGAGAAGGGAGTGATGAGTTCTATTTTTCTCTTACTTTTCTAAGCTTTCAACTGTCCCATTGCTATGTTTTCTTTTTTATTTAAGAATTATTTAATTGTATAAATACTTTTTATTATTTATTTTATTTATTATGATTATTTTGTTTGTTATAGTGCACATGTATTGACCAGAGTGAGGCAGACAGAAAGAGAGAGAGAAGGAAAGTGAGAAAGCAAGCCACCAGGTCCAGAACTCAAACTGTGTTCGGCCATTTGGGAGTTCCAGCACCTTAAACACCAAACTACGTGCCGGCCCCAAGAATTATTTTATTTATTACTATTATTATTAGAGAGATGTTTGCTAGAGGCCATGTGCACTCACCAGAGAGAGAGAGAGAGACAGAAAGCAAGAAATCACCTTTCAGGAGGATGGCCATGTCACAAACCCCTCTCTTCCATTCTCCTCTTGTGATTTTGGGCACGCATGCACATGTGCCTAGCCTAAGTTGTTTTGTTTTGTTTTGTTTTGTTCAGGGGTTTTTGCTATAAGGCACATCAACTCATCAGAGAGACAGAAAGCAAGAAACCACCCCCCTGGGAGGATGGCCATGCAGCAATCCCTTCTCCAGTCTCCTCTCAGGATCTTGGGCACGCATGCATATGCACACTGCATGAGTTTTAAGCCGCCAGGTCCAGGACTTCAACTGTGGTTGACTACATGGGAGTCCAGCAACATAACTATTATGTCATCTGCTGGTCCTTATTTATTATTATTATTTCTTGATTTGATGAGGGTGGGGGAGAGAAAACAAGAAAGTAAACTGCCAGGTCCAGGACTTGAACAGTGATTGGCCATGTGGGAGTCCTTAACCACCACATCACCTGCTAGCCCCATTGCTGTGTTTTCTCTTAGTTTTATAATAAAAACACCTTCATGTGGGACCAGTAGATGGCATAATGGTTACATTGCTGGATTCCCATGTAGTCGGCTGCAGTTTGAGTCCCGGACCTGGCAGCTTAAAACTCAACCCAGGTGTGTGTGCATGCACGCCCAAGATCCTGAGAGGAGAATGGAGGAGAAAGGATTGCAGTGTGGCCGTCCCCCCCTCGGGGGTTATTTACAGCTTTCTGTTTCTGTGTCCCTCTCCAGTGTCCTATAATGAAAATCTAAAACAAACACAAAGAACAAAAAACAAACAAACAAAAAAACCTTAATGGGCCCATCCCACAACAGATAAGGAAGGCAGATCCCACATGGCTGATCATCATTCAAGTCCTGGCCCTGGTAGCTTGGAAGAAAAAACATACCATAAGTGCGCACACCTCAAATCTTGACAGAATATAGAAGTGGAGAAGAAGGGATTATGGCATGACCACACTCCATTGTGTGTGTGTGGGGGGGATGCTTTCTCCCCCTCTCTCTTTCTATCTCTCTGTCTCTCTTTGGCAAGCACATGTGACCTCTGAAAATTAAAAAAAAAAAAGAAACCTTAAAATGTATTATAAAATTTGTTAAAAATATTTAAAAGTATGTCTTAAAAGAACAGTATAGTGGTAAAGTCTTTTTTACAAGCAAAATGAGAAATTGTGATTGACTGGTTAAAAAATAATTGGAATAATAATAATAATGATCAGAAAAAACAATGAAAGGATATTGGATGATGAAGTGGGGATTTTAATGTCTCTGTATTGACTGTCATGCATGGTATTCCTTCTGGGAAAAGAAATGTAATACACTGTAAAGTTATATGTGATTCAATGTAATATAAACAGGACTATGATGATAATAAATAAATTTAAAAAAACAGTATAGTGAACTCTTAACATATTTATCTCCCAGAGTCAATGATTGTCAAGATTTTGCCCATTTGCTGAATCTATCATCATTTTCTGCAGCATATTTTAAAGCAAATTCCAGATATCACATCATTTTACTGCAAGTACTTTGGTAAGAATGCTTTAAAAAATTAAGTATTTTGGGGACCAGCAGTTGGCGTAATGGCTATGTCACTGAACTCCCATGTAGTCTACCATAGTTTGAGTCCCGGACCCAGTGACTTAAACTCACGCCAGGCATGTGTGCATGCGTGCCCAAGATCCCAAGAGGAGAATGGAGGAGAAGGGATTGTGGTGTGGCCATTGGCCCTGGGGGGTGATTTCTCGCTTTCTGTCTCGCTGTCTCTTTCTGTTTTTCTGGTGAGTGCACGTGCCCTATAGCAAAAACCTTTCCAAAAAGAAAAAAAAAAAAGGTATTTTGGGGCCAGTGGTTGGCATGTGGTTAAGGCACTGGATCCCATATGTCTGACTCCGTGATTTGAGTACTGGACTTGACGGCTTGGAAGACATTTAGGTACATGTGTACATGCCTGAAATCCCAGAGAAGACTGGAGGAGAAGGGATTGCGGCATGGCCATCTCCTCTGGGGGTTGCTTTCTCACTTTTTCTCTCTGTCTTTCTGTCTCTAGCAAGCATACACACCCCATAGCAAACTAAAAAAGAGAGAGAGAGAGAGATTTTCATATATAAACATAATGCCTTTACAGAACTTACCCAAATTAACATTAATCCCTTCAAATCCTGCTACACATCTAGTTCCCAAAATCCTGTTTCCACAGTTGTCGCCAAAATATCTTTTATTTTTAGTTGGCTTATTTAAATTCGAATAAAAATAAAATGTACACATTACGGTTAGTTGTTTTGTTTCTGAAGTTTCTTTTAATTTAGAGAAGATTCCCCCTCCCACATGCACACATATACACAAACACACTTTTTTCATGGTGTTGAATGGTGCTCATCGTTCCATAGAATAGTCTACACTATGGAAGTGCCAGTTTCCTGTCAGGTAATATTATCTAACTTATTTGTCTATCCCTTCTGTTTCCTCTATATGGAAGTTAACTCTAGGCAGTCAACTCAATCCGATGTGAACATTTTTGACAGAAATACTCCCTAGGAAATACTCTGAAAACTCTTGTTTTTAAATAAATATTTATCTCAACATGATGGAGTTACTGTCCCAAATCAAGAAGATCAAATTAATCAGACTGAATAAAATAGACTTCGTTTTAGGTTTAAAGATTAAATTGCAAAGTACAGATTGAAGGCACCTGGATAAAATTTCTGGGAAGATGAGAAGACTGTAACTGAACATGAGCTCAAAACGAGAAGAGAATGATGTGACGGGTAAAGGGAGGCGTCTCACCGCACCCTTCTGGTCTGTCCTCGGTAACTGTGGCTGATGGGTACTCAGCTTGGAATTCCACTGAGGGAGGCAAGAGTGCACTGAATGTGGGTGCTGGAGTTAAACGGCTAATTTCTCCGTTTCCTCACCAGTTATAATATTATAGCTAGCACTCAGTATCTTTATTACCTCTAAGCATGGAAAAATACTACACTAAAAAACTCTTGTGCATGTGTACAATAAGCCACATATAGGGAACCAGCAGTTAGCGTAATGGCTATGTCGCTGGACTCCCACGTAGTCGACCGTGGTTCGCGTCCCAGACCCGGTGGCTTAAAACTCACGCCGGGCGCGTGTGCGTGCGTGCCCAAGATCCCGAGAGAAGAATGGAGGAGAAGGGATTGCGGCGTGACCATCCCCGCTGGGGGGTGATTTCTCGCTTTCTATCTCTATGTTTCTCTCTGTCTGGCGAGCGCACGCGCCCTATAGCGAAAAAAAAAATTTTTTTAAATTTTAAAAATAAAAATAAGCCACATATAAAAATATTCCTCATAAGGTTTTTGTGTGTTTGTTTGTTTTAGGTTTTGCCATAGGGTGTGTGTGCTCACCAGAGACAGAGGGAAAGTGAGAAATCCCCCTATGGGCCAGCAGGTGGCATGATGGTTAAGGGCGCTGGACTGCATTTCAAGTCCCAGACCTAGCAGCTTACTTTCTCACTTTCTTTCTCTCCCTCTGTCCTCTCTGGTCAAATTAAAATAAATAAATAAAGTTAAAAAATTCTTTTTAAAAAAAGAAAGAAAGAAAATCACCCCCAGGGGAAATGGCCACACCACAATCCCTGCTCCTCCATTCTCTTCTCAGGATTTTGAACACAGGCCTGGTGTAATTTTTCAAGCCATCGAATATGAGATTCGAACCGTATTTGCCCAGATGGGATCCAGTGTCTTAACCACCACACCATCAGCTGGCTCCCAAAACAAGATTTATTTTGTTTTATTTTTAAAATAATTATTTTAGATCTTCTAGACCCCTGAAAAACTCAGATAGAAGCCATTTTAAATCTGAGGTGTGTCCTGGAGCGTTCAGGGACCAAGGTGATTAAAGCTATGCTCTAAACCTCATCTTCCAGACCCCAAGACACTCAGACAAGGGTCACTAAAATTCTCAATGCTTATTGAACCTCCTACTTTAAGGAAGAAACTTCTTTTTATAAATCTGAACTCATAATCTCTTACTATGGATACCACGTTGCAAAACACAAGCAGAAATTTTGTCACAGAATGACCAGAAACCACCACAAAAGCATAAGAAATGTGAGAAATTAAAAATTTTTCTCTCCTCTAAGTGAAAAAAAAAAAAAAAAAAAAACCCTTCATCAGCCACAGGCAGTACAGTGGAACTCATGGAAATGTCCTATAGAGAATTCAGAATATTCATAGTGACAAAACTAAATGAGATGCAAGAGCTGAGAGATAATGAACTCCAAAAGATGCAGAGAAAAGAGACAAGTTCCAGGAGGTGAGGAAGTTCTTGCACGATCTGAAAGAGGAAATACACAACATAAAAAAGAATCAAATGGAGATGTTAGAGATGAAGGCTGCCATTCAGGAAATCAAAACCTCCCTCGAAAGTATCAAAAGCAGATTAGTCAATGCAGAAGATCGAATCTCAGATGTTGAAGGCAAGACCTCTGACCCAGAGAAAACAACTAAAAAACTGAGAAAATAACCAAAAACAACGAGAATACTATAAAAGAAATACTAGATACCATTAAGCACCCAAACATCTGATAATGGTATCCCAGAAGATGAAGAAACTAATAAGGGCATTGATAATCTATTCCATGAAATCCTGAAAGAAAATTTTCCAAATCTAGAGAGGCATTCAAATACTCCGAGCCAAGAAATACAAAGGACTTGAAATAGAACCAACCCAAGAAGATCTTCTCCAAGGTACATCATTACCAAATCAGCAAAATCCACAAAGACATGATACTAAAATTGGCAAGAGAGAAACGTCAGGTTACTTATAAAGATTATTCCATCATGCTAACATCAGGCCTCTCATCAGAAACAATGTGAGCAAGGAAAGAATGGAAAAGTATATTCAAAGTGTTAAGTGAAAAACAGTTTCAACCAAGAACACTATACCCGGCAAGATTATCCTTCATGTGGAGGAAAAGGGAAAAACATTCTCAGATATACAAGACCCGAAAGAATTTACCAACACCAGACCAGCTCTTCAAGAAGTTCTGAAAGTGCTTTACAAGGAAAGCTAAAGACACACATACAGAAATAAGAGAACAAAAGGCAACCAAGAAAATGACTGACTTAATGCTAGGGACAAGAAATATCAAAATAAAGTTGAATGTTAACTTCTAGGATTTAAATGGAAAGATTGGACCACAGTAATGCTGCACATTTAACAGAAGAAAGATTAATTACATAAGACTAAACTAGAAAAATAGAATTTTATGACTTTTGAGTAAAACATTACTGTCTTTCTTTGCTACGCTTTGCTTTCCCAATTTAAGGATTTTGCTTTCTGTTGATAGGCTCGGCAATTTGTCAAAATATTTTTTTCTTGTTTGTTTGTTTCTTTAAATGGACACATAAACTTTTCTCCCTTCCTGACCCCTCTGAAATTGGAAAATATTTGATAGTATTCTTATTGTGTGGCAGAAAGGTTATTTGTATAAGTTCAATAATACCTGTTGACTTGAATCAGAAATTGGAAATACTCATTATTGAACAGGGCTTTGACTGGAATGTCATATCTGTAGATTAAACCAGAAAACTATGGAGCTAAGGTAAATCTCAAGTAAGCCAAAGGAAGCTCTTGGATAGATGGCCTGGCACCACGAACAGTTCTGTCTGGCAGAGAGGATTAGAGAATCTATATGAAAGAATTCGTACCACAGAATAACCCGATCCAATGAGAGTTCAAAAAAGCCCAGCCACAACCCGAGGTTTATCTTGAGGAAGACTTTGAAGGAAGAAAAAGAGATTAATCTTTGCTAGCAAATGGTATTTCACAGATACTTGGTAGGCAGGAAATTAAGAAGGTTCATGTGTGAATTGTGTGCTGGGTGTTTGCTTTTCAACAGTCTGAGTAGTTTACATGTAAATATTTTCTCAAAAATATTTAAAATCATACTGTCTCTGTCATAGTCAAAAGCAAAATTATAACATTTTTATAATTATCTTTCAACTGAACTATGGAGTATGAGCAAAAATTTTTTGATATGTAAAGTAAATGTTTGCGGTAAGATGTAAAAATAAATAAATTAATTAAAAATATCTTATTTAAATTTATTAATTTTATTAATTTATTAATTAATTTATTTATTTTAATTTGACCAGAGAGAGATAAAGTGAGAAAGAGAGAGAGAGAGAGAGGGAGCGAGCAAGCAAGCTGCCAGGTCCAGGAATCGAACTGTAGTCAGCCATGTGGGAATCCAGCACCCTTAACCACCATGCCACCTGCCAGCTGCCACAACAAGGTTTTAATGGAAAAAAAAAGTTGGAAAGAAAATAAATGTTCATAAGTTGGGGGAGGGATAAGTAAAATTTATTTTATATTATGTGATAGAATCCTAGGACCAGCAGATGGCATAATGGTTATGTCACAGGACACCTACATGGCAGACTACAGTTCAAATCTGACACAGTGGCTTGAAACTCACTCTGGGCCCATATGCACGTGTGCCCAAGATCCTGAGAGGAGAATGGAGGAGAAGGGATTGCGACGTGGCCATCCCCCCTGCGGGGTGATTTCTCACTTTCTGTCTCTCTGTCTCTCTTTGTCTGTCTGGCGAGCACACGCACCCTATAGTGAAAACGTCTCAAAAAAAGAAAAAGAAAAAGAATCCTATGCAGTAGTTACAAGAACTAGGTGGTTCTATGTGTCGATTTGGGTGGATCTCAAAAACGGAATGCTGAATAAGCAATCAAGGTTGCAGGATGATGCTATTTATGGTAAAGAGACATACACACCACAATTAGTACTATAAATTTTATACAGGAACATATATATATATATATATATATGGAATTGGTTTTGTTTTTTTGTTTTTCCTTTACAAGGGAAGGAGGGAGGGAGAAAGAAAGAGAAAAAGGGGTTTAGATATTTTTGACAAGGTCTCTCTGTCTCAGAATCCTCCTGCCCCAGGTTCCCAATTAGCCAAGATTACAGGCGCATAACTGCACCTAGTGGGTTCAGGTTGGCCCAGGAACTAGACCCAGGCCATGTGGCTTCCAGCCTCCCAGGTGATTGCACTACCTATGCTGCACCATGGCTGGGCCGTGTAGTGAATATTTTTGTATTTGACTTTATAATTTTTTTCTAAATGTTTAAAATTTTAATTTTATTTATTTATTTATTTATTTACTTATTTATTTATTTATTTATTTTAATTTGACCAGAGAGAGATACAGGGAGAGAGAGAGAAAGAGAGAGAGAGAGAGAGACAAAGCAAGCCACCAGGTCAGGGACTCAAACCATGGTTGGCCATGTGAGAGTGTCCTGCACCTTAACCACCACACCAGCTGCTGGTCCCTTGACTTTTTAACTTTTTAAATTTTTAATTAATTAATTAATTTACATTCATTCACTGAGCATCGTCACTGCATACAAAATGTGATTTTCCATCCAGAATATACTGCACCATGGCTTAATCATATATGTTATCACTCACAATTTTACATATCTAGTTTCTAGTTTTTCTACCTATTTCTTACCTTCTGCCATTTCCCACCCTCCTCCCACACTATCTTAGGTTTCTACAGTTGTTTTCCATTCCTTCCCCACCCCCCACATTTTATTGATTCACAAAATTTCTTAAATAATATATCTACTTTCAATGGCAAGTTCAGCTGATATATACATATCTGTGAATACATGTCTGACTTTAAGCATCAAACTCTGAGTAGAGTGAATATACTATAAAGTAGCACCTAGCTGATGCTATATAGCTTACTATGGTCATTAAATAGGTATTTTTTAGTATATTTTTTAATTTCAAGAGAAGCAGTTTTAGCTTTAATAAATCAAATAAGTGCTAAGAAACTTAAAGCCAGGAAGCAGGTTAGGATTCTGTTCAAATAGTAGGTACATAAACCTATCAGCAGCTCAAGACAGGACACAAATCCTTAAAACTGGAAAACAAAGCCTAGAAGAAAATCAGCAATATTTTAGTCAAAAGTCATAAAATTGTATTTCACCAATATCTTCCCGATTAAATTCTGGGATATGATATTCAACTTCAGACTTTTCCCTACGATTAAGTTGTCATTTTCTTACATTTTGAACTCTCAATTTCTGTGTGTCTGTATTTAATTTTCCTGGTATAGCACTCCCTTCAGAACTTCTTGGAGAGCTGATCTGGTGCTGGTAAATTCTTTCAGGTTTTATTTATCTGAAAATGTTCTTCTCTTTTCTTCCCATATGAAGGATAATCTTGCTGGGTATAGTATTCTTGGTTGAAAATGCTTTTCCTTTAACACTTTGAATATATTTTCCCATTCTTTCCTTGCTTGCATTGTTTCTGATAAGAGGTCCACTGTTAGCCTGATGGGATATCCTTTGTAGGTAACTTAACATTTCTCTCTTGCCAATCTTAGTATCTTGTCTTTGTCTGTGATCTTGGTCAATTTGACTATAATGTGTCTTGGAGAAGATCTTCTTGGGTTGATTCTATTTAGTGTCCCTTGTATTTCTTGGGACTGGATCTTTGAATGCCTCTTTAGATTTGGAAAGTTTTCTTTTTCTTTTTTTTCGGAGATGTTTTCACTATAGGGTGTGTGCACTCACCAGAAAGACAGAGAGATACAGAGAGACAGAAAGCGAGAAATCACCCCCCAGGGGGGATGGCCACGCCACACAATCCCTTCTCCTCCATTCTCCTCTCGGGATCTTGGGCACGCACGCACATGCGCCTGTGTGAGTTTAAGCCTCCGGGTTCAGGACTCGAACTGCGGTTGACTACATGGGAGTCCAGCAATATAGACATTTCGCTAACTACTGGTCCTAGATTTGGAAAGTTTCCTTCCAGAATTTCATGAAATAGGTTATCGATGCCCTTATGAGTCTTTTTGCCTTCTGGGATACCAATTATCTGGATGTTCGGACGTTGATGGTATCTAGAATTTCTCTATATTATGATTTCTCGCTTTCTATCCGTCTCTTTTTTTTTTTTTTTTTTTTTTTGGCAATTTTCTCATTCTTCGTGGTGGATTTTTCTAGGCCAGTAATTCTATCTTCTACATTTGAGATTTGATTTTCTGTATGATATAGTCTGCTTTTAATACTTTCAAGGGAGTTTTGATTTCCTGTATTATAGCCTTCATCTCTAACAGGTTCATTTGATTCTTTTTTATGGTGCGTATTTTCTCTTTCAGATCTTGAGAGAATTTCTTCACCTCCTGGAACTCATCAGTTCCTTTCTCTTTCCTCTTCTGCAGTTCATTGTCTCTATTCTTTTCCATCTCTGTTAGCTTTGTCACTATGAATATTCTAAATTCTTTATCTGACATTTCTGTGAGTTTCATTGTACTGTCTGAGGATGAAGAGGAGTTATTCTTTTCCCTTGGAGAAGAGGTATTTTTCTTGCTTTGCCATATTTCTTGTGACTTTGCAGTGATTTCTGGTCGTAATTTCATGGATGGTGATTTCATGAATGGTGCATTTCTTCCTAATTCTTGAAGTTCAATCTGGGCATTCAGAGGCGTACAGGAGGAGGTGATCTGCAATCTCTCTTACTTCCTGTTTTTCACTCTGTGCATCAGATTCAGTGGGAATTGAGGAATATTCTGACCCTAATCATATTCAGATGTTTGGATCCGGTTCACTTGGACCTGTCTAGACACTCAGTGCGTACAGACCACTAGAAATGAATCTGGAGGGAGAAGTCTTCATTTTTGGTCCCTGAAAGCAGTATTTCATAGCTCAAATTCAGTAGCCATGTCAGGATTGACTTTTCAATTTTTAAAAATTATAGATCATTAAAACAGTACATCAGGGCCCTATGAACCTTTTGTTTAGTTCCCCCCAATGATAACATATTATGTACATTTAGTTCAATATCAAAACCACAAAACTGACATTGACACAATTCACAACCTTATTCATATTTCACCAGTGTTCTAGGTACTCCTTTGTGAGTTTACCTCTATGCAACTTTATGATTTGTGTAGGTTTGTGCGACCATCACAATTAAGATACAGAACTGCTTTATCACCAGAAAGATACCACATGCTACAGTTGTAGAGACATGCTCATCCCACTCCCCTACCCTTCCCTATGCCTGGAAACCACTAATCTCTTCTCCATCTTCATAATTTGTCATTTGAAGAGTGTACTATTCAATAGAAATTGAATTATATAGTATGAAATCTTTAAAATATTTTGCCACTCATTATATTTCCTTTGAGATTCATTCAAGGTATGGTGCATATCAATCACTTGTTTGTACTGGTTTGTAATATTCTCTGGAATGGATAAAGCACACTTTTTTTTAAAGCCACTTTCTCATTGAAGGATATTTGGGTTGTTTCCAAGTTTTTTGTTTGTTTCTTTCTTTGTTTTAGTTTGTTATAGGGTGCATGCACTTGCTGGGGAGAGAGAGAGAGAGACAGAGGGAGAGAGAGAGAAAGTGAGAAAGCACCCTACCCCTGGAGGGTAATGGCCACACTGCAGTCCCTTCTTCATTCACCTCTTGGGATTCAGGACATGTATGCACATGTTTCTACTGTATGGCTTGTTTGCTTGTTTTAGGTTTTTGCGATAGGGCACATGCACTCTCCAGAAATAGTGAGAGGAGAGAGAGAAAGTGAGAAATCACCCCCAGGGGGATGGCCATAACACAATCTTTTCTCCTCCATTTTCCTCTTGCAATTTTGGGCACACACACATGTGCCTGCCGTGATTTTCAAGCTGCCAGGTCCAGGACTTGAACCGTGGTTTGCCAAGCAGGAATCTAGTGCCTCAATCACTATGCCACCAGTTTCGGGTTATTGCAAATGAAACTATTGAACATTTGAGGTTGGCTAGTGGCATGATGGTTAAGGTACTGGATTTCCACATGGCCAATTGTGGTTCAAGTCCTGGACCTGGAGACTCGAAAATCATGCCGAATGTGTGTGCAGAAGGAGAAGGGAGAGGAGGAGATTGCAGCATGTCTGTCCCCTCTAGGATCACTATTTCTCACTTTCTCTCTCATCTCTGTCTTCAGTGAGAGCACACACCCTACAGCAAAAACCTAAAAAAGAAAAAAAAAAAGATTGCCATTGATCTATAGGTTTCTATGTAAATGTATGTTTTCATTTCTCTGGGGTAAATGCCCAAGTGTACAGTTGATGTGGATAGTAAATGCATGTTTAGTTTTTTGGGGTTTTTTTTGAGAGGTTTTTGCTATAGGGTGCGTTAACTCGCTAGAAAGTAGAAAGACAGAGAGAGATAGAGAGACAGAAAGCGAGAAATCACCTCCCCCCAGGAGGGATGGCCACGCCACAATCCCTTCTCCTCCATTCTCCTCTCGGGATCTTGGTCACGCACGCACATATGGCCAGCATAAGTTTAAGCCACCAGGTCTGGGACTTGAACTACAGCTGACTACATGAGAGTTCAGTGACTTAGCCATTACACCATCTGCTGGTCCCTGAATGTTTAGTTTTATAAGAAACTATCAGACTGTTTTCCAGATTGAGTGTATCATTTCACATTCTGACCAGCAATGTATGAGACCCAGTTTCTCCATCCTCACCAGCATTTGGTGTTACTATTATTTTCACACGTTTTAGTAATTTTTATATTCTAGTAGGCATGTAGTGGTATCTCATTGTAGTTTTTGGTTTCCATAATGGTTGATAATGTAGGACATCTTTTCATGTGCTTTATATATCTAACAATTTCTTTTTTTTTTTTTTTTTGCTACAGGGCGTGTGTGCTTGCCAGAGAGACAGAAAGCAAGAAATCACACCCACACCCAACCCCAGGGGGATGGCCACACCGCAATCCCTTTTCCTCTTGGGATTTTGGGCATACATACACACGAACCCAGTGTGAGTTTTAAGCCACCGGGTCTGGGACTCAAACTGCAGTCAACTATGTGGGAGTCCAGAGAAGTAACCATTATGTCATCTGCTGGCCCCTCTGATGAGTATTTTTTTAATGGTCTCTAAAAATCCATTATCATTTAAAATAATACTATTTCTGGGAATGGAAATGGAGCGATCATGAAGTGCACCTGTAATGCTCTGTGTCTTAAAGGGAGAATGAAGTCACATTGTATTTATGTAATTACCAACTAAAACAAACAAAAAACAGAATGAAAAGCAGAAGCAATAGTTCATCATGGTAAGAACTCAGGCTGAATCAGGGAGACTTAGGTTTGCATGCTTGTGTTCTTACCAGGTGCGAGATTTCAGGTAGGTAATTTTAACCTCTCCTAGCATCACCTCTCTATTAAAAATAGTACTTATTGGGACCAGCAGGTGTCATGGTGGTTAAGGGTGCTGGACTCCCACATGGCCAACTGCGGTTTGAGTCCTGGACCTGGTGGCTTCCTTTCTCACTTTCTCTCTCCCTCCCTCTCTGTCCTGCTCTGGTCAAATTAAAATAGATAAATAAAATAAAGTTAAATAAAATAATTTTTAAAAAGTACTTATTGTATAGGATTATCATAAAGATTTAGTTAAATTTTTAAAATTTGTTTTGTTTTTTTAGAGAGATTTTTGCTACAGGGCACGTGCATTCGCCAGACAGAGATAGAAAGCGAGAAATCACCCTACACCACACCAGAGGACATAGCCACACTGCAGTCCCTTCTCCATTCTCCTCTGGGGATTTTAGGCATGCATGCAGCTGGCATGAGTTTTAAGTTGCTGAGTCTGGGACTTGAATCACAGTCAACTACATGGAAGTCCAGCGATGCAACCATTACGCCATCTATTGGTCCTAAGGCTTAGTCAAATTAGACAATATACTAAAAAGGCTTAGTATAGTGGACCAGACGACAGTGCAGTGATAAAACATGACAGTCCATGAGGCTGATCCACACAGGAAGGTTGAGCATTCAAGTCGGAAACCTCTCTGAATATGCCGGGCACACATATGTCCATGATCGTGATGAGCTGAAGCTGGGGCTGCATCAAGATGCCAAGACCCTGTTGGGATTACTGTCTCTCCATCTCTTTTCTCTGTCTCTTTCACTCATGGAAGAAAGAAATAAAAAAGACTCAGTGTCGTGGTTAAGGTACTTGATCCCACATGGCCAACTGTGGTTCCAGTCCCGGATCCCGTGATTTGAAACTCACACAGGAGCACGTGCATGCATGCCCCAAATCCCAGGAGTAGAAGGGATTGTGGCATGGGCATGCCCCCTCACTTTCCCTCTCTCTATTTCTCTCTGTCTCTCCAGTGAGTGCAAGTGCCCTATGAAAAAAAAATCTTAAAATATTTTTAAAAAGGGCCTCATAAGGTGTGGCAGAAGAGTTCCTTAATAAGTAGGAACTACTGAGAATGAGACATTATTTTCTTCAGTGCTTAATTGATTTAGAACACTGACTCCTTTCAAGCTCCAGGGAAAGCACTAGTGTCTATTTTCAGGAATAGTGCCGTGCTGTAGCATGTTCGGTGATCTCATTCCAGGCTTCCCAAATGAGCAATAGATTACACTTTGAATTACACTTGACATTAGCAAGACCTTAGGCAACTCTTTTCTTTGAGGTCCTCACGATTTATGAACTTATCTATAATGCTTAACAAAGCCTTTTTCACATTCAGGTGATTGTCAGACCAAAGCAACAATGGAAACCATCCTCGCCCTATAATCTTAACCCAAGAGTAAAGAGCAGTCATTATTCTTAAAGACACCCGAACAGGTTTGAACAGGTCTATCTGTTTCTCTGGGGAACTTTGTGTTCTAAGAGGAAATCTTAACCAGCCATTTAAAGGAAAACTCAAATTCTCTGCATTACCCAGTAAGTGAGGGTGCCACATTACCAAAATTATGAGACAGGGCTAGTGGGAGTTAGTGTAGTTAGGTTTCTTCACCAGTGGAGACCATTAGTCTCTCATCAGTGACAACTTTCTTTTAGGAGCCAAGAAACTACATTTATAATTTGCAATGGACATTCAATTCAGGCATTATGTATCAATTATCTGGGTTTGCCTGATTAAATGTAAAAAAGTGATTATGTTTCCAGAAATGCTAATACGGGTCATGGCAGTAAATATAGTGAACCTTATTTTGATAACTAAAGAGAAAGGGGAAAGAAATAAATGTATACGAGGTGAGAATGCCTGATCATTTTAGTGCACACCCTAGTTAATAGTTCACCAATGAAAGTCGACAACACGACTTTCAATGTTATATCATGGCTTATAAAATAATACCTTGTAAAATTAAAACATGAATGAATTTATTGAAAGGGGAAAAAATGCATAATTATATAAGCGAGAAAAGTTTTCAAAATCTGGCCAGAATCAGAAGACAAAGTATTGTTAAATTGAAGACTAGAATCCAGGTCTCCTTTTTTTTTTTTTTTTTGTTTTGTGGTTACACTACAATCCCTTCTCTTCTATTTCTTCATTCTTTTGGAATGTGAGCCATGCACACACACTTACTTGACATACTTTTCGAGCCCTTAGGGCTGGGCTTCAAACTGCCTGGTTGGCCATGTGAGATCTGACTCCCTTAACACCAGGCCATGGGGCCAGCCCAAACCCAGGTCTTCTCATTTATGACTCAGTATGCCTTCCATTAAATTCATTGTTCCATAATTTAGTGATAGTCATTATTCCATCATTTAACCTCTCTGCACCTCAGTCTTCTTATCTTAAAATAAGGGGATAGTAAGTTCTGGTACCATAAAGCAGTGGTTAAAATTATGGGGTGGATGGGGCCAGCAAACGGTGTGGTGGTTAAGAGCGCTGGATTCCCACATAGACGACAGCAGTTCAAGTCCCAGACCTGGCGGCCTGCTTTTGCCCTTTCCCTTTCTCTCTCTGTCATTCACTAGTCAAATTAAAAAACAGTAATAATAACAAATGGAATTAAATAAATAAATAATTATTTATTTATAAATAAAAATCATGGGGTGGTAACAAAATTGAAGATGCTTATGGGTACCTGAGGGCTGTTTTCTTTCTTTTTCTTTTCTTCTTTTTTTTTTTTAATTTTTTTTATTGCCAGATGGTATCTGTACTTGCCAGAAAGACACAGAGAAAGAAAGAAAGAGAAAGCATTCCCCAGTAGGACAAGATCATGCCTTAATCCCCTCTCCATATTTCCATCCTGCTGGCATTTGGGGCACTCATACAAGCCCCTGGTACATTTTTCAAGTTGCCAGTCCTGGATTTGCACCACGGTTGGCCATGTGGGATTTGCCTCTTAATCATGGTGCTTTGTGGCTGGCCCGAGGGCTATTTTCAATAATCCATAAAAGAACAGTGATGGGGCCAATAGATGGCATGGTGGGTAAGGGTGCTAGAGTCCCGGACCTAGCAGCTTACTTTCTCACTTTCCCCCTCTCTTTCTCACTCTGTCCCTCTCTGGTCAAAATTAAATAAATAAGTAAACAAAGTAATAAAATAATTTTTTAAAAAACAAACAGTGATAACGAGTATTTCAGACTGCACCGTAACAGTTATGGAGGCACATGCCAGTCACCTGCACGTGCCGAGCAGACGTAGTACATGCTGTACCCGGTCAGAGCTCAGGCTGACAGCCCAAATTAAGCACCAAAGTGTACTCACGGGATCCTCGTGGTGAAAAGATTGGGAACCACTGGATTAAACTGCTGTGCTGCTTTAGCAGGGGCAGAGAGGTAACTTCCTGCCAAGTCCTCACATGGTTTACACCTAACCTGAAAGTCAGACCTTGGAGATGAGTCAGAGTTTCAGGAGGGTTCACAGCATCATCTGGGAGCTGAGCCAGACTCATAAAGACTGTAATACCGATAAGAAGTATTCCCGGGAGGGAGAAGAGACAGACCTGACTCCTGGCCAACAGAAGAGGCAGGGGTGGGCTTGGTCTTACGAGGCTCTATTTTCCTTTCCATAAACTCACATCACTTTATTTTAGGCTTGTTTGTTCATCTTCAGGGCCTGAAACAGCTTGTGAAACCTTCATTCCGTCCCAGAAGCTGCTGCTAGGGAACTTGGAATACCTAATCTTTCATTAGAGATTTAAATTTATCGCTTTCCCCACAAGCCTTGTGTTTGTGCTCATTTCGACAGCAAGTTATTAATATCAGATTTTAATCTTCTTCTTTTCTTTTTTTAGTGATTTTTGTCTTAGGGCATGTGCACTCGCTGGGGAGAGAGAAAAAGAGAGAGATAGAGATAGTGAGAGGGAAAGTGAGAAATCATCCCCTAGAGGGGATGGCCACACTGCAAACTTTTCTCCTCCATTCTCCTCCTGGGATCTTGAGCATGCACACACACATGCCTGGCTTGAGTTCCAAGCCACAGGGTTCAGGATTCAAACCACGATCGGCCACATGGGTATCCAGCAATGTAACCATTAAGCCATCTGCTGGCCCCACTTACTTTTCTTTAGAAACTGACAGAACACTTGGAGGTCAGAAGCTTACATGTGATGTCACGTTCTGTTGTCAGGCACAATTTTTCCCTAATTAGATGAAAAGAGAAGCTGACGCTTATTTTATTTTCGAATTATTCATTTAATTTATTATTGTTGTTGTTATTATTTAATTTGACCAGAGAGAGAAAAAGTGAGAAAGCAAGCTGCCAGGTTCAGGACTTGAACTGCAGACAGCCATGTGGGAGTTCATTGCCTTAATCACCACGTCATCTACTGGCCTCCGAAGCTTATTTTAGAAAACTGTCTGGAGCATGCCCTCTAGCACAGTAGTTAGGTACTGTGCAGAGGGCTGGATCCCACATGGCTAACCAGGGTTCAAGTGCCAGTCTTGAGCAGCTTGAAAAACACACCAACTACATGCACGCGTGCCCAGGATCCTGACGGGATGAACTGGAGAAAAAAAAGGAGTGCAGTAGACTGAGTCCCATTGAGGGGTGCTCTCTTTCTCTCTTGTGCTTGTGCCTTTTGGCATAAACAATTAAGAAAAAAAATAAACTATTTAGGAATACTGGACACTGGGACCAGCAGATGGCATAATGGTTATATCGCTGGACTCCCACGTAGTTGACCGTGGTTCAAGTCCTGGACCTGGTGGCTTAAACTTCACGCTGGGCATGCCTGCGTGTGTAACCAAGATCCCAACAGGAGAATGGAGGAGAAGGAACCATGGTGTGACCATCTCCCTGGGGTGGGGGGTGATTTCTCACTTTCTGTCTCTCTGTCTCTGTCTGTCTCTCTGGTGAGCACATGCACCCTATAGCAAAAATCTCTCATTAAAAAAAGAAAAAAGAATACTGGATATTAACTGAAAAGTCAGCTACTAAAAGTCAAGTTCTAGAAATAAAAATGATACATCATTGTGTAGTACATCCTATAGCCATAACTTTTATCATATATATTACATTGGATATACTTTTTTTGAGAGAGACTTTTGCTATAGGGCGCATGAATTCACCAGAGAGACAGAGATTCAAAAAGCGAGAAATCTTCCCCAAGGGAGGATGACCATGCCAATTCCTTCTTCTCCATTCTCCTCTCAGGACTCTGGGCACACATGCACACACACACCCAGTGTGAGTTTCAAGCCACTGGGTCCATCTACATGGAAGTCCAGCACCTTAGCCACTACTCCACCCACTGGTCCTAGACATATGTTTATTTTACATATATGAGTCATCTATGTTTATAATAGTGTAGATCCATATACAACCTAAAATGAAACAGAAGAGGAGTCAGCAAGTAGCATGATGGTTAAGGAGTTGGACTCCCACATGGCCCACCACAGTTCAAGTCCCGGACCTGGCAGCTTGCTTTCTCACTTTCCCTCCCCCTGTCTGTCTGTCTCTCTCTGGTGAGTGCATGAGCCCTATAGCAATACTTAAAAAAAAATTAATGATAAATAAAATTAAATGAATAATTCTTTAAAAAAAATAAAGCAGGAGAGTCATTGTACACCTGTCAGACATCATACTGGGTCAGCAAGACTCAATGACAAAATGTTAAACTTGGAAATAGAAGCCTATAAGAATTAATAGCAGGGCTAGTCGGTGACATGGTGGTTAATGGCACTAGACTCCCACATGGCTGAGCGGAGTTCGAGTCCCAGACCCGGCAGCTTGCTTTCTCATTTTCTCTTTCTCTCCCTCACCCAGTCAAATTAAAATTAATTAATTAATTAATTAAAGTTCAATAAAATAATTCTAAAAAAAAATTAATACCAAGGGCTGTCCCCCCCCCCCTTAGCATGGCAGGTAAGTACTATACATAGAAAGTCAGATTCTACATGGCTGACCTCAGTTCAAATCCCAGCTCTGGTGGCTTGAAAAACATACCAGGCATGTGTGCATGCATGCATGCTCAAAATACTGACAGGATGGAAAAATGGAGGAAAAAAACTGCCGTGTGAACATGCTTCATGGGAGGTTGCTTCCTCTTTCTCTCTGGTGAGCACACTGACAAAAATAAAACACTAAGTGACTGAGTTTAAGGAGTAACATACATAACACATGCAACAAAGTTACAGAAGTTTGTAAACCTGCTGCCAATTGGTAAGGTCCTTCAAGTTTTCTAGAAGCCTAAGGGAACTCCAGGCTTACAATTTAATTAAACAGGACATGTTATCATCTTGCTATTTATATTGTATGCGGTAAGAGAGCCTTGACAAGAGGAAGGCCAAAAAGTAAAACACCTGCCATCGCTTACCCAGTACTGAGTGTTCTGTCTACAACCTCCACCCCACCCCCCCAAAGTCAAGTGGTTTAACAGATCTTAAAAAAATGGAAGGCCAAAAAGTAAAACACCTGCCATCGCTTACCCAGTACTGAGTGTTCTGTCTACAACCTCCACCCCCAACGCCCCAAAGTCAAGTGGTTTAACAGATCTGAAAAAAATGAACCTCAGGTCTTTGCTTTCTTCTCTATTTCCAATTTCTGCTCTCTCAAGGGAACTACTTTCAACTCTCAGCTTCTTCTGATTCTTAACTCCATATTTCTAAACGTGCTTTTTTTTTTGAGAGAGATTTTCACTGTAGGGCGCGTGCGCTCGCCAGACAGACAGAGAGAGACATAGAGACAGAAAGCGAGAAATCACCTCCCAGGGGGGATGGTCACGCCGCAATCCCTTCTCCTCCATTCTCCTCTTGGGATCTTGTGCACGCACGCACACGCGCCCGGCGTGAGTTTTAAGCCACCGGGTCCGGGACATGAACCGCGGTCGACTACATGGGAATCCAGCGACATAGCCATTACGCTAACTGCTGGTTCCCTAAACGTGCTTTTGAACTACTGATTTTCTTCCGGTTTAGACATTGTCTGTTAACCACCTACTGTGACGAGTTATTGACCTCTCTTACAAGTCCTCTCCGGCACACACAGTTGCCTTTCCCTTACCCCCAACACCCTCATCTCATGATAGTTGTGTATGTGTATATATATGATTTTTAAAAGTTCACTTTTCTGTTTCTTTCATGAGACAGCCAGCCCAGATCATGGTCATGTTCATACATGACAGGGTAGTCAGGGAATTCTCGGCATTGAACCAGAAACCGTCTCACGTGGACTGACTTGCAGAGTATTGCCTGTCACCGCCTTGCCATCTGGCCCTGTGATATTCGATCGGATCATTATTCATACAGAGCCACGTAGTATACATGGCATTCTCTTTGTATTATAATTTTTAAAGTTTTTTTTTTTTTGGATTCAATCATGCCTCAGTTTTTCATTTGTTTAACTTTAAAATTTTTTTTAATCTTCCATGAGAGAAAAAGAGAGGGTGAGAGAGGGAGGCGCCCCTAACAGGGTCTTCATACCACAATCCTAACCCAGCCAAGAATCACAAGATCCAGCCAGGATCACAGGCACACATGTGCACGTACCCAGCATGCTCAGGGAGAACGTGGGACAAATCTGGGACTTTCTCACGTGGACTCAACTTTGCAGAGGGTTACAGTACCACTGCATGTGCGTTTAATATATATATTAAAGTTTACTTATTTATTCCATGGGCAAAGACAGAGAGCACCCTCAATGGCTCTTGATGCCGCCATCAGTCGACCCTGGCCTCAGCCAGCCCTGGACCACAGAGAGGCACATGCCTGGCTTACTCAGGGAGGTCTTTGGGTAGGAACCTAGGACCCTCCCATGTGGGTCAGACTCACAGAGCGGGTGTTCTACTGCTGTGCCACTGTCTGCTGCCTGTTTCTGGAAATTCTGTTATTCTGATTTGGTCTGATGACTCCAGGTTGTCCAGTAATATCTAAGAATAAAATACAAAACAAACAACAACAACAACAAAAACACTTACTGGAAGCTGCGTGTGGGCTACTGAGTTTCCTGACTGGTGGGTTTCACTGCAGTGGATCTAGCAGGAAGGGAACTGTTTTTGTTAGGGCACCCCCAGTTGTCGTGTCTGTGGGTCTTTTCTCCAGATAGATACTATTTGTTTTGTTCTTCCCGAGAGAGGAAGGTGAGTGGGTGAAGAGGAGGTGGAAAACCGTCACCAGGTTATTGGCAGCCCCATAGGAAGGAGGCCGGGTGTCTCAGCCTTTTGGACGCAGACTTCCCAGTAATCGCTCTGTTTTCAGGAAGGACCCCTGTCCTCAGATGTCTGTCCTTCAAACACATTCCTTTTTCCTCAACTAACTTGAGAGTAAAGCTATTCCATTCTAGTACAGAGCAGTGGGGGGACGGGGGTACCTGGCTAAGGGCTGAAGGACAATATTTAGAAAACCAATTTTTTTTTTTTAAGAGAGATTTTTTTGCTATAGGGCACATTGCTCCCCAGGAAGACAGAGAGACAGAAAGTGAGAAATCACCCCCCAGGGGGGATGGCCACGCTGCAATCCCTTCTTCTCCATTCTCCTCTCAGGATCTTGGGCACGCACACACACGTGCCTGGTGTCAGTTTCAAGTTGCCGAGTCTGGGACTCGAATCACAGAGGAGTACATGAGAGTCCAGCAACTTGAAGACCTCCCTGAGTATGCTAGGTATGTGTCTACCCATCACCTGAGGCTAGTTGAAGTTGAATGGTGGATCAAAGCACCAAGAATCTGTTGGGGATCCTGTCTCTGTCTCACTCTCATGAAAGAAAGAAAGAAAATAAACTGGAAAAATAAATCCAGGCATGGTGGTTAAGGTGGCTCAATCCCACATGGCCTACTGCATGGTTCGAGTCCTGGACCCAGCAACTTGAAAAACACACCAGGCACATGTGTGTGACCAAAATCCTGAAAGGAGAAATGCAGAAGGGATTGTGACATGGCCAGCCCCCATGGGAAGAAGGATGCTTTCTTACTTTCTCTCTCTTACTCTCTGGCAAGCACACATGCCCTGTAGCATTTTTTTTGTTTGTTTAATGCAAACCTGTGCTGTCATTTTATTGCAATCAGGGAGAGGAAAAAATGGCATGCTTAGTAAGATGTCCTTATCATTTCTTGAAGTCCAGTTTTAAAACAAAACCTTTCAAAACTTCTCAAAACCATCCAAAGGTCTGTTGCTGCAGCTGCGCAGCCTACAGAGTGCTACATCTCCTCTTCCTGTCATTTACTATGCTCCAACCACACTGGCCTTCTTCTGATCCCTGAATGAACACACACGCTTGTTTCTCTTTCTCTTTGCCTTTCTTTCTTTTCTTTCCTTTTTTTTTAATAAACAAAAAAATAAAAAAACAAAGCTCTGTAATTGTTCCCCCAACATCCATTTTCTCCTCTTCCTTAGAAATAGAAGTTTTGGTTTTTTGTTTTTTAAAGAGATTTTTGCTATAGAGCACGCACATGTGCTGGTGAGACAGAGCCAGACAGACAGAAGACAAGAAATCACTCCCCAGGGTAGATGGCCATGCAGCAATTCCTTCTTCTCCATTCTCCTCTTGGGATCTTGGGCATGTATGCACATGCGCCCACTGTGAGTTTTAAGCCACCAGGTTTGGAACTGGAACCACGGTCTCCTACCTGGGAGTCCAGCAATATAACCATTATGCCATTTGCTGGTCCTGGAAACAGAACTCTTAATTTATAGCTTGGCACATGACCAGCCAAAACAATACGGCACTTTCTAGCTTCTTTTACAGCTAGATATGGCTAGCAAAGTTCTAACTAGTGGATGGAACTAGAAATAATACATGTAGGGGCCAGCAGGTGGCATGGTGGCACTAGACTCTCATACGACCGACCACAGAGTCCTGGACCTGGAGGCTTAAAAGTCATAGCAGGTGCATGTGCATATGGGCCAAAATCCTGAGAGGAGAATGGAGAAGGGATGGCAGTGGCCATCCCCTGGTGGGAGGGGGCTGATTTCTCACTTTCTCTCTGTCTCTTCCTTGCGAACGCAAACACCCTATGGCAAAAACCTAAAGAGAAAGAAAGAGAGAGAGACAGAAAGAGAGAGAGAGAAAGAAAGAAAGAAAGGAAGAAAGGAAGGAAGGAAGGAAGGAAGGAAGGAAGGAAGGAAGGAAGAAAGAAAGAAAGAAAGAAAAGAAAGAAAGAAAGAAAAGAAAGAAAGAAAGAAAGAAAGAAGGAAAGAAAAGGGAAGAAGTGTGCCCTTCCTCATCTCTGTATCCCAGCCTCCACCACCTCCTCCCTCTATCCTCCTAGCTGGGATCTGTAGCTGGAGCTCAATCATCTCATACTGTAAACTGAAGCTGCAGAGTAAGGATGGCCAACTGACCAGACACAGGAGGCTAGCTCCCGTTTCTGTGGAGTAACACAGTATTCAGCCCTGGAATGCTTACATACCGACTTAACTTGCACAGCAGAGAAACAAACATCGATTTTCTAAGCCCCCGTTAGCTGGGGTTTCAGTTACTCATAGCTGAATTCAACAATGACACGAGGAGGCAGATGATGGTGCAGTGGTAGCATAACTGGACCCGCTTGGGAAGATCCTGAGTTTACGTCCCGGGGCCTCCCTGTGCATACAGGTGGCAAGCACACATGCCTGTGACCTGGGCTGGCAGAGGCTGGGGGTGGGTTGTGATGGGGAGACCCTACTGGAGATGTCTCCCTCCACCTCTGAAGAAGTAAATAAGGGAACTTGAAACAACAGGATGTGTGTTCCTTCCTCAGAGTGGTATCTTCCATCCCAAGTCACTTTCTATTATTTTCCTTGTAGTGCTTTTCATGATCTGAATTTGACCATTTTTAAATTCTCTTGCTTAATTGTCATTTCTCCCAAGAAGAATGTAAGCTCCATAAAGGGGGGCCACAACTAGGTCTTAGCATGGGTGTTCTACACATATTTGTTGACACCTGGTTGGTTGAGAGCCTTACCGCTGTCAGGAGAGGAGGCAGGATTCTCTAGGTTCCGCCCGCGTGGAATAGTTGTGTTCTCTCTGTTCAGATATCATGCTTACATACCAATGCTCCAATTATGAACTCAATTTCCCAAGAGTTTTGGAACCAAAAAATCAGATCTCTAGAGATGACTTAAATCTCTTGATCAATAAAAGGGATGTCTCCCACCATAACTTGATAAACTGGGATTCTTATTTATAATAAATTAGGAGGTGTAACTTTGGTGATAGGCAAAGTGTGAACAATGGTTTTACTATTTTTGGAAATATGAACTTGACTAGTTACTTAAACGTACTGAGCTTTAGTTTCCTCATGTGTAAAAAAAAAATTAGGACGAGGGACCAGCAGTTGGCGTAATGGTTATGTCTCTGGACTCCCATGTAGTCAGCTGCGGTTCGAGTCCCGGACCCAGTGGCTTAAACTAACGCTGGGCGCGTGTGCGTGCATGCCCAAGATCCCGAGAGGAGAATGGAGGAGAAGGGATTGCAGCATGGTCATTCCCCCCTGGGGGGGGGGGATGATTTCTCACTTTCTGTCTCTCTGTCTCTCTCTTTCTTGGGAACGCACATGCCCTGTAGCAAAACCCTCTCAAAAAAAAAAAAAAATTAGGACTAGCAATACCTACATTTTAGGACTGATATGCTGATATGAAGATGAAATGAAATAATATGCGCAAGAGTTTAAGCTATCTAGCCAGGGAGAGAGCTAGCAGTAGAAGTGGGTTTTTAATCCAAGTCTGCATGTTAACATTGAATGTAGGACATCTAGACACGACATTCCTGCAAACGTGATGCGATACGAACTGGAGGTGCTCATGTCTGTCTTGCTCTCTCTTGCTCTGTCTCTTGTGTGTGCGCAAGTAATCTATCATGAATAAAGAAAAAAAAGAAGTACGTAATACTCTTGCCAAAATATAATTGAACCCAAACCTAATCAAGCTTCAAGATCTAACTACTATTAATAGTTGATAAAAAGTACAGAGGCTAGAGGAACAAGAAAAGCAACACTGTAGAAATACAACCAGTGAAATTAGAATGTGAGAAGTTCTACAGGCCAAATGATCCAGTCTTCAACCAAAAAATGGCATAAAAACAGAGAGAAAGGGAGGTGCTATAAACTAAAATAGT
This sequence comes from Tupaia belangeri chinensis, assembly GCF_000334495.1. Classification (NCBI taxonomy): domain Eukaryota; kingdom Metazoa; phylum Chordata; class Mammalia; order Scandentia; family Tupaiidae; genus Tupaia; species Tupaia belangeri. Next base: position 972,463 of record NW_006205341.1, on the reverse strand, counting down.
CTTAAGGGACATTACAAACAAATGCAATTTGTGGACCTTGTTTAGATTCTGACTGAAAAACAGCAACAACATAGTAGCTGCAAAAGACATTTCTCAGACAACTGGGGAAAACTGTGGATTCAATTTGAGTATAGGTGATAAAAAATTACTGTTAATTTTCTTGGCTATAATAATGGCATTGTAATTGTTTTTAAAATGTCTTTATTTGTGGAACTAGCAGTTGGCTTAACGGCTATGTCGCTGGACTCCCATGTAGTCAACCATGGCTCAAGTCCCGGACCCAGTGGCTTAAATTCACGCCGGGCGCATGTGTGTGCATGTCCAAGATCCCGAGGAGAGAGGAGAATGGAGGAGAAGGGATTGCGGTGTGACCATCCCCCCTGGGGGGTGATGTCTCGCTTTCTGTCTCTCTGTCTCTCTCTTTCTGGTGAGCGCACCTGCCCTATAGCAAAAACCTCTCCAAAACAAAAAAGTCTTTATTTGATAGAAACATAAAGTATGTAAAAAAGAAAGGCTTAGGATACCACAGATATGATTTTAAGTACTCCAGCAATCAACAAGAACAATAAAAAAGTACTGCAGGAGGAGGAAGATAGATATATAAGAATGGCAGAAAGCTGATGGCTACTGAAATTAGGTGATTGTCTTTTTTTTTAACATTATATACTTTCATGTGTATTTAAAACTTCCATGATAAAAGGTTAAATAGCAATTAAATTCAGTATTACATTAAAATAATTTAAACTTACTAAATGCAAAATAAAGGATAATTCAGGACCAGCAGATGTTGTGAAGGTTAAGGTAGCTAGATCCCACATGGCCAACTGCCCACTTCGAGTCCCAGACCTGGCGGCTTGAAAAACATGCTGGGTTTGTGTGCATGCATGCCCAAAACCCCAAGAGGAGAATGGAGGAGAAGGGACTGCAGAGCGGCCATCCCCCCTGGGGGTACTTTCTCATTTTCCTTCCATCTCTCTCTGGAGAACGCATATGCCCCCTAGCAAATTAAATAAATAAATAAATAAAATAAAAGCAGGCTAGAGGCTGAACATTGGTTGGTAAAATATTTTAATTTAATAATTTTCATATTTATTACCTTTTCCAAACATAGATCCTAAATCATAGGTCACATATACTCTTTTTTTCATCAATTACACTCATCATAGGCTATATCTAAATTGTGACAGTGACCTATTAATAGTACCATAAGATCTGCAGTTGGGGCCAGCAAATGGCATAATGATTACAGCGCTGGACTCCCACATGGCCAAGCAATGGTTCAGGTTCTGGATCTGGGGTTTGACAATTACGCCCAGCATGTGTATATGTGTGCCCAAGATCCTGGGAGGGGAATGGAGAAAAAGGAATTGTGGCATGGCCATCTCACTGATTCTGTCTCTGTCTCTCTCTCATGAGTGCACAGGCCCTTACACAAAACCTCTTAAAAAAAAAGAAAAAAAAAAAAGATCTGTGCTTGGTTTGGTGTTGATACAGAGTTAATTTGTATTCCCCAAAGCCAAAAATACCCATGTAACACACCCAGATTGTCCACAGTATCACCAAATGCTATAATAACATTACCTACTTACTAAATATCACTTTAAAATGTAATTAAACATGAGGAAAGAATCAGACAAATCCAGATCATGAGACCTGTCTACAAACCAAGTGTCCCACACTCTTTTGGAAAGTCAATGTGCAAGATAGAAAAGTGGCAGGACTCTTCCAGATTAAGAGACTAAACAGACAACAACAAAAACAATTCATGAACCTTGTCTGGATTATGGTTTTGGGGAAGAGGTACAAACATCTTACAAACAACTTGGGAATTACAAATATGGACGAGTTATTATATGCAATCATTGCTAATTTTTCTTAGATGTGATGATGTCATTTTGTAGGAGACTGCCCTTACTCTTTTTTTTTTTAAAGGTCTCACATATTTATTACTGAACCAACTTACCAATGCAGAACTTAGAGACAAGGTGAAGCATCATTTTTTCCCCAATAAACACAAGTGTCCAGTCAATGGTGACCATTTTCAGCTTGATGTGGCAAGACCATAGTGACCTTGGCACAGCATAAATATGTGGCCCATATCCTGTCCAGTTCCTTACAGACCCAGCTTGGTTCTTCTCCAGTGTGTCCTCTTGGAGTTGTATCTGATTTTATTACCAGTTTTCATTCTAATCCACTGGGGAAAAGGACGATTTCGTTTCTGTTTTTTGGCCAGAAACCACTTGATTCTGAAAGTCTTGTGAGAAGACATGGCGAAGAGCCGAGGGAACCGCTCACCCCACGATGGCAGAGAAAGAAAGAGCTGCACTTACTCTTAAAAGAAGCATGCTAAAGGGACCAGCAGTTAGCGTAATGGCTATGTCGCTGGACTCCCATGTAGTCGACCGCGGTTCACGTCCCAGACCCGGTGGCTTAAACTCACGCCAGGCGCGTGTGTGTGCGTGCGTGCCCAAGATCCCGAGAGGAGAATGGAGGAGAAGGGATTGTGGTGTGGCCATCTCCCCTGGGGGGTGATTTCTCGCTTTCTATCTCTCTGTCTCTCTCTGTCTGTCTGGCGAGCGCACGTGCCCTATAGCAAAAACCTCTCCGGGGGGGAAAAAAAAAGAAACATGCTAAAGAATTTAGAAAGACTTTAGAACCAAGTGTGTTTTATTTATTTTTTTTTTATTTTTATTTTTTTTAGTTTTTTTGCTTTTGGGCATGTGCGCTCACCAGAAACAGAGAGAGACAGAGAGAGACAGAAAGCGAGAAATCACCCCCCAGGGGAGATGGCCACACCACAATCCCTTCTTCTCCCGGGATCTTGGGCTCGCACACACATGCACCCAGCATGAGTTTTAAGCCATGAGTCTGGTACTCTAATCACATTCTAATCACGCTGACTACGTGGGAGTACAACAATGTAATCATTCACCATCTGTTGGTTCTGAGAAGCCAAGTATATCTTGATTTTTTTTTTTGAGAGGTTTTTGCTATAGGGCAAGTGCACTCACCAGAGAGACAGAGAGAGACAGAAAGCGAGAAATCACCCCCTAGGGAGGATGGCCACACCACAATCCCTTCTCCTCCATTTTCTTCTCAGAGATCTTGGGCACACAGGCACACGTGTCTAGCATGAGTTTCAGCTGCCGGGTCTGGGACTCGAATCACAGTTGACTACATGGGAGTCCAGCAACATAGCCGTTAATGCCAACTGCTGGTCCCCCAAGTGTATCTTAACTTTCAAGTGGATTAAACTGTTTCTGATGAACTTGGTTTAACACTTTGGTTAACACAAACATTCATTTTTAGCAACATAAATGAGAATAACTACAAAGATTTTGGATAAGCAACAAGATACAAAAGTACTTTTCTGGTGTAAGTACAAATCTTTTGGCTTAGGAACTTTTTAAACCAAGTAATTAAATAAATAGAATTAAGTGATATGATATCCCTGTCCTGAGTTCTTCAGGTAGAGTAAGGTGTTATATATGTGGTAACACAATTGGTTTCTAAAAAGATTGAATGTTTTTGTACTGAATTGAAGTTCTACCCAAAGCATTCCTAAGGTTCCTGTGAGTTCATTAACTTCTGCTTGGCATATAATCATACATGATTCTCTTGCTTCTTTGAGGTGAGAATATATTTTATTTCCTAAAACCCATACTATAAAGATCAAATTCCAGAAGGTGTAATGGTTACATTGCTGGACTCCCATGTAGTTGACTGTGGTTTGAGTCCTGGACCCGGCGGCTTAAAACTCACGGCAGGCACATGTGCATGCATGCCCAAAATCACAATAGGAGATTGGAGGAGAAGGGCTTGTGATGTGGCCATCCTCCCTGAGGGGTGATTTCTTGCTTTCCATCTCTCTGTCTCTGTCTCTCCAGTGAGCGCATACACCCTATAGCAAAACTCTCTCTAAAAAATAAAAAAAAAGATGTAATTCCTAAGTGTGTTTATGCCACTCAGAAATAAAGCTATACTGGGAGGGGGGAGAAAGCATTGATTTAGCAAATTTTACATCTAGATGTATTTTCTTTGTATATTATAAACAATTATTTAACTTATTACAGTTTGAAGTAAAAATTTTCCAAAATATATGCTCAACAATAACCATTAAAATGTTTGTAGGGAACCAGCAGTTAGTGTAATGGCTATGTCGCTGGACTCCCACATAGTCGACCGTGGTTTGCGTCCCAGACCCGGTGGCTTAGAACTCATGCCGGGCGCATATGCGTGCGTGCCCAAGATCCCGAGAGGAGACTGGAGGAGAAGGGACTGTGTCGTGGCCATCCCCCCTGGGGGGTGATTTCTCACTTTCTATCTCTATGTCTCTCTCTGTCTGTCTGGCGAGTGCACACGCCCTATAGCGAAAACCTCTCCAAAAAAAAAAAAGTTTGGAGCAGAGCTGGCAGGTGGCATGGTGGTTTAGGCTCTAAACACTCCCACATGACCGACCATAGTTCAATTCCTGGACCTGGTGCCTTGCTTTCTCACTTTCCTTCTCTCTCTGTCTCTCTCTGGTCAAATTTAAAAAGTAAATGAATAAATAAAACGAAAATAATTATTTTTTAGAAATTATTTTATTTAGCTTTATTTATTTATTTAGAGAGGAACAGAGTGAGAGAGCAAGAGAGCAAGAAAGAGAGAGTGGAAAGTGAGAAACCAAGTCACCAGGTCTGGGACTTGAATCGTGGTTGACCATGTGGAAGTCCAGTGCCCCTAGACACCCCTAACCACCACACCACCTGCCGGCCCCTAAAATAAATCATTCTTAATAGGTTAGCAGCATAGAAGAAGAAGAAGAAGAAGAAGAAGAAGAAGAAGAAGAAGAAGAAGAAGAAGAAGAAGAAGAAGAAGAAGAAGAAGAAGGAGAAGAAGAAGAAAAGAAAGAAAGAAAGAAAGAAAGAAAGAAAGAAAGAAAGAAAGAAAGAAAGAAAGAAAGAAAGAAAGAAAGAAAAAGAAAACACAAAAATAACCACAATAAAGTAAATCAGGTCCAAGTTAGATGCTAGAATCCAAGAAAAGAATTTCCAGAATTTCCAAGTAGAGTGACTCATGTTAGGAATGACTAAGGTTTTAGAGACAGATCTGATTTCCAGAAATCCTGAGTAAACAGAGCTCTGGCTTTGACATCACGGGCACACCTGTGTCTCATTCTGGTTTTGTTAGGTGATAGGTAATCTGGGATAAAATTATTTTTTTTTAATTTTTTGCCAGGGGGCACATGAGCTTGCTGGATAGAGACAGAGAGTGAGAAAGCCTCATGGGGCATGGTCACGCTGCATCCTTTCTCTTCCATTTCTCCCTCCTTTTAAGACGCTGGGCATGTGTGCATGTGTCTGGTGTTTTTTAAGCTACTGAGTATGAGACTGGAACCATGCAGTCGGCCATGTGGGATCTGACACCTTGCTTAGAAAAGTAATTTGGACCAGCCAACAATTTTCTTGCAATCGCATGGTGTAATTTACATACTTGAAATGTCATCTATTAAAAGGATAGGTGGGAGGGACCAGCAGTTCGCGTAATGGCTTTGTCGCTGGACTCCCATGTAGTCGACCGCGGTTCGCATCCCAGACCCGGTGGCTTAAAACTCACGCTGGGCGCATGTGCGTGTGTGCCCAAGATTCCAAGAGGAGAATGGAAGAGAAGGGATTGTGGTGTGACCATCCCCCCTGGGGGGTGATTTCTTGCTTTCTGTCTCTATGTCTCTCTCTCTCTTTCTGGAGAGTATACGTGCCCTATTGCAAAAACCTCTCCAAAAAAAAAAAAAAAGGATAGGGGGGGACCAGTAGTTGGCGTAATGGCTATGTCACTGGCCTCCCATGTAGCTGACCACAGTTCGAGTCCCGGACCTGGTGGCCTAAACTCATGCCTGGGCGCATGTGCATGCGTGCCCAGGATCCCAAGAAGAGAATGGAGGAGAAGGGACTGTGGCATGGCCAACCTCCCTGAGGGGGTGATTTCTCGCTTTCTTGCTCTCTGTCTCTCTCTGCCTTTCTGGTGAGCACACGTACCCTACAGCAAAAACCTCTCCAAAAAAAAAAAAAAAAAAAGGATAGTTGATTTTTAGTACACTTAAATATTTGTGCAACCATTACCAAAATGTAGTTTTAGAACACTTCCATCAAACCTTAAAGTTGTCTCATGCCCTATTTGTAGCCAAAGCTGGCTCCCAGCCCCAGCTTCAGCAACTACACATCTGTTTTCTATACCTGTCAACGGACTTTTTATAGAAATTTCAATACAATCACACAACATATAGCTTTTGTATCTGATGTAATGGTTTTTAGGTTCATTCATGTTACTGCACGTTTTGGTTCATTTTTATTGCCAAATAATATTCCACTTTATGGATATACCACATGTTGTTTACTCATCCACAAAATAATGGACATTTGGATTTTTCCACTTTTTGTCTACCGTGGATAATCTGCCATAAACACTTATCTACAAGTCTGTGGACATATATTTCATTACACTTTCATATGCCTTGGGGTGGAATTGCTGAGTTATATGGTAATTTTATGCTTGCTTCTTTGAAAAACTATCCAACTGTTTTCCAAAGTGGCTGTACCATTTAACATTCTTACCATTAGTGTGGAAGGGTTCACTTCTCCACATCCTTGCAACACCTGTTATTTTCTGCCTTCTTGATTATAGACATTCTATTGGGTATGAAATAGTATTTTATAATGATTTCAATTTGCATTTTCCTAATGATTAATGATGCTGAACATCTTTTCACATTCTTATTTCCCATTCACAAATCTACTTTGGTAAGCTATCTATTCAAATGCTTTGTCTACTTTGAAAATAAGTAATTTGTCTTACCATTAACTAGTAAGTTTTCTTTATTCTGGATACAAATCTTTGCATTTTTTATACATGATTAGCAAATATTTTCTCCTAGCATGTAAATTTCCTTTTTCTGGTGATACATTAATCAGAGGTTTTAATTTCATTAAGCCCATTTATTTATCTTTTGTAGATCATGACTGTGGTGTCATGTCTATGCAATCTTTGTTTTACCCATAGTAGAAAAGACTACTTACCCTTTCCGGCCCAGCTGAAGTGCTGTAGTGGTGTGACCCCTGCAGTGAGACACTGGAGGCCATATGGGAAGGCTCTGGGTTTGTATCTTGGGTCCTCCTGAGCGTGCCAGGTATACACACGGTGCTTGCTAACTGGAGGGAGGATCGTGGCATGAGTACCCCATTGAGAGTGCACTGTTTCCCCTCTCTCAACATACAAAGCAAATAAACTTAAAACAAAACAAAACAAAATGGGCCAGTTTGTGGTGTGGAGGTTAAGGAGGTTGGTCCCCCATGGCTGACGGCTGATGGTGCCACTCACATCCCAGAGCCTGTGGCTTGAAAAACCCCCTGGGCACTTATGTTTGTGTACCCAAAAATCCAGAAAGGAGGGAGAGATGGAGGAGAAGGGAATCTTCTGACCATTCCCTATGAGGGGTGCTGTCTCACTTTCCCTGTCTCCATCACTGTTTCTCTCTGGCAACCGCACATGTCCTCGGGCAACATTTTTTAAAAATTACCCTTTCTCCATTGAATTGTTTCAGCACTGTGGTTGAAAAATCAATTGGTCATAACGTAGAGTTTATTTCTGAACCACTTATTCTGTTCCATTGATCTCTATACCTATCCTTATGTCAACATCACGCTGCCTTCATTACCAAGTCTGAAATCAGGTAGGGTTTAAGTTCTCTGCCTTTTGCCTTTTCAAAATTGTTTGATCTATTCTGGGTTCTTTGTAGTCCATATAAATTTTGAGGTCAAATTTTGTCAATTTCTAAAATGAAAATAGCTTGCTGGCATTTTAGAAGGGATTGTACTGAATCTGCGGATCAATTTAAAGAGAACTGTCACAAGTATTCAATTCATGGACATGGTGTTTATTTATCTAGATCTTTGATTTCTCTCAGTAATGTTTTGTAGTTTTCAGTGTATAGGTCTTGTATTACTTTTACTAATTTTATTCATATTTTTAAAAAATGATTATTTATTTTACTTACTCATTCATTTTTTAATTTTACCAGAGAGAGACAGAGGTTCAGAATGAGAGAGAGAGGAAGCGAGAAAGCAAGCCACCAGATTCAGGACTCGAACCCTGGTCGGCCATGTGGGAGTGTCCAGTGCCTTAACCACCACGCCACCTGCTGGTCCCCTTATTCATATTTTTAATGCTCATGTAACGGAACTGTTTTCTTAATCTCATTTTTCAAGTTGTTCACTGATGGTATATATATTTAAATATAAATGTATCCTACAGCTGTGCTATGCTTAATTTAGAATTATTTATTTAATTTTATAATTAGTATTATGTAATTTGACCAGAGAGAGATAGGGAAAGTGAGAAAGCAAGCTGCCAGGTCCAGAACTCAAACCGTGGTCTGCCATATGGGCTTTATCTATCACACCACCTGCATGGTGGTGCTTAATTTTTTTTTTTTTTTTTTGTGGTGCTTAATTTTTAAAGCTCCCATTTTCTCATGTGTAAAATGGGGTATGTACCTAGCAAGGTTTTTGTGTGAAATAATATATATAAAATTTGAATAGAAGGCTGGAAAGGGAGCCTCTCCCAAAAAATAAAAATCCTCTTGCCTCAAAATGTAGGGTCACATTATCATGCAGAAAGTGAAATAACCAGGATACATATGGTATAGAGGCAGGAGCCAATCACCTATACTTCATTATCTGCAATTGTATGATTAAGCAATTTTACTTCATTTTCATTAAAATAGATAAAACAAAGATGCTGGCATATTTTTCTATGTGTATTTTAATGGCAATAACTCAATAAACATTTATCGAGTATAATAAAAGCAACAGTTACTCATATACCCCCGGCGAAGTAATAGTAAGGGAAGGGAGTAAAGAACATTTTGAGGGGACCAGCAGGATGCAGAGGCATGACAAGCTGGTCTGAGAAAACAAGTAGAAGTCTTCCAATTGATTACAAAGCAAAGCGGAGCCAACTGTTGGCGTGGTGGCTGGATCCCACAAGGCTGACTGCCTGCCGACTGCCAGGTTGGAGTCCCAGACCTGCAAGTTTGAAGAACACCCAGCATGAGCGTCTCTGCTGGCCTGCACCCAAATTCCCAAGAGGGATTGCAGTGTAATCCCACCTCTTCCTCTCCCTTTCCCTCCGCTTTGCTCGTACTCCGGTGAGCACAGTACCCTGTAGCAATTTTTCTTTTTTTTTACAGACAAGCCGTGGGGCATTACAGATAGAGCCACAGGTTCAAATATGAAATTGGTAAGTAGCTACCACTGAATCAACACTTACTCTATGCACTCAATCTTACCCTCACAACAGCCCATGAAATAGTTTATTATCCCAATGCACAGATAAGGCTACGCCCAAATCACAAAACTCTTGGGTGGCAGGGCCAGATTTGAAACTGGGGTTTTCTGACTTCAAAGCCCAGGCTCTGGGTCCAAACAGCTGTATGTACTGAAGGTGTGGGAAGCAACATGGTACTATTGGGGTGAGCGATGAAATGCCGGCACCCACTCTCGCTCGCTTGACGACAGGACAACTGAGACTAGAATTGGAGGTATCGAATAAATGCATGATTTCAAACACCGGTAACCATCTCAGCTCTGTCCACCGAAAAGGCCTGGAAGCAATGACAACCAGCCACGATTCGGGTGGGGTCTGCAAAGACCTCCACGTCTGCTCCCCGACCTCCCCATAAGCTTCTCTGCCGTATTCCATCATCACCTCGCTAGGGACCCGGTGCCCTTCACCTGCCTGTGTCTTCTGAAGTCTATTAAGCGACACCTTAAGTAAAAGGCCCAAGCGCCTGCAACACCGACCGCCATTAAACCACCGCAAAGCGCCCAGAGCCAGACACCAGGTGGGCGGCGCCCGGGACAGCCGAGGTGAGCCGGGCCGTGGGCGGGACCGTGCCGCTCCTGCGTTTGTTATTGAACAGCGTAGCTGCCAGTCGCGGGCTCTCTGACGTTCCACCCCTTCCGCGCAGGCTGTCGGTTAAATGGCGGGCGTAGGGGGTTGGCGACTTCCGGTAGAAGGCAGAAAGTTGAGCCGAAGGAGGGGCTGCGAAGAGGGAGGAGGAGGAAGAGGAAAGGGCCGGGCAGCAGCGGCTGTAAGGTTGTGCGGCGGCAGCGGCTCTCCTCGGGGCGGACGATGGACAGCCAGGGCAGGAAGGTGGTGGTGTGCGACAACGGCACCGGGGTAAGTGCCCGGAGAGGAGGCCGCGCTGGCCCGGGGCCCGGGCGGACGTGTGCGGGGGCGCGCGGGTCATCGGCGCCGCTGGTTGCACCTCTGGGCCCTCGGCCGCCGGGACGAAGGGGCTCGGGGCCGCACTTCTCTCGTTCGTAAGGCAGCTTGGGCAGCGAACGGGCCGGGCCCTGGTCTCCTTCGCAGCCCGCCGCCCCCGCAGCGCTCCGGATCGCATCGGCTGGCGAGATCCGCGCGGGACGCGGGTCCCACCTGCTGCCCGCCCGGGGTCGGCCGGCGCCGGGGCGGGCGCGACTCGGTTGCAGTCCGGGGAGGGTGAAAAGCTGGGCTCGTGTGTTTGAGGAGGGCGTCTTTCCGCGGGGTCGCGGGAGTGTAAAACAGAGAAGGACCTAAAGGCCTTCCTGTTCCTGTATGGTCGAAGATACCCAACCAGAGGCAGGAAACGGGTTTACAGAAAAAAAGGGAAGTGCTGTCATGCAATGGTCCTCAGCCCTTTCGCAGTGTTTCTTGAGGGTTTGTTGTGGGGGGGAAGGTTTCTGTTCTTTTTTTTTTTCTTTGAGGGAAGGGTAGGCCAGTTCGTAGCGCATCGTTTACTTTTTATTCTGTACATGGTAGTTTGGCCCAAGCTCAGCCCCACAAGGATCACGATCCATTGAATGATACGGGGGAGATCTAGGACCCCGCAAGGCCCAGGAGTTAATTCTACCGACCTAGGCGGAAGCTAATCAATTTGGGGTTCTCTTCCCCTACCAGCGCCCCTTGTTTCCCCTTAGGTACAGAAAACAGATAATTTTAGTCTTTACGATTTTAAAATTGTAAAAAATCTGACCAAAGCACTGATTTAGAAACGATTTGAAAGTTGTTTTAGCCTACCCCACTCTCGTTTTTTAAAAATGTATTTTTGGCAACAAAGTTAGCAAACGAGAAGACGGAAATGTTACTTATTTTGTATGAGTTCTGTAGTGACCATTTTGGTATTGCAACATTTTGTGACTTGACTTCCTTCCCTTCCGTAAATGTGACATATGAATTAAATTCAATTTTGCTTACACTTTAAAGCATTTGGAAACTGGAATAACGGGAAAAAAAGAGCAGGTATTCACGGTCATAGTACTGCCCTCGATTGAAACTTTTTACAGGCTTTTATAAGCAATAATTATGCTAGCTTCATCTGAACTAAGGTAAAAATGGACTAGAGTAAGAAAAGTGTTGTGTAACGGAGCACTAAGCAGACCCCCTTGCTATAGAAAAATGTCCAAGAGTTGATTGCTTTTCAGAAGTGTTAGAATGATCCCATTTGTGTGTGTTCTTTATGTTCCACAAACTTGTATCCATATATGAAAGTTTTGGGGGGGCTACTAAGAAATATTTGTAGTGGTTACCTATGAGAGAAAGGATAAGGGAGTGAGGGAAGACAGAGAGGGCTTCTGAATTATCGAAAAAAAAATTTTTAGCAAAGCATAAATTGTTAAACTATATTTAAACAGACTAAATTAACTATAAACATATATTACTTTTATAGTTAAAATGCAAAGATACTTTTAAAAACCATTAGCCTGATTTCTACTGTAGTGGAAATAAACTTGAAACTGTATAAATAAAATGAAAAATACTTTGAGACTGTGTAATGAATAGATATTCTGGAACCAGCAGTTAGCCTAATGGCTATGTCGCTGGACTCCCACGTAGTCAACCGCAGTTCGTGTCCCGGACCCAGTGGGACTTAAAATTCACGCCGGGTGCGTGTGCATGCGTGCCCAAGGTCCCGAGAGGAGAATGGAGGAGAAGGGATTGCAGTGTGGCCATCCCCCCTGGGGGGTGATTTCTCGCTTTTTGTCTCTCTGGGGAGCGCACACGCCCTATAGCAAAAACCTCTCCAAAAAAAAAAAAATAGATATTCTATGATATTGCAATGGATTCCTCCTCTTTGAGGTGTTCTAGATCATGAGTCCTGTATTTGTAGTGTTTATGAGGTTTTTCAGTATTAGAATAGGAATATTAACTATGATATAAACTAGTTTTTGTTACTGTTTCTTTGGTTTGGCAAACATTTGAAAACTGATAGTCTATATTATTGATTAATTTTAGGTCTAATCCATAATTTAAAAGTTCTGTTCTTTAAAGCAATAAATCTGTTGCTGTGACATAAGTGAGAAAATAGTTAATTCAGAAAAAAGTTATTATTTTGCGTAATGCTTCTGGTTTATTTTAGATTTCATTCAGCTTTTATAGACATGATTGGCTTCAAATGAAGAAACAGCTCTGCCTTGTGAATCATGTAGCAGTCAAGAATGCTACAGTATTTCTGAAAACGTAGAGTAGGAGCCACTTGGAATCTGTGTTCTGTTTTCTACTGTTCATAGTTCTAGACATGGTCATCTTGATTTTATTTAGGTTCATGACATTATGATTCCTTTACAGGTAAATATTTAAAGAGAAAATCAGCTTTTTTTTTTTTTTAATTCATAGAAGTAGTTGTTACCCTAAAGTGTTTTCATTTGCCCTTGTATGCTTTAGATTTTAATATTATACTTTTAATTAAGAAGTTAACAGTATCTTTCTTTTAACCCCGCTGACAGACCCAACATGGAGTGGATGCTCTTTTGTACAGGTCATCCTTAGGATCATATCCAGATGTTGGTCATTTCCTTACTGTCACCAGCTAGACCGTTTGGGTGGCCTAGAGGAGAAAAACTTAAGTGATTATAATGATTTATGCACTTGCACCTCTTAACCATTTAAACCTACCTTCTAAAATAGGATTGGCTGAAATCTGGAGATCTTTGAAGGTCTAGGTCTAGTCTCTTTCAGGAGTTGGGCCCGGCCCATGGTGTTGTGTATGTTACCAAATGTGTGTGATTTCTTCAGCAGTGAGTTATTGGGTCGTCGGAAAAGGTGCGAGATATTTTTCTTTCTCTTTTTTTTTGGAGAGGTTTTTGCTATAGGGCCCGTGCGCTCACCAGAAAGACAGAGAGAGACAGAGATAGAAAGCCAGAAATCACCCCCCAGGGGGGATGGCCATGCTGCAGTCCCTTCTCCTCCATTCTCCTCTCAGGATCTTGGGCACACACGCACACACACACGCCCTGCATGAGTTTAAGCCACCGGGTCCAGGACTCGAACCGTGGTTGACTACATGGGAGTTCAGCCACTTAGCCATTACGCTAACTGCTGGTCCCATCATGATATATTTTTCTATGTAGAACTATGTCATGACTTTTCTTTGAGAGATTTTTGTTGTTAGTTATGTGTGCTTGCCAGAGAGACAGAGACAGAAAGCAAGAAATCACCCCCTGGAGGGATGACCATGCAGCAATCCCTCGTCCTATATTCTTCTTTTAGGATTTCGGGCACGCATGGACATATACACTTATCCAGCATGAGTTTTAAGCTGCCAGGTTCAGTACTTGAACTCCGATTGACTATGTGGGAGTCCAGCAACGTAGCTACTATGCCATCTGCTGGTCCCTCATCATGACTTTCTGAGGACTCAATAGTTCGTCACCAAAATGAAGACTTCCTGAATGTCTGCTGTGTGTTACTAGCACAATGCTTGATAAGATCTAGTGATACAGAGAAGCTTATAGTGCTAGAATAATTATATTTTCTCTTAGAATTCACATTTGTAGGGACCAGCAGTTGGTGTAATGGCTATGTCACTAGACTCCCATCTGGTTGACCACGGTTTGAGTCCTGGGCCCTTTGGCTTAAACTCACGCCAGGTGTGTGCGCGTGCGTGCCCAAGATCCCTAGAGGAGAATGGAGGAGAAGGGTTGTGGCGTGGCCATCCCCTCTGGGGAGTGATTTCTCGTTTTCTGTCTGTCTCTCTCTCTGTCTTTCTGGCGAGCGCATGCACCCTGTAACAAAAACCTCTCCAAAAAACCCAAAGAATTCACATTTGTAGTTGATTGTGGCCTGCTTTATTACACTTATGTGTTAATTTATATGTTGAATTTGTGAGTGTTTGAAATAGAAACAAACTAAAACCAGTTTTGATTTCACCCTGCAAAATGTCTTGGAATAGATAGAGTAGATGTTTTGTTGATCTAAAATCAGAACAATCAATATGCAGCTTAATTAATATATCAGTGCCATTCCATGAAATTAGTGAGGGGAATTAATAAGCCCAAATGGGACTTTAAAAATCCCAGTTTATTTATTTTTTTTAAGAGGAAAAAAGTACTTTTAGAGCAGATATAGATGGAAATGTTTCTTCATTTTTGCCTTAAAGAATATTATACTGTTCATGTTCTTGCCATATGATGACTCAGTGGGGAGGAAGGGAGCCAGTTTAAACCACGTCAATGAAGAGGAACTATATATGGTAAAATCTGTTTCTTAAAACAGCCTTATTGCACTCAGTGAGGGAACTCAGTCACCAGGTCTTAAAATGATTTGCAAGGGGGAGAAATTTCAAGGATTAAAATGACACCAAATAAATAGATCAGAAAAGACTATTTTCTTTCTCTTTTATTACATTGTGGTTAAGTTTTTTTTTTTTAATACTGGCTTTATCAAAATAAAAGAATGATCAAATTGTCTATTGATTTTTATTGGAAAATGGATTATTTTCATCTTATAACTGTTCTTGCATTCACATTTGAAATAATGTGAAATAGGACAGTTTTTGCTACTACAGCAGCTTACCTGACCCTGTAGTAATGCTAGCTCTGGATTCTCTGGCAGCATCTGCTTCCAGTAATCTGCTTAAGCAGATAGTTTTTCATTAATAAGTGATCGATATCTTAGATTTGAATTAAAAGACATTTTCTTTCTTCTTCTTCTTTTTTTTTTTTGCAAAGCAATAATAGGTTTACAATCGTTTTTATAATTTCAAAAATCTCAACTTATGTCTTCTAACTTAGACATTTGGCAAATGTTTTCTCGCTTAAAGTATACTCAAACAAGGATTTTAAGATTTAAACTATCTGGGACCAGCGGGTGGCGTGGTGGTTAAGGTGCTGGATACTCCCACATGGCTGGCCCTGGTTCAAGTCCTGGACCTGGTGACTTGCTTTCTCTCTCTCTCTGAGTCTCTCTCTGGTCAAATTAAAATAAATGAATGAATAAATAAAATAATTCTTGAAAAAAAAAGATTTGAACTACTCTTCTGTACAGTTATAGTCAGAAAATATTAAGTGGAGTGATTGTTTACTTCTTTCTACATTGTATTATGTGGGGTGGGCAAGGAGTGGGGTGGGGCTCTGAAGGAAACGGGAGAGAAGTCAGCCTTAGCAGCCTCTTCCTGGCACCAGGGTTTGATTTATGCCCCATCCCAGGCTCTTTCTCCCACCTTCAACTTCTTTTTTGATTTCTCAATTTAAAAGAAAAATCATTTATTTACATCTATATGCTTAAAATAGCCATTACAAACTTATAGATTCTTTATTCAGTAACTTTTTGGAAAACATTAGTATCCATGTGAGTATTTTCAGCCTGATGAGTGGATACTTTTGACTCGCCCAGTTCATTTGCTCATTACTTTGAGGTCAACATTAAAATTTATTTATATTTTATATGATAGAGCACATACATGTACAGATAAGAGAGATGAGCACCTTTCACATGCAGTCCTCCAGGCCATTGCATCTTGGGTACTCATGTGTGTACATGGAGTGGTTCAGGTTTGTTAGGCTGGAGATTCACACCCTCATGACCATGTGAGATCTGGCTTTTCTTCAGCAGCTCTGCTCCACAGAGCTGACCAAAAATGTAACATTCAAATAATATTTACTTTCTTTTTTTAAAAAAAAATTTAAAATAATTATTTTATTTACTGATTGATTATTATTATTATGAATTTGGAGAGAGAGGAAAAATGAGAAAGCAAGCCACCAGGTCTGGGACTCAGACCAAGGGCGGCCTTGTGGGAGTCCAAGTGCCCCAACCACTATGCCACCTGCTGGCCCCTAAATAGTATTTACTTTTTATATTTGAGTTTTATGTGTAAACTATGACTAGTTGACTTTACGGTGGTGATTGTGACCAATTTTACATATAAAGAAATTTGGCTATGGCTGAGATAATGAGAATACATTCTCTGTTTTTTGTATCTGTTCAGTTCTTATCAGGTGAACTGGGTTTTAACTTAAGGACAACAACAATTTTTGATTTGGAGAAAAGTATGAGTGGTTTTGATACTCTTTTTTTCTTATAGTTTGAACATACTAAAAAAACTAGATATCCTTTTTCTCTTCCGAGTTTATCTAGGTTATATTAATAAATTATTTGAGATGTGGAAAAATAAACTAGTCCTCCTGAATTGTTTAATACTACTTTGACTGGGACGTACATACTATTCACTCTGCACAACTCTCAAATGAGATGGATGTGAGCAGGCAGGTTATATGTTGCCTGGGCTGTCATGCCACGCTTCACTTCTGCATTTAAAGATTATTCAGGAAGAATTGCAGTGCACTTTTAGAAATTGGAGTTATACCTAGAAAGTGCCCTAGTCTTGGTGGCTCGGTGGTCAACCAACTAGGACTAGGTTTTATGAGTTTGGAAGAAAACATGCCTGAATAGAGTGTTTTATATAGGTTCTGAAATGTGAACATGAGGTACAGTAGCTCTGTGGTTAAGGGAACCAGGTAGCTCATGGACGAAGCACAGTTTGAATACTGGCCCTGGCAGCTTGAAAAATATGCTGGCTAAGTGTGCATTGCCCCAAATCCTGACGGAATGGAGAAAAAGTATTGCAGTGTGAACATGCCCCATCTTGGATTACTTTTTCTATTTCTCTCTCTTTTCCTTGCTGGTAAGTATCTGTGCCCTCTGGCAATTAAAAGAGAGTAAAATGTGAACTCAGTGGTTAATAATTCAGGTGGTATTAGGAATATGAAATGTCCTAATTTTAGGCAGATTTTTCATAAAAGCTTTCATCTGTTTAGGTCATGGCAAATATATTTAAAAAGCTCTGTTTAGGGACCAGCAGACAGGGTAATGGTTATATCACTTAACTCCCATGTAGTCAGCCGCGGTTCGAGTCCCAGACCTGATGGCTTAAAACATGCCAGGTGTGTGTGTGCCCAAAATCCTGAGAGGAGAATGGAGGACAAAGGATTGTGGCATAGCCATCCACCCCCTGCCAGAGGCAATTTCTTGCTCTGTCTCTTTCTGTGTCTCTGGCGAGCGCACACATCCTATAGCAAAAATCTATTTTTAAAAAAGTTTTCAAAAAGCTCTGTTGATAAAACACAAGTGAAATTTTGGACCTCAGAAAGTTCTGAGCTATTTAAAATTAAATGTGGCTCATCAACCTCATTTCCAACAAGGTTGCTATAAAGAAATCTTTGAAAATATCAATTTTTATATTTTGAAGGTTTAGTCAAAAGGCAGTATCTTTAAGGTGTTGCTAAGTTGTTTTTGTTTTGTTTTGTTCCATACCAAACGGTTGTACACAGTCTCTTTCTGTTAAGGGGTGCATTCATATTTTCTGTCCACCTTTGTGTTATAATGATGTAATGGTCATGCATCACATTCATGCACTCTTTTCATCATTCTTCTAATAATGGCATTTGGGGCCCATCAAATAATTTTTTCTGAATATTAACTATGTGGTTTTTTATTTTATTTTATTTTATTTTATTTTATTTTATTTTTTATTTATTTATTTTTTTAGCTTTTTGCCATAGGGCACATTTGCCCACTGTGGGGGAGACAGAGAGGGAAAGTGAGAAATCACCCTCAGGGCTTTTGAACTCAGTGGCTGGGGCCTACTCTAGCTGCTCCAGTCATATGGGATGGGCAGCAGCAGGGTTGGCATGAGCAGCCTGGAGCTTTGACCCATTATCAACAAGATTACCTCTCACCTAAACCTTCCCTCCGTGGATTAACAGGAAAGCCAGTGATGGTGAACTTCAAGTGGGGAATGGAGTACAAGGGCTACCTGGTGTCTGTATATGGCTCTGTGAACATACAGCTTGCAAATACAGAAGAATACATAGATGGGGCGTTGTCTGCACATCTGGGTGAACTTTTAATAAGGTTTAATAGTAATAATGTCCTTTATATCAGAGGTGTTGAAGAAGAGGAAGAAGACAGGGATATGAGAGAATAGCATTGTTTGTTTGTTTTATATATATTTCTAGACAATGAAGATTTGTTTTTCAGTTTGAAAAAAAGAAAAAGTATTATACCCTTGTGGTGGGAGGGGAGTGGCCATGTCACAACACTTTCTTCTTCATTCTTCTCTTGGGATTTTAGGTGTACACACACACACACACACACACACACACGTGTGCGCGCCTTATCTATTTTTCAAGCCTCCAGGTCCCAGGACTCGAACCTCACAATCAGCCATTTGGGATCTAGCACTTTAACCACCATGCCACTTGGTGACCCTTCTATTTATTTATTTTTTTTTCAAACACCGCTAATAGATTGTGGTGATGCCTCATTCCTTTTTCCTTCATTTTTCTATCCAGTCAGCATTTTCAGCATGCACACACACACACATGCCTGGCATGTTCCTCAGGCTACTGGGCTAGGATTTGAACCTCGGCTTGCCCATGGGATTTAGCTCCTGATGCTCAGGACTTAGGCACTATGCTATGGGGCTGGCCTCATGTACATTTTCAAATAATTACAGTACTATACTCTCAAGTCAACAACAGAACTTCCTCCTCCCCGCCCCCCCCCCAAGGTTTTTGCCGTAGGGAATGTGCACTCACCAGGGAGAGGCAGAAAGAGAGGGAAAGTAAGAAATCATCCCCCAGGGAAATGGCTACACCACAATCCTTTCTCCTCCTGGTATGTTGGGCATGCACACACACAGGCCCAACATGATTTTCAAGCAGGTCCAGAACTCAGCCATGGTTGGCCATGTGGGAGTCCAGCACCTTAACTACCACTCCATCTGCTGGCCCCAACAGCAAAACTTTTTAATATTTATTGATCAGTTATTTATTGTGCACTTATGTGCTGGACACTGTTCTAGGTACTTGGGATTCATCAGTAAACATAAATATCTTTATTCAGTATAGCTTATATTGAATACAAACTTGGTAAGGACAGTAGAGACCATGATTCCATTCCTGTAGTGTCCTCCCTCCACCCCGAAGTTTTTAATTGCCTTTTTCTTGTAATATCTGCTCTTAAAAATAAGAGTAAGCAGACTAAATTATGGGTATAATAAAAAACCCTGCTTCTGTGAGCCAGTAGGTGGCATGGTGGTTAAAGAGCTGGACATGGCACACTGTAATTTGAGTCCCGGACCTGGTGACTTGCTTTCTCACCTTCTCTCTCTCTCTCTCTCTGGTGAACACACATGTCCTATGGCAAATTAAAATAATAATATAAATGGTATTGTTATGTTGCTGGATTCCCACATGGTTGACTGTGGTTCAAGGTCCAGACCCAGAGACTTAAAAACTCACGCTGGGTGAGTGTGTGTGCGTGCCCAAGATCCCAAGAGAAGAATGGAGGACGAGGGATTGCAGAGGGCCACTCTCCCCCGGGGGTGATTTCTCGCTTTCTGTTTCTCTGTCTGTCTCTGTCTGTTTGGTGAGTGCACGTGCCCTATAGCAAAAGCCTCTCAAAAAAATTATAATAATAAAAAAAATTTTTTTAGGCCTTATGTTTTGTTTTTTTAAAGAGTTATTTATTTGTTATTTTTATTTAGTTAGTTTTTAAATTTCCTATAGAACACCATGCTCACCAGAGACAGACAGAAACAGAGAAAGCAAGCTGACAGGTCCAGGACTCTGCGGTCGGCCTCATGAGAGTCTAGTGCCTTTACCACTACACCATGTGATGGCCCATTCCT
>NW_006205341.1:886024-952383 GCF_000334495.1 Tupaia belangeri chinensis | reverse complement strand
AGATTTACTGTAGTTGTTAAAAATATCAAAAGTTTAAATATCCTGAAAATGCAGAGTGGTGTTTTCAGAAAGAGTTTTTAAATAAATGTAGTAAATGCCTTGACACTAACTCACTTTTACTGTTTCCTTCCAGTTTGTGAAGTGTGGCTATGCGGGCTCAAACTTTCCAGAACACATCTTCCCAGCTTTGGTTGGAAGACCTATTATCAGATCAACCACCAAAGTGGGAAACATTGAAATCAAGGTAATATTTTATTTATTGATAAATGATGCTCAAGATGTGAAGTATTTGTTGATTAAAATAATTTTGAAATATGCGATGAAATACAAAGTGGGAGGGCAGAAATTTCTCATTTTAAATTTATATCAACATGTGAACAAGGGCATAAAAACTGAGGTTAGTTTCATCTGATGTTATATAAGTTCAATGCCATTACTGTCAGGAGTAAACTTAAGTTTTTTGTTTACAGTGATGCAAAACACTATATTAGTGACTTAAAGTCCTGTTACATCATTTTAAAAATAAGTCAGCCTGGCATTTTTATGTCTTTTAATTCTATATACTTGTCCTTATATGTCAGTGTCTCTTTGGGACCTTAAGCCTTTTCTTTCCATGTTTTCATGACCTGTTCCCCTTACCCCATCCCTTTTTTAAAAAAAATATAGCTAGTCAGGAAGACACAGTATGTAAATGTCAGTGCTTCCTCTTTTTGCTAATAACTGACTTCTGTAAAGTACAGGAAGAAGCTATGCAAGTCTTTATCTGGCCTTGCATTATTTATCTTCCCATAAGAAGAGATGGAGAAAGTTGTCATTGCCTCCTCACTGCACTTAACATGATAGACGTTACATTACAGATGATAGATTCTTCTGCCATATTAGAGGGATCAGCAGTCAAGTGGGAATTATGTTATTTTAGGAGAAAGAAATAGAACAATCGAAAGGACATTGGTCACCAGTTGACTTTAAATTTTTCAGGTGGCCTAGAGTTCAAGTTATATAGAATACAGAATTTAGGGACTCTTTTTTTTTTAGGGGCTTTTTGTGAACAACATATCATTGTTGGTCTTATCTGGATAGTCTGGTAAGATTTCAGTGAACTGCTAAGCTATGAGTTACTGAAATTTATTTCTTTGGGATATTTACTTACCACATTTGGGAAGGTGGTAATAGGTGTAATAATTTGCTACTTGGTAACTGCTTTTGATTCTAGAGACCCGAGTTACACAGTGAGTAGAAATACATATTGAAACCTAGGTTCTGTGTTAATTTTTTAACACAGAGTAAATTATTAAGTGAATTATTCTGGCCTCTGTTACCTTACCAAAAAATAAAACGGGACAGTCAATATAAGAAACCTTTTTTTTTTTAAAGGGTCTTTTCTTTTGGGAAATTTATGGGATTCCTTATTTTTGTGAACTCCTTTTATTCTGATTTTATTGAATCTTTTTTTTTGGAGAGCTTTTTGCCTCAGGGCACATGTGCTTGCCAGAAAGACAGAGAGAGAGAAAGCGAGAAATCACCCCCCAGGGGGGATGGCCACACCGCAATCCCTTCTCCTCTATTCTCCTCTCAGAATCTCGGGCATGCATGCACACACGCTTGGCGTGAGTTTAAGTCACCGGGTCCAGGACTTGAACCATGGTTGACTACATAGGAGTCCAGCGACATAGCCATTATGCTAACCGCTGGTCCCCTGATTTTATTGAATCTTAAATAAACTTTGACTTGAAATTTAGCTAGTAATTATGATAAGGATAAACTACTGTTTAAAGAAGTTGAAGATAATACTTTTTATTCAGTGTTAGGCTCTTTAAATGTGGCTTTTTAATATATTTTATGGACAAATAAAATTTTTGAGCTATGAGGATATATCATGTGTAGCCATTTTTATTCTCCAGCATAGCCACAAGTAATTACACATCTGTTAATACCCATTTTCTTGCTTTTTAAGGCCAAATGATAAAGATCAAACTTGTCAATATTCCAGTAAGATATTTTTATCAAGGAACTCATGTCCCTGTAGCATTTGCTTGTGTAGCTTGCCATTCTGCTTTCTACTGGCTCACTTCTGTTCAGTCTGCTCAGTCTTTTAAGCTTTTGAGTTAAATTGTTCTTTCAATAGAAGAGACCTGTGTCAAATTTAACTTGAATACTAGAGCTTTGAAAAACAGCCTTGAACTACCTAACTTTCAGCCTACTCAGCTAGACCTTTGCTATTATCATTTACTTTTCTTAAGGTCCCTAAATTCAGTAATGAATTAGAAATATGACTTTTTAGAATTCCTGTGCTTAGTGGATTGACTTATGTTTTTTCGTATCTTGTTAGCTAAATGAAAAGTTAAATTGTTGAATGAGTTAATTTTCATTCAGAAATAGTAACTGTCCATGTTAATTTGGCCCTGATTATTAACTCCATAAAATATAGTACTACTGCATCTGACCTCAACCTAATTTGTCTCTATTGCTTGTATGTTTAAAAATTTCAGTGAGGATTTTATTTAGGCCTTTTCTGACTCTTACTTCTACCTTCTCTCTCTTCACCTTTCTTGACCTGTTGAAGTAGAATAACAAAAAGATGGTAAGTGAGGTTACACACATGCTCTCTGTTTGTTTTCCACTTTTGCTTGGTGGGACAGTAGTTGTTGTTTTGTGTCCCTTTAGTATTGGGGGGATGATTCCATATTTTTATTTTAAGTACTTTAATTTTTGACCTTTTCCATTGCTTCAGTTTGATAGCAACTAATTAAGTCCTGTACTTTCCTGATTGCATACAATGGACCAAACAGAAACTAATTACTAACATAGTTTTGAATTGCTTTCCTTGTTTTTCTTGTAGATGAATGTTATAATTAAAATGGAATGTGGTTTGCAAATATTAGAAACCAAGTGGCTTTATAGAATACATGATCCAGAAAATCAGAGTGAACTCATTACATTCGGATAAATCTACTTTGTTGACCCATTACCCATTATAGCCTGAATCTCTATTTGTATCCACTATGGTATTATATACTTAATAAGCCCAGTGGAATTTAAATACACTTATGAACCATAGAAGGAAACAGGAATAAAAGAGAATGGCTTGTTGGCATTTTATCCATAGTGATGAGTACATCTGAAAACATTATTTGAGGATAAATAAGAATGTAAAGCACACGTAAGACTTTTCCACAAACAGCAGGTTTCCACCAAAAAATACTGTTGTGTGTTACCTCTTTCTTTTTAACGGGGCTCATCCTGGACATGTGACTCTTGCTACATTTTTCTGTGATAGTCTTAAGTGCTTTCATAGTAGATATTTTCAAGGTTGTTTTTAATACTATCTGTAAACAGCTTTGACCTAGATTAAAATCGGGTATTTCTAATGATACATTATTTTAACTAATTACTGTAACTTTTCTTTTGAATAAACATTTAAAAGTGGAAATTCATACATTTATCCTAAATAAAAGATCATACATTTTGTCTTAAAATCATAAAGAGATTTGGGAACCAGCAGTTAGCGTAATGGCTATGTCGCTGGACTCCCACATAGTCGACCGCGGTTCGTGTCTCGGACCTGGTGGCTTAAAACTCACGCCGGGCACGTGTGTGTACGTGCCCAAGATCCCGAGAGGAGAATGGAGGAGAAGGGATTGCGGCGTGACCATCCCCCCTGGGGGGTGATTTCTCGCTTTCTGTCTCTATGTCTCTCTCTGTCTGTCTGGTGAGCGCACGCGCCCTATAGCGAAAAAACCTCTCCAAAAAAAAAAAAAATCATAAAGAGATTTTAAAAGGGGTCTTCTTGTAGAGAACAATGTGGGCTTTTTGAATAGAATTTCCTTCTAAGGATTTAACTGTGGTTTTAAACTTGTGTTTGCCCTATCTTCTAATTTGAGGTGACATTGCTTAAGATGATTCTTGGTGAATATTATCTCTACTGTGTGCTATTTTACTGCCTTTGAAACAGTCTCTCGGATAGTTACTGTGCTTTTTTATTATTTCAGAGAATAGGTCATGGTTTAGGGCTGAGGACCAGGGGTAGGGCAGGTGCTAAAAACTCGAACCCTGATCTGTTGATTCTAACTCTGCTCCCAGAGATTAGGGCAAGTTATATAAAACTTGCAGCATTTTTGGGTTTTGGATGTTGAGGTATGGTAAGGAAGATTACATTTCTAAAATTTTTTTCAGGGGAGTTTTAAAGAATTATTTATTTAATTATATTATTATTATTGTTATTGTTATCTTTAATTTGACCAGAGAGAGACAAAGAAAGAGAAAGTGAGGAAGCAAGTTGCCAGGTTTGACCCTCGAACCATGGTCAACCATGTGGGAGTCCAGCACCTTAACCACCATCCCACCTGCTGGCCCTAATTTTTTAAGTTAAAATTTTAGATTAAATTTATGAAATTTTTTAGGAGAATTTTTTTATTTAATTTTATTTATTTATTTTAATTTGACCAGAGAGGGACAGAGTGAGAGCAAGAGAGAGAAAGAGAGAGGGAGGTAAGAAAGCAAGCCACCAGGTCTGAGACTTGAACTGTGGCCGTCCGTGTGGGAGTCCAGTTCCCTTAAACACCTGCTAGCCCCTTATTATTTTTTTTTTAAGTAGCTTTAGCTATTAAAAAATTTTTGCTTTTTTTCAAATAAAGCTAATGCTTTTCTTCCATCTTAAATGTCCTCTTTGTTTATGGGGAGGTAGGGACACTAGCCATTTCTTTCATAGGACCCTGTGTACTGTATGTGAAGAAGTAGATACATGAAGCTTTTGAGTTGGCATTGGGTCAACCATATGGAAGCCCCTATTGTGTAGAATAAAAGTAAATATTCTGTAGACACCAGATCAGACGTAACTCTAAATTGTTTGAAATGATATAGATAATATAAACTACCTAATTAGCTAATCTATTATCCTGTACAACACAGAGAAGGATATATTACAGAGAAAAGTAGTGAAATTGGGTAATAAGTTAGATTTGTCAGTGGCCAAAAGCAATGCATGTGTTTGTACGTGTAAGATTTTTCTTCCAACATTTTATTAAGCAATGTTTAGAATATATAGCAGTGTTGAGAGATTTCACAGTGAAACCTGAGTAGCCATCAACTAAATTCTGACATTAATATGTATTATACCGATATCACATAGCCATCAGTCCCTCCATCTACCAGTTCATCTTGTTTTTGATGTATTTCAAAGTAAATAGCAGATGTCAGTATACTTCTCCCTAAATACTTCCACATCTATATGTCATTCAACTACAGTTCACAGATTTTTAGTTTTGTGTTTTCCTCACAGAAGATTCTAAAGTTAATGTTTAAGAATTTGAATAATAAGTTATGTTAAATTAATTTTATAAAAAATTAGTTGAAACAGAACGTTTTAGTGAACATTTCTAGGATCTGCTTTGCTTTTTTTGTTTGTTTGTTTTTTAAAGAGAGATTTTTGCTATAGAGTGCATGCACTCACTGAAGAGACAGAAAGTGAGAAATTACCCCTCAGGGAGGATGGCCATGCCATTCCTTCTCCTTCATCCTCTAGGGATCTTGGGCACACACTCATACGCACTTGGCATTAAATTGCTGGGTCCGGGACTGTAACTGTGGTCGACTACATGGGAGCTCAGCAATGTAACCATTATGCAACTGCTGACCCCATCTCTTTTTAAGGGAGATTTTTTACTATAGAGCATTTGTGCTTGACGGAGAGACAGAGACAGAGAGACAGAAAGAGAAATCATCCCCTGGAGAGATGGCCATGCTGAAATCCCTTCTCTTCCATTCTCATCTCGGGATGTTGGGCACACATGTACACATGCTCAGCATGAGGTTTAAGCCACTGGGTCCGGGACTTGAACCATGGTCTTCTGTGTGAGAGTCCGGCGATGTAACCATTACGCCATCTGCTGATCCCTGTTTTCCTCTTTTTGATCTTGTTTTTGATGAGTTTTCCAGACATCTGTTTTTTAATAGGCTTCTCACCCTGGTTTTACTGTGATGTATATATTTTTTAATTATGTCTTAACAGCTTAAATCCCTCTTTTTTTTGCATTTTTAAGATGCTCTCTCTCGCTCTCTCTCACTCTCTCTCTCTCTTGCTCTCTATTATTTGCTAGAGGGATGTGCTTGCTGGAGGAAGAGAGGAGAGAAAGTGATGAAACACCTGCTGGGGGGGAGGAGCTATACTTCAAGTTCTTCTCCATTTCTCCTTTCAAGATTTTGGGCATGCAAGCAAACATGCCTGGTGTGTCTTTCAAGCCACTGGGTCCAGGACTCAGACCACACGACTGGCCATGTGGGATCCAGTTGACTTGACCACTGTGTGCCACTGGCTGGCCCAAGACATCTCAAGTTAATATTGCTGCTGCTAGGGACCAGCAGTTAGCGTAATGGCTGTGTCGCTGGACTTCCATGTAGTCTACTGCGGTTCGCGTCCCGGACCCGGTGGCTTAAAACTCACACCAGGTGCGTGTGCATGCGTGCCCAAGATCCCGAGAGGAGAACGGAGGAGAAGGGATTGCGGCATGACCATACCCCATGGGGGGTGATTTCTTGGTTTTTGTCTCTCTGTCTCTCTGTCTGGCAAGCGCACATGCCCTATAGCGAAAAAACCTCTCCAAAAAAAAAAAAAGAAAAAAGTATTGCTGCTGCTTTTCTTCGTGTTTCCATAATTTAAATTTAAGATACTGTAGCAAACAGTAGCTATTTCTGGTACTATTTTTTAAAATTATAATGTAGACATTATTATTTAACACTTTAAACTAGCTGATTTCTAAAATAAGTTTAAATTCTAGGAGTTCATTAGCCTTATTTTACCAGTCTGACTTTTCAAATGTGGGTCATCTTAAGTATGCTCTCATTGGAGACAAGACTTGTGAGTATCATGTTTCATGTATATAAGCATAGTTTTCTAATGTTATACCAAAGGATGAATTTCCCTGTGTCTTAATTTTTTTCTCTCTACAAATTCTCATTCATCTTGGTGAGGCATATGTAGAAACAATTTAAATTCTAATTCAGATGTGTAGGTAGATAGATGTTTGTGAAGTTTATCAGTTAATTGGTACATATATACTTTATTATAGATTGATAATCTTTTTTTTTGCTTATTGCATTATGCTTTATAGTACTTACACTTATCATTTTGATATTTAGTAAAGAAATGTGCTGCATGCATTGAGCATTTTTCTACAAGCTTTTTCCCCTGATGTGCTATTTCACATATCACAGGCTTTATTTTTTGAACATTTGAGCAAAAGAAACAGATGAAACCTCATACAAAAGCTTCCAAAATATGAAAATGTGGGGTTTATTTGTGCTAATGCTCTTCTTTTGGAAACATATGTTTTAAAGGTAAGGTCAATTTATTGATTTAAACCACGCTGTACCTAAAACTTTATTATTTATTATTAAACTTTGCAAGACATTGTTCTTGAAAGAAAAGATTTTTAACTTGTGGAATAATGAGCTAACTGAAAATGCCTGAAAGATTAGAATTAATTATTCCCAAGTTTTCTGAAATAGCATGGGTATATAAGTTTTTTAAAGCATGCAAAAGTTTGACTGATCTAAAGCTTTGATATTATAATTTTCTAGGACCTTATGGTTGGTGATGAGGCAAGTGAATTACGTTCCATGTTAGAAGTTAACTACCCTATGGAAAATGGCATCGTACGAAACTGGGATGACATGAAACACCTGTGGGACTATACATTTGGACCGGAGAAACTTAACATAGATACCAGGAATTGCAAAATCTTACTCACAGAACCTCCTATGAATCCCACTAAAAACAGAGAGAAGATTGTAGAGGTGAGTTTTTAGATGAGGTATGCCTGTGTGTGTTTCTGTCAAAAATTTTTATTTGCTTTTACCATTGTTGCTTTGGATAAAAAGACTAAAAATTATTGTTGGTTTTTCCCCCAGATTCTAAATATTAAGCACTTACATATGTTAGTCATTATTCCAAGTAGGATCTATTAGTAACCAAAACAAAATTTACTGCCAAGGGACTTGTATTCGATTTAGCAGGGAAAATAGACCAAAAACAATAGATGAGATAATTAAATGGTTTGTTAGAAGGCAGTAGATGCTAAAGGAAAAAGATATAATAGGTTAAAGAGAGCGAGAGGTTGCACTTGTTCTAGGTGTGGTAGTAGGCCTCCTCGAGAACGTGCTATTTAAACACAGACTTGGTGAGGGAGTTAACCGGGACACGGGGGGGGACAGCGTTCCAGGCACAGGCACAAGCACAAGTAGTGGGAAGGTCTGACTTACAGGGGACAACTCCATCGTGTTAGAGGATCAGCACAAAAGACCCTGTGGCTGGTGGTAGCGAGGAGGGCAATGGATGGGGCTGGCGAGTGACATTAGGGTCCCGTAGGCTCTACTAAGGAAGGGCCTTCACTCTGACTGAAATGAGAGACGACTCAGAGAAGGGACATGCTCAGATCTGGGTTTTTCTGGCTGCTGGGTTGTGAGCACACCATAGGGAGGCAAAGCTAGAAGAGAGACTTGTTTGGGAACTTTTCCACTTATTTAGGCAAAAAGATGGTGGTTAGGATCATGGTTAGCAGTGGTAGGATTAATGAGAAGGCACCAGATTGTAGGTCTGTTTTGAAGGTAGGACTGAAGAATTTTCTGATGCATTAGATACGGATAATAGGAGGGGGGTCATGACTCCAGAGGTTTTGAATTGAATAACTGAGGATGGAGTTATCACCAGCTGAGGTGGTGGTGGGGGGCCTTGGAAAACTAGAATGAGAATTGAGGAGAATGACCAGGGATTCAGTTTCAGTCATGTGAAGAATGAGGTCCTCATTTGATATCAGGCAGAAACGTCAGGTACAATATATACAGAATCAAGTTTGGGAGAAAACCTGGGGCTGGAGATAACTTGAGAATCATCATGGATGATACAGTTCACCATAGAAGCGAGAGTCGGCCATTGAGGAAGGGCCAAGGAGGAGGGGGGGGGCAGCCACAGGAGGCAAAGGCTCAGGAGGTGTAAGCAGTTAGGAAAAGAGGGAGCATGGGGCCACCTCCCAATAGCTCAGCTAAGTAATTTTTCGAGGTTCTCTTTCATTTTGTTATATATGGGATAGACACTTTTGCTTACTTTCTGTATTTTAGTAACTTTCTAGTTATTGTGTAATGTAAATATTATGTTTTATCCTACAAGTATGGTTAGATATTGACAGCAATTTTGGAAGGGGGTTAAAAGAAATATTAAGACTATATTTTCAAAATCTGGATTAAAAGTTAATTTTTGTGGTAAGTGTTTTGAAAATTTGAAAGCGTGGTTTTAGTTATATCATTTATATCATTCCTTATGGCTCATATTTTAATACTGTTGCTTATGAGTGAAAATTTGGCTATGATTGATATTGTCATACTTCAATCTCATCCAGAAAGTTGTTTTAGTAGTACAAGTACTTTAATAGTCTTACAAATAAAAATAGATTTTAGATGTGTCTGCCCTAGGCAAGGGTGGCAAGATGGTGGCCTTTACCTTTGCTGATGCCGTGAGAGCTGCTTCAGGAATCTGACAACCCCTAAATATTTTGGCTCTTCAGCCTATCAAAATTGTGTCAGGAATGCTGGTCTTACTTCTGCATACTCATCATATTCAGAAATTCGTTGTTTCCCCTGCTCCCAGACTTCTCCCATCAGAGACCTGACGTGTGGGCATACTGCATCAATCCTTAGCAGAGTGGTGGGCCCTAGCTTCCAAGTGTCCTGAAGCTGAGTGGGTCAGAACTGTAGTATAGGCCAGTTCACAAAAGACAGAAGTCTGAAGGCTTTCATCTGTTGGTTTCTTTGATTTCATTCTGGCCTTTGGCTAAGAAAAAAGTCTGGTTATAAGAAAAAAATTAGAGAAAAATACAAAAGCAAGAGAAAGATGCTTCAGGGAATTTGTGTTGTGCAGTAAAACCCAGGGTAAACTCTTAGATAAAATGACAGTGTCTTTCTGGAAGAGGCAAAACTGGTATGCTGATGCATCTTATCAGAAGTACCATGATAGGGAACCAGCAGTTAGCGTAATGGCTATGTCGCTGGATTCCCACGTAGTCCACTGTGGTTTGCGTCCCGGACCCGGTGGCTTAAAACTCACGCCGGGCCCATGTGCGTGCATGCCCAAGATCCTGAGAGGAGAATGGAGGAGAAGGGATTGCAGCGTGACCATCCCCCCGGGGGGTGATTTCTTGTTTTCTGTCTCTATGTCTCTCTGTCTGTGGCGAGCGCATGCGCCCTATAGCGAAAACCTCTTTAAAAAAAAAAAAAAAAGAAGTACCATGATAGAACAAACCAACCTGAAAGTATACATCATAAGTTTCGCAATTGCCCAGTTGAGTATGTATCTTGCATACATGATGTTTTTGCAAAAATGTGTAAGCATAAAACTTTATGTAAATTGTATCAGCTGATCTGTAAACATAGGATACCAACATGAAGGGTATGAAAGTTTTGAAATGTAGTGGATTAAACATGCCCAGATTTGCTTAGAAGAGAAACAAAAAAAGAGATCTAAACAGACTTTCAGTTGGTATGTGCGTGTATAGCATCACTCTTGCATTTTTATCCCTGTGGAGGAGGAGTAAAGGATGATGGACCAGAGGGGCCAGCAGGTGGCATGGTGGTTGAGGCACTGGACTCCCACAAGGCAGACCACAGTTCAAGTCCCATATGTGGTGGCTTGAAAATCATGCCAGGCATGTTGCATGCATGAGCATACATGCCCTATAGCAAATTTTTAAAATAATAATAAATAAATAATAAATATTTTAAAAAAGGATGATGGACTAAAAAACTAGCCTGTGTATCTAGTTGTTTAATTGATTAGTGTGTGTTTCAGAGTATAAAAAATTTAAATTCTGGGGGACTAGCAGTTAGTGTAATGGCTATGTTGCTGAACTCCCATGTAGTCAACTGCGTTCAAGTCCCGGACCCGGTGGCTTAAACTCAACGCCTGGTACGTGCGCATGCATGCCCAAGATCCCAAGAGGAGAATGGAGGAGAAGGGATTGTGGCGTGGCCATCCCCCCCTGGGGGGTGATTTCTCGCTTTCTATTTCTCTATCTTTCTCTGTCTTTCTGGCGAGCGTACGTGCCCTATAGCAAAACAAAACAAAACAAAACAAAAAACTCTCAAAAAAATGTTTAATTCTGTATAATTCTCTTAATGGTCAATTGTAAAAGTTGAAAGTATCCAGATATTTATTTAAAGTGATGGTCCTACCAGTCAAGGAGTACTCACGATAGATGTTCCCAGCTGATCTGGACTACAGAGAATGAGTATAGAGGTGTGACCAGAGAGGGCAAGAGAGAGCTCCTTTTTCCTCCAGTGTAGGTCCGTCAGGGATGGATTTACAGCCTTGACTCAAGTAGAGATCGCAGGCTAGCAGCTCAGCCAACAGTCAATCCACTGCATTCATTTTTGTTTTTGTCTTCCTATTTTACTTTTTTTTTTTTTTTTTTTAATTTTTGGGAAAGAGCTAATGACTTGGCCCAGGTTGAGGAAGAGGGGTAAGAACTCAGTAGTTAAACAATTTCTGTATCTTTGAGTTAGAAGATATTTACTTTAAGGGGTATCTGTTAAGAGAGTCTTCAAATGCAGAAAACTTTCTTATTAATGAGCCATTAACTAATACATTCAGAAATCTTTGCTTTGTAGCACCTAGAAAATGCCTGGACACTCGGTAGGTATCCAAACATTTGTCCTCAGAATTGGAACTCTTACAGTAGGGACTTTGTAATAGAGGCCAGAGGAGCTGATAAGAGTGGAGGATTCTTTCGGTTCCTGTATTCTATTTTGGGCAACTAATCCACTCTGTGACCATGAAGAATACATTAAAAAAAAAATTAACTCTAAAAACCCACTTTTTCTTCCCTTTTTCTCTGCATTTTCAGGTAATGTTTGAAACTTACCAGTTTTCTGGTGTATATGTAGCCATCCAGGCAGTTCTGACTTTGTATGCTCAAGGTAGGTGGAACTTAACTTTTAGAAAAGTCATCTTGACAAATATTTATAAAGTACTTTTAATAACAGATAAATAGGATTTCTCAATAATGTATAAATCCCAGAAATATACATTAATTATATATCAAACTTTGAAATATTTTCAGTTTCTGAAATTTGTTAAAAAAAGATGTGATAAACATTTTAATTTGATTTGTTAAATAATAAAGGATTTTAGGTAAAAAGTGTATCAGTTTTTTTTTTTTTTTTAAATAGGATGTGTTCTGTCTTTTAGGATATTTTACTGTTTTTATGCAGTAGTGATTAAAAAGAAAATTGTCTTTAGGATTGACTTGAGTTTAAAAAAATTACAGAGATCCAAAAAGGTTAGCATAAAACCATGCTTGTCAAATATGTAATAGATTAATTAAAAGAGAAAAGGCAAACATTAGGGAGCACATCCCTGACTTTCAAGGTGGATTTAATAGAAGAGAATACTAAATTCTCTTGGTATTACTATTTGCAGCTGCTTCCCTGTCTATTGGAAATAAAGTATTGGCCATATTGGGAGAGCTGTTTATTTGTAGCTTTTTGCCATAGGGGAAAGACAGAGGTTAAGTGAGAAATCACCAACCAGGGGGAATGGCCGTGCCACAATTCCTCCTTCACCACTCTCCTGGGATTTTGGTCATACACACATGTATGTGCCCAGTGTGATTTTCAAGCCACCAGGTCTGAGACTCAGCCCATGGTTGACCATGTGAGAATCCAGCGCTTTACCCACCACACCACCTACTGGCCCTGAGTGATTTATATTTTGGTGGTCTTAATATGTTCAACAGGAATTTACTGAGAATTTGTAGGTCTGTCAAATGTATGTCAAGGAGTCTTTTAGGCTCCTTTGAAGTATAAAGATGCCCTCAAAGAAATTTGAGTCTTAGGAGAAAGAAAAATACAGAAACACAATTTTGCTTGATTATATCAGAGAGAAGCTTTTCGAAGAGATGTTCCCTGAGCTAAGTCTCAAATCTTGCTACTTCAGCGGTGCGTAGATACAGTACTTAGAAACCTGGTGTATTTTTTTGCTTTGGTTGCTGTTTTTATAACTTGAAGAGTTTAGTATTGTGGTGATCTGACTCTACATGTGGTTCAGTAAAAAATCAGGTAGTATGGAGGTTAAGGCAGCTGGATTCCACATGACTGACTGTATCATTCAAGTCTCGGGCCTGGTGGCTTGGGAAACACGTTAGGTGCATGTACGTGCATGCCCAGTATCCTGAAAGAAGGGAGAAATGGAGGGGAAAGGATCACTGTGTGGCTGTCCCCCTATGGGGATGCCTTCTCACTTTCCTCTGTCTCTGGCTAGTATACACACTGACAAATAAGAGAAAAAAAAAATCTTGTGTTGCATTTCACATATATAAAAAATAAAACGTTAAGTTTTTAAATATCTAGTGTACTACATGTACTTAGAAAATGCTTGCTTGGGGAAATTAAACTTCAAGTTAAAGCTGTTTAAGGAAGCTTTGTTCATTCACCAAATTTAATAGAATGCTTTACACCCTGGTATGGAAGTTTTAACAGTGCGGAAGATAGATATGGCTCTGTCTTTTAGGCAATCAGCTGAAAGTGATTTTTTATTTGAAGGAGTCAAAAGTCACTTCCTACTTTACAAGGTGGGAGAGAGTGTCTGCATCTGAGAAATTTTATTCTAGTTTTTGCTATAAGGGCACGTGTGCTTGCCGGGGGGCAGGGAGAAAAGTGTGAGACATCACCCCCTGGGGAAATGGTTGTGCTACAGTTCCTTTTCCATTCTCCTACTGGGGTTTTGGGCACCCATGTTTGGCATTTTTCAAGCCTCTGGATCCTGGACTTGAACCATGCAGTCAGACATGTGAGATCCAGTTGCCTTAACCTCTATGCCACCTGCTGGTTCTATTTTGTATTTTAAAAGTAACTTTCAGAAATTATTTAATAAAATATTTTGGGGTGGGGGAAACGAGGCCAGCAGGTGGCATGGTGGTTAAGGCACTTGACTCCTGCATGACTGACTACATTTTGAATCTCGGACCAGGTGACTTGAAAATCATACTGGGTACATTTGTGTACATACCCAAAATCTAGGAGGAGAATGGAGAAGGGATTGCTGTATGGCCATCTCCCTGAGGGGTGATTTCTCACTTTTTCTTTTCTCTGTCTCTGCCTCCCTCCGCCAAGTGCGTGAGCCCTATGATAAAAACCTTAAAAAAAGGAAATTTGGGCTGGCAGGTGGCGTGGTGGTAAGTGTCCTGGACTCCTAAATGGTCAACCTCAATTGGAACCCTGGATCTGGCGGCTTGCCTTCTCACCTTCCCTCTCTCTCTCTCTCTCTCTCTCTCTCTCTTTCTCTGGTCAAATTAGAATAATAATGATGATGATGAATTAAAGTAAGTAATTCTTTTAAAAGAAAACAGAAATTGACCTTAAGATTTTCCTAGCAATATGCATAAATTAATTTTTGTCCAATGAGAAGATACCTTTTCTTAATTCCTGATATTTAACTATTTTAGTTTAAATGTTGAATCCTTAATTCTGAAAAATAGTAGTTCAGTAATATTAACCACATTAATTTCAAAGCATAGTAAAATTCTCTTCCTTCTAAACAGGATAGCTAGTACTATCAGTAAAAAACAAAAACAAATAAAAACAGGAGGAAGCATTTAGATCTGTAGAAAGTTTTTGAATAAAAGAAGTAACGTGATTTAGGAAGTTCTTTGACTGCTTGGGGAAGAACTGGAGTTGGGAGATCTGGGCTGCAGATTAAAGTGGTCAGGGAAGAGATGACGAAAAGGGAAGAGTTCTGTTAAGCCTTTAACAGAGTGGTTTAGAGTGGAAGCCTGGATAATGCCTTGACAAAAGGGTGTGGCACTGGAAACAGTCAAGGTGTTCCCGGGAAGGCCACTAGATGGCCCAGTGGGAATGACAGAAAGTAAGGGGAGTTTGGGTAAAAGGGCCATCTGGGAAATTAAACTCAAATCCCTGCTTTAGTTGATATGAGTAGGAATATTTTGAATTGATAATGTAGATTCCTCTTTTTAACAGTGGAAAGTCTCATTTAAAAGATGACAACATCAAAAGGCCGTTTTATGGAGCTTGATAGCATCAAGAAATAACAAATTATATCAACTTAAAAAGGTGGTTTGAATAAATGAATTCAAAGACAAATCATTGCAATTAGATAATTGTGCATGCAAATCTGTATTATTCAGAAAGAGAAAAGGACGGGGCCGGTAGATGGGGTAATGGTTACTTCACTGGACTCCCACAGAGTTGCCTGCAATTCAAGTCCCAGACACGGCAGTTTAGAACTCACACTGGGCATGTGTGCATATGAGCCCAAAATCCCGAGAGGAGATTGGAGGAGAAGGGATTGTGGTGTAGCCATCCCCCATGGGGGGTGATTTTTTTCTTTCTGTCTCTCTGACCAGCACATGGGCCCAAAGCAAAAAATCTCTGGAAAAATAAAAAGAAAAAGAGAGAGCCTATTCAATGATGTAATTCCTACAATATTTTTTCTTTCCTTACCTTGAAAGATAGCTGGTCATATCCCTCCCAGCAATATCCAGTCTGTAATAATTTTTCCCAAAAATGTGTTAGAAAAAGTTATTTTCCACCTGAATTAATCCTGGTGCAAAATTTAGAAAACTAACTTTTTGTAGTCATTTCTACTTTTTTTGAGAGAGAGATATTTGTTATAGTGCATGTGCACTCACAGAGAGACAGAAAGCAAGAAATCCCCCCACGAGGGGATGGCCAAGCTACCTTCTCTTTTCCACCATTCTTATCTTGGGATCTTGGGCATGCATGCAAATATGCCCAGCATGAGTTTTAAGCCGCTGGGTTTGGGACTCAAATGGAGATTGACCTATGTACGTGAGAGTCCAACAATGGAATCATTATGCCATCTGCTGGTTCCTCTACTTTTTTTTTTTTAATTTACTTATTCATTCATAGAGAGAGAGA
This sequence comes from Tupaia belangeri chinensis, assembly GCF_000334495.1. Taxonomy (NCBI): domain Eukaryota; kingdom Metazoa; phylum Chordata; class Mammalia; order Scandentia; family Tupaiidae; genus Tupaia; species Tupaia belangeri. Next base: position 936,444 of record NW_006205341.1, on the reverse strand, counting down.
CACAAAACCCCAATGGGGTCCTGATGCTATAATCTACCCCCAGCCTTCAGCCAGCCCTGGGTCATGGACAAATGCATGCCTGGCATATATAGGGAGGTCTTTGGCCATACTGAGAACCTTCATATGAGGGATTACCTCGGAACCTCATGCTTTACTGCTGCAGCACCATCTGACCCCTGTTTGCACTTTTAATAGCATATACGGAAAACAAGGCAGTGCTTCTTTACTGTTCTTTTATTGTCAGGTTTAACTTGCCATTACCATTCTGGTTTCCAGTGAATAATTGAAGTGATGCTTTGGCTAGCTGAGATTAATTGTTCTGATTGCTGGCTACCTACTATCAATAGTCATTTCTCGGGACCAGCAGTTAGCGTAAAGGCTATGTCGCTGGACTCCCATACAGTTGACTGCGGTTCGAGTCCTGGGCTCAGTGGCTTAAACTCACACTAGGCGCATGTGTGTGTGCCCAAGATCCCGAGAGGAGAACGGAAGAGAATGGAGGAGAAGGGATTGCGGCCTGGCCATCCCCCTGGGGGTGATTTCCGCTTTCTGTCTGTTTCTCTGTCTTTCTGGCAAGTGCACGTGCCCTATAGCAAAAACCTCTCAAAACAAACAAATAAACGAACAAAAAAAACAAATTTACTGGCTTTAATTTTTCTAGTTAGCTTTTTACTAAATCTTTATCTTGGAATCAGCAAGTGGCATGGTGGTTAAGGCACTAGATACTTTTGCCAACCACGGTTTGGCCAACCATGGTTTGAATTCCAGACCTAGTGGCTTGCTTTCTCACTTTCCTGCTCTCTGTATCTATGTGTGTGTGTGTGTGTTGTGTGTGTCTGTCTGTCTCATTGGTCAAATCAAAATAAATGAAAGAATGAATAAAATTAAATAATTCATTAAAAAAAAAAAAACCCTTTTTCTTAACTTAGGTTTATTGACTGGTGTAGTGGTAGATTCTGGAGATGGTGTAACTCACATTTGCCCGGTATACGAAGGCTTTTCTCTCCCTCATCTTACCAGAAGACTGGATATTGCTGGGAGGGATATTACCAGATATCTTATCAAGGTAAGGAAAGAAAAAATACTGTAGGAATTACATCCTGTAAGCTGTTTACTGACTTAAAACAAAATTGTTTTATCATAGGATTCTAGCAAATCTGTCCTACTAGAGAAATTACCCCGTTTTCCTAGTATTCATGTAAAAACCCATGTAAGATTTACATACATGATCGCTTGTACACTAATGAGAATACATTACTTCATCAAAGAATAGACAGAAAGGAGTATTTCAAAGATGAAAGAGACCTAAAACTTCCTTGGCCAACTTAGGTAGTCTTTCTACCTTAAAACTTTTCCCTTGGCAGATTGCCTTTAAGATAATAATAATATTTTATAGCATTTAAGAAATATAACACTACCCTCAGGTTTCCCAACAGTTCTCTTACCATACATTTATAAACCCTTCTAATATGTTTCAGCAAAGTTCAAGAAGCTAAGAATTAAACTTTCTAAGACCTATGGGTATTTCATAAATATAGCATTGATTATATGAGCAAATTGCAGGAGTCTAGTACTAAAATAATATCTACTAATACATGTTTTATTGTTTATCAGCACTATCTAAACATAAATAGTCAAACACACTCTTTTTAAACTGACCCCTTTTTAAGCTTGTTTTACCCATTTATTTATAAACTGTTAATTCTGTTACTTCCAAAAAGAAATATAAATCCTTTTATGGCAAATAAAATCTCTGCTTCTGAAATACCTAGTAGAAACTGAGGATCTACTGCCCATTGTACTCACTATTGCTGTGACAAGTTCAAAGGCATTAATTGCTTGGTAGAGGAGACTCATCCAGCTCTGTAATGAACTGACTGCTGTTTTTTTTGTACCAGTTGCTTCTGTTGCGAGGATATGCCTTTAACCATTCTGCTGATTTTGAGACAGTCCGCATGATTAAAGAAAAGCTGTGTTATGTGGGATACAATATCGAGCAAGAACAGAAACTTGCCTTAGAAACCACAGTATTAGTTGAATCTTACACAGTAAGTATTTTCAGTGTATGATATATGTGTGATTAAAAAGGGTATGTGCTGGTAGGTGCTGCTGTTGGGTTGTCATTACGTATTTCTTCTGTGTTCTATGCAAAAAAAATGCATCGTGACTTTTCTGACAATCCAATATTTGAGTGGCTGAGGCTGTGTGGGAAGTGGTGTTGTAACTCCACTACTTGGGAGGCTGAGATGGGAGGATTGAGACATGGCAGGAACTCATCTTTTTCTTTTAAAGAACAGCCATAATTATTGGTCAGCTTAAGGATGTTTTCTTAGGATTCATATTTTTTGTTTTGGGTTTTTGTAATCTGTGTGTCTGCCTTTTAATGTTTCTTCCTACATTAAGATTCTATGATTGATTATTTTAAGGGACATCTTTTAAGCAAGAATCATAAATTACCCTCTGCCTTAGGGTATAATTAAATCTGAGCTATTTTGAGTTTCTATTGGTTCATTGGCAGTCATGATGCACTTTTGTATAGGAAAACAGAAAAATATGTCATGACTTTTCCAATGACCCAGTAGTATCAGGAATAGCATTTCTCTTTTTTTTTTTTTTTGAAGAGGTTTTTGCTATAGGGCACGTGCATTTGCCAGGAAGACAGAGACAGAAAGCGAGAAATCACCCCCCAGGGGGATGGCCATGCCACAATCCCTTCTCCTCCATTCTCCTCTCCGATCTTGGGCACGCACGCACTCGCGTCTGGCGTGAGTTTAAGCCACCAGGTCCGGGACTCGAACCGCGGTTTACTACATTGGAGTCCAGCGACATAGCCATTACACTAACTGCTGGTCCCAAGGAATAGCATTTCTCAACATCTGTTTTGGAGAATTGTCTTAGTCTGTTGTTGAATTGCTAATGGAAATACCTGAGATTGGGCAGTTGTATAAAGAAATACACATTTATTCAGGTCATGGTTCAAAGGTTTAGGGTTGAGGGTCTGATTTTTGGTGAGGCTACAGAATGGTAGAGGGCAATTTCTTTTTTATTTCTTTTTTTAAAGAATTATTTATTTGGGGGGACTGCAGGTGGTGTAGTAATTAAGGCACTGGACTCCCACATGCAAACCATCATTTCGAGTCCAGACCTGGCGACTTGAAAATCATACCAGGCACATATGCACGTACCCAGAATCCCAAGAGGAGAGTGGAGGGGAAGGAATTGCAGTGTGGCCATTCCCCCCGGGAGGTGATTTCTCACTTTCTGTCTCACTGACTGTCTCTCTCCCTGGCAAGCGCACACACCCTGTTGGAAAAACCTTAAACTTTTTTGATTTTTAATTGTATTTATTATTATTATTTAATTTGCTATAGGCACATGTACTCACCAGAGAGAGACAGGGCCGGGTGGGAGGAGTGAGAAAACAAGCCACCAGGTCCTGGGCTTCAACTGCGATTGGTCTTGTGAGATTCCAGCATGTTAACCTCCAGGCCACCTGCTGGCCCTGGAGGGCAGTTTCTTAAGCAGACAACTCTATTACAAGTTTCTGTGTCTCATTCCTTCTTCTTGAGTAGATTCAAGTCACAGGGGCCCTGCCTTAAGGACATTATCACACGCAGAGGCCCCACCCTAGAATATGATGAAGGGATTATATTTTAACTTACTACCTCTACAGTACAATCAAGTCCTAACACAAGAACATTTGGGAAAGATACAGTTATGGCCTACTAAGACTAAATTCTAAAACATGAACTTTTGGAGGACAATCAGTTTTATTTCTTTCAGATGTTAGTGTTTTACAGAAATTTAAAAAGACTACCTTGCCAAATAAGTTTGGCAGAGTTGATTTCATGTTATTGTAGGAGCTCTCAGAGTCTGTGATATGCTAATATGAGTGCAGCTGTGAGAATGTAGTATACCTGTTTCAAATGTTTTTAAATTGTCAGAGTGCACATCCTTTCGGCAGAGAGCGCGAGAGCCCTTTCTGATGGGGTGTGGGCACGCCACCATCTCTTCTCTGTTTTTCCATCCATTATGATTTGGGGCACTTGTGGACACATACCCAGTGTTTTTCAAGGTGATAGAGCTGAGATTCGAACCACAAATGGTCACATGTATCAACTCCCTTTATCACTAGTCTGCAGGGCTAGCTCAGTTTTTCAAAGTTACTAGACTACTACAAAACTTTTCAGAATTTTATGGGACTAGTGGACTAAGAAAGTGGTCCTGAGCCTTTTTAGTATCAGGGACCAAGGAAGACAGTTTTTCCATGGACCCAGGGGGTTGGATGGGGAGTTTTAGGGTAATTCAAGTTCATTACATTTATTGTGCACCTTATTTCTGTTGTTATTACATTGTAATACATAATGAAATAATTATGCAGCTCGCCATAATGCAATATTTGCAGCTAGCTGCTCTCCAGCGCTAGCATGACCACCTCAGCTCCTCCTCAGATCACCAAGCGTTAGATTCTCATAAGGCACCCTCAGCCTAGATCCTTTGTATGCACAGTTCACAGTAGGATTCACCTCCTATGAGAATCAGTAATGTTCCACTGATCTGACTGGATGTGGAGCTCAGACGATGGAGGTGGCTGTAAAGACGGACGAAGCTTCTCTCACTCGCTCACCTTTCACTCACCTCCTGCTGCATGTCCCAGTTCCTGTTAGGGCACTGGTCCTTGGCCTGTGGGTTAGGGACCCCTGGTCTAAGACATATTCTGAGAAGTAGTCATCCTAGAGTATTGCTTCACTAATTCAGTGAGTTGCAGCATTTTGTGACTTGGTGCTTTCTTAATGATGGGCTCAAAACAAATACTAACTTGAATTTGTGACTAATAAGACTCAGAATCTAGTTATAGTTTACAGCACCAAGGGGGTTGAGCTGACTTGAATTTTTAATGAATTTCCATCTTAAGCATGTTAATCCCATCTGGATATATAAAGTACTTCTGCATCTCTTTGACCTAGTTATTACTAAAATGAAATCACGTAATAGGCAATAAAAGCACCTTAAACCATGTTAGTTCTTCCATCCACAAATATGCAAAATTATCATTAATTATAAAGTTTTATAAAAAAATTTTAAAGGTACTGACCCAACTATGCTATAAAACCCATTTTGTCACCTAATGATCTCCAGATTTGCCATAGATTCTTTCCTAAATCCTATTTTTTAATACATTTTTTTCTTTATTCATAATTGAACGCATGTGTGCATACATGTGTGCATTCTTCCTCTAGTTCTTCATCCTGTCAGGATCCTGGGCACACATGCATGCTTCTCACCCATTGCCCTCAAGACCAGGATTTGAATCCTGGCAGCCATGTGGGATCTGGTTTCCTTAACATAGCTCATAACTGCCAGCCCCATAAAGCCTTCTTAGTTTGCCTAGATTTTGTAACTTTTCATCTCTCTGACTTTTTTGGGCAAAAGTGGCACAAGGCAAAAGATGGAGAAACTGGAATTGTAAAATACATTTTATGTATTTTTTTCTTTCCTTTCTCAAAGACTTTGAGATAGCTTAAAAAATATGAGTAACAAATGTTAAACTGATGGGTAAATAAAGCAGGACGAGGGTGGACAAATAAAGTATAAGATTTGGTACGAGTAGTAGGGCATGTACACTCACCAGAGAGACACTCACCAGACAGACATCCCCCAGGGGGGTGGCCACACTGAAATCCCTTCTCCTCCATTCTCCTCTTGGGATTTTGGGCACACATGCACACGTGCCTGGTGTGTTTTAAGTCACCGTGGTCCTGGATTCGAACCATGGTCGACGTAACCATTACTCCATCTGCTGGTTCCGCCAAAAATTGATTTTAACAGTTTTCAGCATACTTGGAAAACCGACCACATGCTGGCCAGCAGCCAAAGACAGTATGGGGAGAAGCCATGCTCAGAGGCCAGAGTGTATGATAAAGAGGTTTTGCCAAGAGTTGGTTCTGTGAAGCCTTTTCAAATATCTGGGGTGATTTCATATAAACTCACCTAAGGATTTCATTTGCATTTTGTTTCATTTTTAATTTTTGCCAGAGAGCACATGCATTCTCCTGAGAGACACAGAGAGAGGGAAAGGGAAAAGGCACCCTCTATGAGGCATGTTCATGCCAAATCCCTTTTCTTCCATTTCTGCCTCCGTTTAGGATTTTAGACACACATGCACACATGCCTGGTGTGCTTTTCAAGATCAGTATCAGGTCCATGGTTCTAGCTAGAGTCAGCCATATGGGATCCTGCTGCCTTAACCATCAGACCACAGGATCGCGCTTATTTTTGGACAAGTATCCTTTTTTTAAAAACTGGACACAATTTATTAAAAACTAATTTAGAGAGACCAGCAGTTTGCGTAAGGCTATGTCGCTGAACTCCCACATAGTCAACTGTGGTTCGAGTCCTGGACCCAGTGGCTTAAACTCACGCTGGGCGTGTGTGCGTGCGTGCCCAAGATCCCAGGAGGAGAATGGAGGAGAAGGGATTGTGGCATGGCCATCCCCCCCACCAGGGAGTGATTTCCCCCTTTCTGTCTCTCTGTGTGTGTCTGTCTTTCTGGAGAGTGCACATACCCTATAGCAAAATCCTCTCCAAAAAAAAACAAAAAACAAAACAGTAGAATGTGATGCTAACAGTTACCTAAATGTATTTAATTCTTTATTACCTTTCTTATTTTCCAGTATGTTTTAGGAAAAATTATTGCTGATAATGATTTTGGTTACAGAACAGATGTTTTAGAGTACTAGTGTTCAGAAGAAAACTGGGAAATTTTAGTGTTTTGCTTGCTAATATCTGATTATTCTTGGTTTCTAGCTCCCGGATGGACGCATTATCAAAGTTGGGGGAGAGAGATTTGAAGCACCAGAAGCTTTATTTCAGCCTCACTTGATCAATGTTGAGGGAGTAGGTGTTGCTGAATTGCTTTTTAATACAATCCAGGCAGCTGACATTGATACCAGGTACTTTAGAAATGGTAGTTTCAAAGTTTTTTGTCAGAAATAGATAGAAATAAAATGACCAGATTGTCTATATCTCATTCATGTTTTTCAGTAGGTGAGACAAAGTAGTTCTTTTGATGGAGGGGGTGGTATTGGATATTTAACAATAAATATACGTTATTGTTTATTAAAAGTGAAGTTGAGGGACCAGCAAATGGCATAATGGTTGTGTTACTGGCTTCCCATGTAGCCTAGTTGACTGCAGTTTGAGTCCCAAACCCAGCGACTTAAAATTTAGGCCAGGCATATGTGCATGCGTGCCCAAAATCCTGAGAGGAGAATGAAGGAGAAGGGACTGTAGCATGGCCATATCTCCCAGGAGTGAGGGGATTTCTTGCTTTCTGTCTCTCTTTCTGTTTCTCCAGTGAGTCCATGTACCCTATAGCAGAAATCTCTCAAATAAAAAGTGAAGTTAACTTTTTTAATGTTTAAGAGGCAGTTATGTCATTTTGTTCTTTTTAAAAATTATTTAATAATTTATTTTAATTTGACCAAAGAGAGAAACATGGGGCAGGGGGGAGGGGGGTAGTGAGAAAGGAAGCCACGAGGTCCAGGACTTGAACCATGGTGGATCAGGTGGAAGTGCCCAACACCTTAACCGCCATGCTACCTGTTGTTCTTTTTTTTTTTTTTAAGAAATTTATTTAATTTCATTTATTATTATTATTTTTAATTTGCTATAGTACACATGCAATCAACAGAGAGAGAGAAAGTGAGAAAGCAAGCCACCAGGTTTGGGCCTCGAACCGTGGTCGGCCATGTGGGAGTCCAGTGCCTTAACCATCACATCATGTGCTGGACACCCCCCCTCCATTTTGTTCTTATACAGAATTTTTTTTTTCTGTTTTTAGAATTTTTTTTTAATTATTTAATTTTATTTATTCACTCATTTATTTTCATTTGACTAGAGAAAGACAGACACACAGAAGGAAAGCAAGAAACCCACCAGGTCTGGGGCTCAAACTGTGGTCAGCCATGTCAGAGTGTCCAACACCTTTTAACTACTGCACCACCTTCTGGCACCCAATTTTGGTTTGTTTGTTGTTTTATTTTGTTTTTGCATTAGGGTATATGTGCTCAACTTGAGAGATACAGAGGAAGAGGGGAAAATGAACAAGCACCACCCACAGAAGGGATAGTCACACTGCAGTCTCTTCCATTCTCCTTTCGGATTTTGAGCACTCACATGTGCACAGCCTGGCATGTTTTTCAAGCCACTGAGTTCGGAACTCAAAGTGCTCAGTTGGCAAATGGGATCCAGCTGCCTTAACCACCACGCTACTGGTTGGCCTGCTCATGTTTTTGGTCATAAAAAAAATTTGTTTTGGGGACCAGCAGATGATGTAATGGTTATGTTGCTAGACTCCCACATGGCTGACCGCAGTTCAAGTCCCAGACCTAGCAGCTTCAAATTCACACTGGGCTCATGTGCGTGTGTGCCCAAAATCCCTACAGGAGACTGGAGGAGAAGGGATTGCAGCATAGCCATCCCTCTGGGGGGGGGTGATCGCTTTTTATCTCTCTGTCTCTCCAGCGAGCACATGCACCTTATAGCAAAAATCTCTCTTTAAAAAAAAAGTTTTTAGGGACCAGCAGTTAGCATAATGGCTATGTCGCTGGACTCCCACATAGTCGACTGCGGTTTGCGTCCCAGACCTGGTGGCTTAAAACTCACGCCGGGCACATGTGCGTGCATGCCCAAGATCCCAAGAGGAGAATGGAGGAGAAGGGATTGCAGCATGACCATCCCCCCGGGGGGGTGATTTCTCGCTTTCTGTCTCTGTCTCTCTCTGTCTATCTGGCGAGCGCATGCGCCCTATAGCAAAAATCTCTCTCAAAAAAAAAAAACCAAGTTTTTATTTAAGTTAAATGATTTATTATCTTGGCCTAGCCTTGATGGTGCAGTTGGTGATGTACCAGACTACAGCGCTAGAAGCCACATACAGACTGTGGTTCAAGTTCCTAGCCCAGTCATCCTGGAAACATATAGGGTATGTGTTCACGTGCCCAGGATCCTGGCAGGCAGGAGGACTGGATGAAGGAGGGGTTGCAACATCACTACCCCTGTGTAGGTTATACTTTCTCTCTGTCTCTGTCTCTGTCTCTGTCTTTCTCTCTCTCTCTCTCTCTCTCTCTCACACACACACACACACACACACAGTCACAAATGGAAGAAAAAGATGTATTTTATTGTATCTAGAGGTTGAATCACAGTTAGACAATCCTCCTTTACTCAGTTTTTAGAGGGATTCACCCAGAAGCATTTTGTAAAGCAAATGTGTGTGTGTTTGTTTAACCCTGAATTAAATAACCACCTAATTAATTTTGATGGGATGGCTTGGGAGCCAGGATAATAATAGAAATTAATAAAAATAGCAGTTGGCTCATAACAAGCTATAAACTTAATGGGAGATGATCAAAAATCTAATCTAGCCTTCGTAATTATGGTGAATTCTCATGGTAGGGATTCAGTAGATGTTTTTACCCCTTAATTTAAAGATATTAACTGGAAAATTGTATTTAAAAGTGCAGGCCTGTTGGTGGTGGTTCAAGTTTTGGCTTTCCTAAAGCACAGGAGGTTGTCAGGACCCTCTCCACAAGGGTGCTTACAACGCTGCACGACTCAAATGTTGTCATGTGTGTGCTGCATATGAAAGCATACGTGTGCACGTAGGTGTAGCTTCACTTCAGCTGCTTGGCTTGTGCTGCCTTTACAATTCATACGTCAGCAGTTAAATACAAAACAGGGCTTTTCTAGAGCCTTTGTCATTGAGAGCCTAGAAGCAAATAACAATCTGGAATCCAGTTTCAATGAGGCCAAAGTGGATATGACTCAGCCTCCAAACTGAGAAGAGTTCCTCGCTCAGATTCCATTACTTTTACTACATCTGTATACAGTTATTTTAGAATTGGTTATCTGGTATTATAACTAACAACATACTTAAGGGGAAGAAGAGGAGACTTCTATAAGAAGCAAAGACCTACACAGAAAATAACAGCGGACAGCCTCAAGGCAAAGGAACAAAAAGGAAAACTACAAAAGGCCAGTAGAAGAATTGAAAGCAGGAACTCAATTCAGAGTAGAATATGGCTTCTGATAGCAAATGACCACATCAGTGTCTCCAGAGCAGCGCTGTGATGACACAGTCCAAATACTGGAAATGTATAACATAAACCTTGGTCTTCTTTATTTGGAGAGATTTTTGCTGTAGGGTGCATGGGCTTGCCAGAGAGGCAGAAGGTGAGAAATCACTGCCCAGGGTGAATGGCCACACTGCAATCCCTTTTCTTCCGTTCTCCTCTTGGGATTTTGGGCCTGGCATGAGTTTTAAGCTGTCAGGTCTAGGACTCAAACTGCAGTTGTCTATGTGGGAGTCCAGCCACATAACTAATATGCCATCTGCTGGTCCCAAATGTTGGTCATTATTAAAAGACTTGATTATGGGGCCAGCAGGTGCTGTGATGATTAAGGTGTTGGACTCCCACATGGCTGATGACGGTTTGAGTCCTGGACCTGGCAGCTAGCTTGCTTGCTCTCTCTCTCTCTCGTCAAATTGAAGAATAATAATAAAATTAAATCCTTTTTTTTAAAAAAAAAACTTGATTATATTTGCAGGAAAGTATGTTGTGTGTAGAAGTATTATCAAAATTATAAAAAGATTTTATCTGAAAAGAGGTGTTGTTATCTAAAAGTGGTAGGAATAGCAAACATCTAGCCCTGTGATTTACTTGTAGAGTTTATTTAATTCTCCCAGCAACTCCCAGAGGCTGTAATAAATAACAGTAACCCTGAGATACTATTTTCCTAGTCTGAAATCCCAAATGATACCTGTTCTGTTATTCTAGGTCTGAATTCTATAAGCACATTGTGCTTTCTGGAGGGTCTACCATGTACCCTGGCCTGCCATCCCGGCTGGAACGAGAACTTAAACAGCTTTACTTAGAACGAGTTTTAAAGGGAGATGTGGAAAAACTTTCGGTAAGTACTAATAATCCAACTGTAACTCTCTTTTAAAACTCTGAAGTAGCTTGTGAATATTGACAACCACCAGAGGGAGCAAGAAGTCTTCCTATGAACCTATGCTGCCATTAAGTGCAGCCTAGAAGAGGCAGAGGCAGAAAATGATTCAAGGTAAAGTCTGTCCCAGAATGGGGGATACCTGGTCACCTCTGTATTCAGGGAGTGGAGGCAGCGAGATACGGGCCAAACATCCTGGTTTGTCTGTGTGGCCAGCCTGGTGCCTGAAGGTGCACAGGAAGAGCCTGTATATTATGGAGAGACATAGGTCCCACTTGGGTGTTTCTTCCAGCTGCCTCTTAGGGTGTGTAATCAGTCTTCAGCACCACCAAGCTCAGCCCTCTCGCATTTCTGATGTGGGGTTATTTTCCAGCTGTTTGTTGCATATGTTCTTCTATCCAGTCAGATTATAAAACATCATGTCGGGACCAGCAGTTGGTGTAATGGCTATGTCGCTGGACTCCCATGTAGTCGACTGCAGTTTGAGTCCCAGACCTGTGGCTTAAACTCACGGCTGGTGTGTGTGCGTGCGTGCCCAAAGATCCCGAGAGGAGAATGGAGGAGAAGGGATTGTGGCATGGCCATCCCCCCGGGGGTGATTTCTCGCTTTCTGTCTTTCTTTCTGGTGAGCGCACACACCCTGTACCAAAAACCTCTCCAAAAAAAACCTGTCATGTCTTCAATTCTTCGTATCTCAGTAGCTATCATAGCCCTTGAAACAGACTTGAATCGGTAGTTATATACAGGAGAAAGAAAATTTTAAATTAGTATGTAGTAGCTGATAGTTTTTGGTATTTTTTTTCTTCTTTTATAAACTCTGGACTCTGAAGTATACTGTGTGTGCTGTGCACTCACCAAGAGTTACTTCAATCTGGATTCATCTCAGAACTTTATCTCACTGACTTTATCAACTGTCTTAGATAATAAAGTTACATATTATGGAATACTGTACATTTTGGAGATACAAATGTTTATCTCTCATGTATGGCTCATTATTGAAATTAAATTGAGTATGAGCTTGCATAAATTGAACAAAGTAAAAGACAAGAAAGCAACCATGTTGTCTTTTTTTAATTTTTAATTTATTTATTTATTTATTTTTGCTATAGAGCCTGTGTGCACCCTCTAGACAGAGACAGACAGAGAGAAAGTGAGAAGTTACCCCCGGGCAGGGGAAGGCCATACCATAGTCCTTTCTCTTCCGTTCTCCTCTCGGGATTTTGGCCGCGCGCACGCGCACACACACACACACACACACACACACACACACGTGCCTGGCGTGAGTTTTAAGTCACCAGTCCAGGACTTGAACTGCGGTCAGACAGTCCAGCGACGTAACCATTATGCCATCTGCTGGTCCCAGGAACCATATTGTCTAATACTTCACTTATTTTTTTGATTTTACTGAATTAAGTATACATTTTAAAGTCAACCTTCGGTGATCATTTATTTCAGCAAACATTGCTTGCACTTGTTTTGGGTGCCAAAAACTGGTCTAGATGCTGGAAACAAAACAGTGGTAAACAAAAACAGAATCATTACTTGTAGTCGAAATGATTTATTTATAATAAGTACTACAGAGAAAAAATACTGTAAGAGTCGGAGGTAGAGAAGGATGACTGTTGGAGAGGTGGTGTCGCGACTTTGTACACTGATTACGGCAGACCTCTGGCATGGCGACTTAATCTGAGGCCTGAATCTAAAGGAGGCATGCGCCATGTGGCTATCTGGGCAAGTCTTCTAGGCAGGAGCAGTTCCAGCAGTCCACAGTGGTGGAAGTGGACAGAGTGGCAGAACAGCATGAGTACAGGGGAGAGTTGGGAGACGAGGGCAGGAAGGTGGCAGGAAGGCTGGTCTTGCTCTGCCGTGGTAAGGGATTGGCTTTATTTCTGGCCAGATGGGATGTCTTTAGAGGGTTTGAGCTGAGAAGTGATAGGATCTGACTTACATTTTTATGTGATTAATAGACTCCTAGGAGAAGAGGGAACAGGAGTGGACATTGTGTTACCGAACTCAAATCAGGTTCGCTCACCCAAGTACTATAAAACCAAGCCATAGGCACATGGTGTGATGAAGGAAAGTATAGTTTTATTGCAAAGCAAGGAGAGCAGGCAGCTCATGCTGAAAAGACCCAGTCTCCCCGAGATGTTCCCCACATGCGTTTTTAAGGGCAAAATTAGGGGCAGAGGTCCTAGGCACATGATCAGTTAGTTCAGTGATTGGTTCAAGAAGGCGTGATCATCTCGTGGGCATTCTTGATTGGTGAGGCCTTAGATAATCAAATTTCTCTTCAGATGTCTGGAGCCATTTTAGCCTGGAGTCTCTGAGCTCACAACCAGCAGTTGCCAGCCTATAAAACATCTTACACATTGAAATGAAAACCTTATCTTTCCTTTATGTGAGAGTTTTAGAAGTCAAATGGCCCTCACTCATGGTCCTTGTTGGTCATTATCATAGCCAAAAGTCTGAAGTCTTACTCCTTACTCTGGGCCATTACAGTGTAAATGGACTTTATATTTCAGGAATTCTAGAAAATACATTAGGGGGTCCTTGCTCAGTTTCAATTGAAAGAACCATTAGGAGACTACAGGAGAAAGGAGGAGTGGTAGAGATTTAAAATAGTGGGTGAGTTTGAAAAGGTTGTCTTAGAAAATGGAAGAGGGAGTAGAGAAGTGTAATAGGGTTGCTAAGCAGCACTAAGGGCTCAGCTGGAGGTTAGTAATTCATTTAAAGTGAGATGTTGAGTTTCTTTCCTGTCTTGTTCAGGGGCTTGAGGGCAGGTGCTAAGTAGTTTTTAATCTGAGTTGGTGTTTGGCCAAGTGAGTATGAGGGGGAAGAGGATGGCCACTAGGGATGCTGTCCGAAATGGTGGAGAGAACATACGTGTACACAAACCAGGAGCAGGTACGAAGAAGTAACTGGGAGGTCCCAAATGCCTGCAGGAGCCTATAGATGGGCTCAGCAGGGAAGAATGGCAGATGGACTAGTCAGTTTCAGAGAGGCGGTGGGGTTTAGGGAGGAGGGAAATAGAAGCAACAATGAAAAGCAAGTGACAGAGCGAGAAATAGTGATCAGTTGAGAAAGCTAGCTACAAGGGAAACAGTTGTGCAGGGTCTAGCCAAGTTTCCCCTAGAGCAGGGTTGAGCCTGTGCCTCAGCTGGTTGTTGTTATAAATAAAGTTTTACTGGCACACACCCAGGCCCATGTTTACATAGCAATACCGATTGCTGTTTATTGGCCGTGGCTGCCTCCTGGCTGTACTGGATTGGGTAGTGATAGTTGCCAGAGAGGACCCATAGAGCCTCAAGTATTTACTCTCTGGCCCTTTACCAAAAAAAGGTTGCTGGCCTCTACCTAAGAGCAAAAAAGTAACTAGAACAGGGGCCGGCAGGTGTCTTCGTGGTTAGGGGCTCTGGACTCCCTATGGTAGACCATGATTTGAGTCCCAGACCTGGCAACTTGCTTTCTTGCTCTCTCTCTCTCTCTCTCTCTCTCTCTGTGTGTGTGTGTGTGTGTGTGTGTGTGTGTGTGTGTGTGTGTCCTGCTCTGGTCAAATTGAAAATAACAATAATGATAAATAAAGGAAATAATTGTTGTTTTAAAAAGATAGCGAGAACAATTAAAATAGGTTAGTCTCAGAATTAATAAGTAAATAGATGCTTTCCTGTAACATAGATGGTCAGCAGGGTTATATGACATAAAGACAATTTAGAATGACATAGTTACTTGGAATCTTTTTGTAGGATTTGTGACATTATAAATAAAAACTGCAACATCATTTTAAGTAAGGTTTCCCTTTCTCAAATGTTGACCAACAGGCAGGCTAGGGTGTGTTCCTTTTAGACAATAGTAGATACAAAGTAAAACTTTCCTTAATTGTCTAATTTTGGTTCCTGTGTTCCTTTCCTCCAACATCTACCAGTGATTTCTTTTGACCATATTTGGCTTTGTTTACTTTGGGAATATCTCCTTTGAATTTGAGACAATAGAATGTTAGCTTTGCTTATTAAAAAAAAAAAAAAGTGTTTTACTCTGTCTCACGCTTGGATTCATAGCAGCATTTGACCCTAAGGCAAACAAGTTCCTAGGGACCCACAGGTGGCATGGTGGTTAAGGACACGGGACTCCCACATGGCTGACCGCAGTTTGAGTCCTAGACCTGGGGGCTTGCTTTCTTACTTTTCTCTCTCTTGCGCTCTCACTCTATCCCTCTCTATCAAATTAAAAATAAATAAATAAATAAAATTAAGCAATAAAATAGTTGTTTTTTTTGTTTTTGTTTTTTTTTTAAAAAAGAAAAAAGCAAACAAGTTCCTTTATCCACCTGCATTTGACATTAAGTCATTTGCCTATGTGGTCATTTGCCAGTTGCTGGGATAACCTACTAGAATCACATCTCTGGTTCTTAGGTTCTCCGTAGGGTGCTTGGTCATGTAATTTACTGTCCAGTCTGTACTCTTCAGAGAGTGAAAAGGAATACTGTTAATAATAACAAAAGGACAACAGGCGTGAATGGGGACTGTTCACGCACACTGGGATGGATGTGTGATCTCCTAATCATGAGCTTTGGGCAAATGTCTCAGTACTTCAGACATGAAATCCTACTGTCTTGCTAAAATCACAGGACTGTGGAGCAGTTCACTAAGAATATATGAAAAAGTCATTTTTGTAAAGCAGAAGGAACTATTATTGCGCTTGGTGTTTTACTACCCTCTCTTTTTTCCTTTAGAAATTTAAGATCCGCATCGAGGACCCACCCCGCAGAAAGCACATGGTCTTCCTGGGTGGTGCAGTTCTGGCCGACATCATGAAAGACAAAGACAACTTTTGGATGACCCGACAAGAGTACCAGGAAAAGGGTGTCCGTGTGCTGGAGAAGCTTGGTGTGACTGTCCGATAAGCTCCAAAGCTTGTTCCCCTCACACCCCTAATGCTTTCCTTTCTCCTTTCTTGCCAATCTGAACTCATTCAACTCCAGGACATGGAAGAGGCCTCTCTGCGCCCTTTGACTGGAAAGGTCAAGTTTTATCCTAGTGTCTCGGGGAAGCTTTGTTAAATTTTTGTCAGTGTGAGTAAATCTGGTTAACTCGGTCACTTCCCTGCAAACACAACCGGAGGGCAAAGGGTCCTGTGTGCTGCTTTGTTTCTTCTGAGTGGGCGTAGATCATTCCTGTAGGCTCCGATGTTCACTTTTACTGCTCTCCTGCTGCTAGTTTTAGTCTTTAGCACACTAGGTGGTATGCCTTTATTAGCATAAGAAAAAACTTCAACAGGGGCTTTTACATATTGCTGGGGTGGGGGGTGGTAAGGGATGGGTGGACAGCCACCGAACCCTCTAGGGCATTTCCTCTGTAGTGCAGCGCTTTCCAGTTACTGCTGCAGCTTTAAGTACCTTGAAGCTTCTCTTGTCGACATCTTAGGGAAATGTTTGGCTCAGAATAAAGTGTTTGGGGTGGGATTTTGAATGGGGTAGAGGGGAGGGGTGGTCTTTTGATTTCGATGTGTTGAGGTTTTCTGCTCTGGAGTATGTAAAATGAACTTTATTTACAGTACTTTGATTTGGCGGGTTTTCTTCTACTTTGGGCCTGCCTAGAACTGCTTCCGTATCATCTACAAAGCAAGGGTAATACTCCATTCCATGTGGCTTAGGGTTCTGTCATTAACATCAGCCTTGTCATCCGAAAAGTAACCTTTAATGGTGCTTCTGGTCATTCAGATTACAGATGAAAAATATGCTTAAGAGCTGGAGTTTTGTAAATGCTGTTTATTCCAGAAGCGTTAAGGTAACCCATTGCCAAGTACCATTCTTAAAATGATTACTTTATATAACTGACCAGTGCTTATTTACTAAAACAGGTAGATACATATAAATAATTACTGGCAGTAGGTTTTAATTGTTGGGTTAAAAATAACATTGGAACATGGGACTTGTTGCCAGTTGAGTAATTTCCATTTGTTTTTTGTTGTTTTGATTTGAAACCTGGAAGTGGAGTAAAGTTTGACTAAAATGTTGGCAGGAAAAAAATATTTAAATTTGTGTTTGTACTGAAAAACTAATGACTGCTAATTCTTAGCCATCTTTTATGCTTGAAAGACGAGTAGTTGGTATTTTGTAAATATTAACAGACTTTCCTGCCTGTGTCAGGAAATCATATTTATAAATCTCATTGATATTGTGGAGTATCTGAAAAAAATAATATCCAGATATGAGTTCTTTCTAAATTGGAAAAAGAGAATAATGAGAAATTGTATCACGCTAAGTACAAAATACAGATTCTGGGGGAAATTTTTTCCCTTCATTTCATGACATTCTTTACTAATAATGGCTTTGAAAGAAGCAGCTACATTTTTGGGGTGACCGATTTTAGAAATTATTGGCTTGAGAGTTTCTTTTTTGTGAGAAAACAATTAGTTTATATGAAGTAAGCAAAAAAATTAGTTTAACTGTGTGGCTTCTGTTAATATTAACTGTTTTTGTCTTGTTTTACCTCAATTTGAACAAATTAGTTTGCCTGCATGCTGGCCATGCTTCAGTATCCATGAATAGCCCATGAATAATGTCTACTAGATTTTGGGACGTGGATCTCAGAGTCATTTTGAAATTCTCTAGTGTTTCTAAATCATGCTCTCGTAAATATCCCCAGCCTTCGAGGACGGGGCTTGGTAAAAGACACATGTGTAAGACCAGTATCAGCTGGCTGCACAGTTTGGGTACAGGGACTGACTCTTGGCTTTTGGTCATGGTTTTTTAATTCGAGGGTAGAAAGCAACAAAGAGTGGAATAGATTCTTAAGTAACATAGTGAAAGAGTTTCAGTTGTCCCTTGAATGGAGAATTTGTTTTTGATCTCATAAGTCTAGCAAACACCACAGTTAAGACATGATTTGATATATGTATACCTTATACTTTAAAATTCCATTTTATAATTTTCCTATTTCAAGGTGAAATAAGCACTTAGTCATTTGAGGATGGGGAATGGTGGTATTTAATTGTAGTTGCCAGGTAGAGTCCCTCAGAAAATAATGTTGTTTTAAAATAGATTGATTTTTAGCTCTTGAAGCCCATTGTCACTTAAATTTCCAACAATGATTAAAATTCTTTTATTTTTAAATTAAAATTGTAATGCCTTGACTTTTGAGAAGGTTTCTTAGAAATAGGTTCTACCTTTAAACTTATTTCTAGAAATTTGGTTTGGGATGTTAACATTTATGTAGTTCTGAGCAATGTTACTATGTGGAAAATCTTTGAAAGATCAGCTTAATATTCTCAATTCAACAGGAATACACTTCTCTGATTCAGAAAATAAAATCAGATTTTTTCAAAGTAAATTTGAGTTTACCTTTGTTTTTTCTTTTGATAGTTTTCCTCTTTATTCATCTTTTCATTTCGCTAGTTATTAGGTGGAGTTATTGACAAAATAACTCATTTCTGCTTTGATTTTAGAAACATAAGGAAAAGGGACCAGCAGGTGACGTGGTGGTTAAGGCACTGGACACTCCCACATGGCTGACCACAGTTCAAGGCCCGGACCTGGCAGCTTGCATTCTCGCTTTCTTCTCTCTCTCTCTCTCTCTCTCTCTCTCTCTGTGTGTGTGTGTGTGTGTGTGTGTGTGTCTGGTCAAAGTAAAATAAATGAATGAATAAATAAAAGTAAATAAGGAAAAAAAATTACTAGAAATAAGAGCAAACTACACCTACATTAGAGATTTTTTTTTCCTTTCAACAGATTCTTGTTTCCACCAGAGGTTAGGCGTGGCTGGCTCTCCTTGGATTAGGAAGCTGGATAGACTTCTGTGCGACATGCCTCTCTTTAGGGACATTTTGGTATATCTGCAGACTTTTAGAAAGTAAGAAATCATCCCCACAGGGCATGGCCACACCATAGTTCCTTCTCCAGTCTCATCTTGGGATTTTGGGCACACACATACACACACACATGCATCTGGTGTGGTTTGCAAGCCACCAGGTCAAGAATCGAAACCATGGAGTCGGCCATGTGGGAACCAGCACCTTAATTGCCATACCACCTGCTGACCCAAGATGGAGATATGTTTTACTGACCCTTTTATACTAGCCTTGAGGATGAGGGCTGGGGCTAGGCATGAGTATTTTTGTATTTCCTTCTTCATGAATTCGAATGTTTGAACCTCCATGCCCTCATCTCAGTTTGTGTTAGCTGTGAGAGCGCCAGCTGGGTCAGGGGAATCCAATTGATTGCTCTTTTCCTTTTGGCAGAAGGGAATTCCTCTCTCTTACCTCCCCTCTCAACCCACCAGAGGGAAAAAGAAAGACTGGAAAATACCTCGCATTTGATTTCCATGAAATACCTGAAGTAAGAATAGAAGGATTAGAGAATATTTAACCGTGCTCGTGTGGGCCAGTTGAAAAGCTTGGGTTCGAGAAGTGCAGAGACCAATCACAGAGGTGAATAGTGACATTTTCCAGTGCAGGGATAACTTTGAGAACTGTGCCCTTTGCCTTCAATATCAGGTGAGCTTTTTTGCCTGATTGATACTTTTTTTAAGAATAGAAAAGGGGACCAGCAGATGACGTGGTGGTTAAGGGCGCTGGGCTCCCACGTGGTCAACCACAGTTCGAATCCTGGACCTGATGGCTTGCTTTCTTACTCTCCATCTCTCTCACTCTGTCCCTTTCTGGTCAAATTAAAATAAAAAAATTAAATAATTCTTTAAAAATAAAAAAAGACTAGAGAAAGAAAACTCTAATGAGCTACTTTGCTCTTTCTTAAATAGGACTTTAAAAAGGGTCCTCTCAAAAATAAGAATTCTGTTCATAAAAGTTACAGAGCCAGCCATTGGCGTGGTTAATGTGCTGGATCCCACGTGGCTGGCGTGCAGTACAAGTCTCAGGCCTGGTGACTTGAGAAACACATCGGTTGTGCGATTTTGTGCCCAAAGCCCCAAGAGGAGGGAGAAATGGAAGAGAGATTATTGTGGTGGTACCATCTTCCATGGGGGCCCGTTGGCCCTTTTTGCTCTCTGTCTCTGATGAATGTACACAATCTCTAGCAATTTTTTTAAAAAAGTATTTGAATGCAAAGGCATTAATATCAAGAGTTTTTTGGGGGGATAGAGATTTTTGTTATAGGGCACTTGCGCTCGCCAGAGAGACAAAAAGCAAGAAATCATACCCCAGGAAGGGATGGCCACACTGCAGTCTCTTCTCCATTCTCCTCTCGGGATTTTGGGCATGCACACACATGTGCCTGTTGTGAGATTTAAGCTGCCTAGTCTGGGACTCAAAACTGTGGTCGACTATGTGGGAGCCCAGCGACATAACCATTATGCTATCTGCTTGTCCAATATCAAAAGTTTAAAACAATTACTTCAGGAAATTCTGAAGGTAAGTCTGCCACAAAATTAATTTGATCATTTTGTTAAATGAGTATGTTGAGGTTCCATAGGGTTTTGGGGCATATCTGAAGTATGCACAAGAGGATTGCAAGGACTATTTTACTTCAGGAAACTGATTCTAAGGGTTTGTTCAGTAAAAGTTCCTTCTATTAACTGGTCTCATATTTTCATATTTTATGACAACTTAGTGTTCAAAGAGTAAGAAATTTGAGCCTTTGGACAAGCAGGTAGAGTGGTGGTTTAAGTGCTGGATTTCCATGTGGCCCCACCACGGTTCGAGTCCTGGACCTGTGACTTGAAAATTACACCTGCACATGTGCGCATGCCCAGAAATCCCAAGAGGAGAATAGAGAACGAATTGCATTATGACCATCCCCTCCTGAGGAGATGGTTTCTCACTTTCCCTCTCTCTATCTCTCTCTGGTGAGTGCATGTGCCCTATGGCAAAAAAAGAAGAAAGAAAGAGAAAAGAAAGAAAGAAAGAGAAATTTGGGCCTTAACTGAGGCTCAAGTGGCAAAAGTAAACTGATCATGCACTTTTTTACTTAAAGAATTATTTTAACCTTATTTATTTATTTTAATTTTACCAGAGAGGGACAGAGTGAGAGAGAGAGAGAGTGAGAAAGAGAGGGAAGGTGAGAAAACAAGCCGCCAGGTCCAGGACTCAAACTGTGGTCAGCCATGTGGGAGTCCAGCACCTCTTTAATCACCATGCCACCTGCCGGCCCCAGTAACACACATTTGACCCCGTGGTTTGAAACTTTAAATCTACCTCTGTTTGTTTCCCCTTTCTTTTTTAGATTTCCATTTTAAAGCTTCTGGCATTAATTGAGTTTGATTTAAGAACTGTTAAAAAGAACCTAAATTTTGGAATCTATAACTGTGGTGACGATTCAAAGGCCCTTGATCAGTTAGGGAGGCTATTTTGCTTGTTCGTCTTAATGATTTAGGTGGAATTCAAGCAGATACTTTCAGCATTGAAGTGTCCTGCTTATGCAACTGAGAGTGCTGAAGGAAACACTAAAACGAAACCACGTTTTGTTTTCCTTTTAATATGGTAAGCATCCTATAGGAAATGATGTAGCTAGAGTAGTGTGTAACTACATTTATTAAATAGTCAAATTATTTCCCCTCTAGTGTCTTTCGATAAGCTCAGAATCTCTTGAAGTATTAAAAAATGCAGGCCCCAGGGACCAGCCGATGGCATAACGCTTACGTCGCTGGACTCCCACATAGTTGACTGCAGTTTGAACCCCAGACCCAGTGACTTTAAAACTCACACCCGTGGCCCAAGATCCCAGGAGGAGAGTGAAGAAGAAAGGATTGTGGCATGGCCATCGCTCCTGGGGGGTGATTCTCACTTTCTGTTTCTCTGTCTCTCCAGCGAGCACAAACACCCTATGGCAAAGATCTCAGGAAAAGAAAATGCAGGCCCCTGAACCATGCTTTGGCCATACCCCATGGGAGCAGGAGTACCAGCTTTCCAGCCAGGCTCTGGGAGCTCTCCTACCCCTGCTGTTGGGTGCTAAGAGGAAAGTCAGCCCCGAAGGATGAAGCGCTCCTCCCCCTGCCCTTGCTGCCTCTTTCTTGGGGAAGCTGGGAGCTTTTAGCAGGTCAGTTGAGGAGGGAAATGGGAAGATGCCCTGGAAAGCTGGAACCACTTAGAGACCAACTCTCAGGGCTGATCTCCAGGGTGCTGACCTCCCTCCCCTGATAGAACAGGTAGAACATTCAAGCCAGCGGGTGATAAACACCCTTGCCTCAAAATGCAAATTCTGGGTAGGTTTAACATACCATCAGTCATTTACACAAATGTGTGGATTAAAAAGGAAGGCCAGTGACTCACTGACACCTAGGCACAGTTAGCAGCTCTTTGTTATTTAAGTGAGGGGAACGTCTGTAACTGGAGAGCAGTGGGCCCTGAGGAAATGCAGTTTTCAGAGCAAGCTCTTCCAGAGCCTAGGAGATGGGAAAGTGGTGAAATAACCAAAGCAAACTGCTGGTATCTAGCGAGCAGATATCTGCACTTCTCACTTGCAGGGTTCCCAGCCCCCACCTCAGACTAGTACAGCTAGTGCTACAAGCCGGCCGCTTGCAGGCAAAATCATTGGTTGTGTGGCCAAGAGACCCACTTAGCAGGGGCCGCTCTGCTTCTGCAGAGGATAGAACTGTTTGAGGTTCCCCACCAACTTACACACGGACTTTTGGATGCAACTTGGGGACTACCTATGCACGGTTCCTTCATATATTTTTTTTAAATAAATACAAGTCCAGTGAATTCCACATTTTGGAAGTTTGCAGAATTATTTGAGCTGATCCTTGTGAGAGCGTGGGGAAGTGTTTATCCTTGCATTTGCTCTGTCAGGTAAGGGTGATGTTTGTTAGTCCAAGATTTGGAAGGTGCACGTGTAGGTGATGAGCACGTGTGCTATGTTAAATACTATGAAATAATATAGTACATATGTGACCCAATAAGTGTGGATTGCATATAAAATATATTTTATATACTTTTTTAAAAAGAATTATTTAATTATATTATTATTTTGGCAGAGGCTGTCTCACTTGCCCTCTGTCTGTCTTTGGTGAGCTCAGGTGCTCTATAACAAATTTAAAAATTATAATCTTAGGGACTGGACTCCCATATGGCTGACCATGGTTTGAATCCCAGACCTAGCAGTTTAATTTCTCACTCACTCTCTTTCTCTGTCTCTCTCTGGTCAAATTGAAGAATAATAAATTAAACTTTAAATAAATACATCATTTTAAATTTTTTGACAAGGTCTCCTAAAATAGAATGCAGTTTATAATGTGGATTTTGGGGTATTAGTGTACTGAAGTGTATGCTATTTGCTTATCTTAAACATACAAGATATACATGATGCTAGGAAAACTTTTTTTAAAGTTTTGCTATAGGGCGCATGCGCTTGCCAGAAGGAGAGAGGAAAAGTGAGAAATCACCCCTGGGGGCGGGGGTGGCCATGCTACAGTCCCTTCTCCTCCATTCTCTTCTCCAAGTTTTGGGCACACGTGCACACAAACCTGGCATGATCCTCACACCACCGTCCCAGACTGGAACCAAACAGCCCTCCATGTGGGATCTAGCACCTTAACCTCCAGGTCACCAGCTGGCCCACTATCTTCTAATTTTAAGCTTATTTTTTTTTAAATGGTATGACATTTATATGTTTATTTCTTTTGTTTTGGTTAATCCTACCAATCTCTGAGAAGAACTATGTGAAAATAATTATCTTTTCATTTCAGACATGTAGAACTCTTTTTTTAAAATAATATCACTTCAGTTTTTTATTATCCTTAGATATTCCATTTTCTTGATTTTTCTTATTTTTTTACATTTAATCATTGGACGTCTTTTTTTTCTAAGAGAGATTTTTGTTCAGTGGAGAGAGAGACAGAGACAGACTGAAAGCAAGAAATCACCCCACCCAATCCCACCCCCAGGGAGGATGGCCACACCACAATCCCTTCTCCATTCTCCTCTCGGGATTTTGGGCATGCATGCACATGCACACAGCATGAGGTTTTAGCTGCCTGGTCCAGAACTTGAACTGCCCTTGACTATGTGAGAGTCCAGTGACATAACCAATATGCCATGTGCTGATCCCATTATACATCTTTATAGCAAGCAAAATTAATTTTGACACCTTGAACACACTGCATATTGGTCCAGTACAAGATACATCATATACATTATCAGCAGACATGTAGAATTCTTTTACACCTTAAATATTTTTTTCTTGGGACCAGCAGTTAGTGTAATGGCTATGTCGCTGAACTACCATGTAGTTGACTGCGATTCGAGACCCAGACCCAGTGACTTAAACTCATGCTGGGCGCGTGTGCATGAGTGCCCAAGATCCCGAGAGGAGAGGGAAGGAGAAGGAAGGAAAAGGGATTGCGGTGTGGCCATCCCCCCTGGGGGGTGATTTCTTACTTTCTGTCTCTCTCTGTCTGTCTCGGTCTTTCTGGCGAGTGCACGCACCCTATAGCAAAAACCTCTAAAAAATAACAAATGGAATTAAATAAATAAATTTTTTAAAATATTTTTTCATACCATTTTAAATAAGCTAATATTTGTGCGTGACCCAACAAAAGTCCTCTCTCGGGCACATTAAAAAATAATGAGGGGGATCAGCAGTTAGCATAATGGCTGGGTCGCTGTATTTCCATGTAGTCGACCATGGTTTGAGTCCCGGACCCAGTGGCTAAACTCATGCCAGGTGGGTGTGCATGCATGGCCACGATCCCAAGAGGAGAATGGAGGAGAAGGGATTGCAATGTGGCCATCCCCCTGGGGGATGATTTCTCACTTTTTATCTCTCTGTCTCTTTCTGTCTTCCTGGCGAGTGCACACGCCCTATAGCAAAAACCTCTCCCCCAAAAAATAAATAATAAAAAGAAAGTTTTCCTTAAACTTTCTAAATGAAATTTTTCTTCGTTTTGTTGTATTTGTGGGTTTTTTTGAACAGGTATGTGAGGGGAAAGATTTACGTAATGAAATTCCCATGTTTTAGGAGTGCAAAGAGGTTTGGATTTATGGTACCCCCTCACCTCCATCCCCACTGTAGAATCAAGGCGGGAAAACTTTTGAATATGGCCCAGATCACAAAGACATTTGCTGCTTCCCAGTTCCTTGAACTGTTAGAATAAAAGGAAGTACTAAAGAGCATCTTAAACTCCCAGAAGGTACAGTTTGCAAACTAACCAAATGGCAGCTCACTCGTCTAGCTGATTTGAGTCAGAAGGGGAGAGACTTTGACCCAAGGAGAGACGTTCTCCACTGAACTTCAGTGCAGTTGTGACTTTCAAGAGGATACACTGTCTTCTCCCAGCCTTGAGCTTGCCTGTTGAAGTAATTAGCTGTGAGGCAGACAGAGAAAGAATTGCATCTGCGAAAGGCCGGAAGACAAGGTCAGGAGAAGAGGAGGAGAAAACCCCTCGCCTGACTCACAGCTGCCCACCCTGCAGAGCAGCGGAGCTTGCCAAGAGTATCCACATTGATTTATGAAGGAAAATGAGGAAGCCATCTACCCCAGTTATCTTGGATTTGTGACAGTATCCGTGTCGCTGATTTCCATTAGACTAAGAACTCCATCTCCGTGGTGTTCCATCTCCCCTGCCCTCACCCCTTCCTCTCCCGCCATCACCAGCAGCATTCAGGCCGGGGGTTCCCACATTTCAAGGTGCCTGAGACTGTTGGGGCACTAACTGCAGCACAGCGACTCGACTGGCCCTGCTTCCAGAAAGCCAGATGACACTCTTAGAAGGGATTCTTTAGACTTGGAAAAACATGGATCAAAAACCAAGGGAATTTTGTAAGAATGAAGCTACAGACTAAGCGATGAAAATCTTGGTCTGTTTGTCCAAGGTTTTACTTAATTGGGACTTTTCTAAGAGAACGAAGGCAAAAGCCTTTCCCACCCAAATTTAGTCACCAGGGACACTTGGGTTTACTCTCCAGGGCTTTCACTGTGCCTTGAGAAAATTGGATTCTTTTATTATTTTACCTTGATTAGATTCACAAAGAAAAATGCCACCACTATCTATTTCAAAGAGCCTTTGTTTCAAAAACCTTTTGGAAAGGAGTGCATTTTCCTGCCTTGGTTTACTGCCTTTTGGAGAACAAGAAAATGCATCTTAAATGAGTATTTATTGAACTTTTCAAGTTCCTTCAGTGGAGCCAACAGAGGTCATCAGGTCCTGCATGAATATAAAAAGAAACGTAGGGAACCCATGGTGGCGCGTTGTCACACAACACTCTGCAATGCTTGAAGCCATGTGGACAAAGGGGGTTTGGTCCCCGGATCAACGTACCCCGTATACCCATGGGGAAGGCTGGGGGGGGGGATGGCAGCATGAGACCTTGTGGAGGGTACCATAATGGTCGCCATTTATAAAGTACCACCAAGTGCCAGGTGCCGTGCCTTAAGCATTCACCACGGTTCTCATTTAATGCAAGTGGGCATTATCTCCACTTTACAGATGGGAAAACAGACTTGAGAGATGAAGTAGCAAGAACGAAGATTGAAAGCCGAACCCAAGCATCTCTCTGTCTACACAGCCCTCACTCTCTCACGCCCTGTGTGATGGTGGTCAGAGCCCTTCTCCTGCTCCGCAAAGCCTTGATCAGTTTAGAAGCCTGTCTGAATGCCACCCCTCCTCGGGGGCCTTGGGAAAAGCACTTGTCTTTTTGTGTGCCTTAATTTAACTCTGAGTTGAGTGCTCCAGCCTGGAGTGGTTGGTGTCCCAAGTGCCATTTGAAAAGCGCTTTGATATGAAGTACCCCACAAGAGCTTGCTCTTCTGTTTATAGCAAACCCTGCCTATGAAGAAAATTAAGTGGCAGCTCTGACAGTGGACAAGTGGACCGACTATCGGCCCCAGGCATTAGAGCCAGGGGAGCTCAGCACATTTTTAGAATGCATCAAATTTGGACTTCTTTTTTTCTAGGAAAAAAAAAAAAGAAGCCTATGGTAGGCTGGTTTTTGCCTAGCAGATCCAAGGCCCAGATTTAGATCAGAACTTAACAAATGAGTCAATGGAGTTTTCAGACTCTCCTCTCAAACAGCAAGGCAAGAAATGGACAGAAGGACAGTTACTAAGGTTAGCAGTGGTCCCTGAAATCCCAGCAGCCCTTGAGAAGAACCGTTAGGGAGAGGAAGCATTTGGATTGCTTGAACCTCCTAGGAACATACCCCGTGTTTGTGGAGTGCTCTGAGCCCGGCTGTCAGTGGGAGTAGCCTCAGGAAGGCTGTCCTCAGACGCTAAACCGCACAAGGGGCCGTCGCCTCTGGGAGACATAACTCCGCTTCCATGCAGGGCAGCTGTGTGTTACTTAAGACGTGGCTAATTTCACTCTCTGGGTCCAGGGATGTTTCCCAGATCTCCATGCTGTGAAAGCACTGCTGTTTAAGAGGGCCATTATTGCTTACATCCTCTTCTGGCCCTGAGCGGAGGGAGGAGTCTGGATCTGGGTCTCCTGTCCTGCTGCAAGAGGACATGATTAGTGGTTAGCCTATCTCCAAAAGCCCTGGGGAGCAAAGGGTAGGAAGGAAGGAAGGAAGTTGTGTAGGATAAACAAAACAAAGCAAACCCAAAAAAAGCCGCAAGAAAGTACTTCAGATGTGCAAGAATCTGTAATTCACATACTCATGGGAGAGTTGAGGGTTAGGACCTGGCTTAAATGTTTTCACATGAAATGAGCATACCAAGAAAAAAAGGAACCTCAGGGTGGGGTGACTGGCGTGGTTTTAAAGAGGTCCTGGAAACAGATTCCTCTTATGTTTCTAGATGTTTAGACACAGCAAGGCCTATACGTGAACGGTGTAAAAGTGTGTCCAGCAACTTTTCCCGTAAGACCATTCTCATTGTCAGCTTGCATTTGGCTTTGCACAGAGGATTGAATGGCATTTATGATCTTGTTGAAAATAATTCATCACTTTTTTTTTAAGAGGTTTTTGCTATAGGGCGCATGCGCTTGCCAGCCAGACAGAGAGAGACAGAAAGCAAGAAATCACCCCCCAGGGGGGATGGCCACGCCACAATCCCTTCTCCTCCATTCTCCTCTTGGGATCTTGGTATGACGCATGCACACGCGCTCAGCATGAGTTTTTTAAGCCATCGGGTCTGAGACGCGAACCGCGGTCGACTACGTGGGAGTCAGCAACATATCCATTATGCTAACTGCTGGTCCACATCACTTTTTGTTTTAAAACGGGGGAGGTTAAAACAAGTGAATGTACATATAAAACATAGGAAATGACCTTTGAGCAAAGACACTAATTTAGAATAGCAGGATTGGTTGGTGAATGGTGACCTTCATGAGTCAGTGCTTTATTGACTGATTGATGATTGATTGATTGCTGTAGGGTACATGTGCTTACTGGAGAGAGACAGAGACACATTGACAGGGAAAGTGAGAAATCACCTTTGAGGGGACATGACCATGCTGCAATCCCTTCTCCTCTTGGGATTTTGGGCCTCTCAGTATTTGGAGCATGCAAGTACACATGCCTGGCATGAGTTTCAAGCCACTGGGTCTGGAGCTTGAATCGTGGTCAGCCATGTGGAAGTCCAGTGCCTAGCCACCACACCATCTGCTGGCCCACAGTTCAATGCTTTCACAATAGAAAAGATGCCTCAGGGCTTGCCACACCTCAGAGATGTGGGTTTTTTTATCCTCATAGTCTATAGAGGGGGGCCAGCAGGTGGCATGGTGGTTAAAGCCACTGGATTCCCACATGGCCAACCACAGTTTGAATCCCGGACCTGGTGGCTTGCTTTCTTGCTTTCCCTTTCTCTATCTCTGTCTGTCTCTGGTCAAATTAAATAAATGATAATAACAAATGTAAATAAGTAAATATTTTTAAAAAATAGTCTATAGAGGGGAACCAAACAAACACCTTTACAAAGCAGGACTGGTGGGGCCATTGATCAGACTGCACAGTAATCGTGATCCCAAGTGCGCCGCCGATTACTAAGGTAAATGGTACACCTGGCTGCAAATGCTAGCCTGTGTAGCTGTGCTGGTGGGGGGCTCGCGGACCCCTCACATGGGAGCCAAGGTTTCTGCAGTTGTTGTATGTGTGTGTATGCTAATTCATTTGACGATCTGTCGAGATCAACTTGGCTGTGAACAGAACACGAAACAAAAATAGACCGAAGATCAGCTCATGGCAATGTTAGTTTCAGTTTGTCGAAAATAAACACATTTGGAATGTCCTAAGTCTTAAATCGACTTCCTAGGAAGCAAATCTTTCTTCCTCACTGGATACCATGACTTTATCCTGTGTGACAGCCATGTGACCACAAAACTTTGCCTGTAAGGTCAGGGACCCTCTTGTTGAAAGTTCTCATGCTTTGTTTCCTAGGTCAGATGGCGATGGGGAGAAGCAGCTTCCAAGACCTTCCGTTCTCAAATCGGAGAACTTGAAAGGCACCAGGATTGTTTCCTCCTTCCCTTTTTATTTTATTTTATTTTTTGGGGGGAGATGTTTACGTTATAGGGCACGTGTGCTCACCAGACAGACAGAGAGAGACATAGAGACAGAAAGCGAGAAATCACCCCCCAGAGGGGATGGTCACGCCGCAATCCCTTCTCCTCCATTCTCCTCTCGGGATCTTGGGCACGCACGCACACGCACCTGGCGTGAGTTTTAAGCCACCGGGTCCGGGACGCGAACCGGAGTCGACTACGTGGGAGTCCAGCGACATAGCCATTATGCTAACTGCTGGTTCCCCTCCTTCCCTTTTTTCGCACCTGGCGTGAGTTTTAAGCCGCCGGGTCCGGGACGCGAACCGGAGTCGACTACGTGGGAGTCCAGCGACATAGCCATTACGCTAACTGCTGGTTCCTCCTTCCCTTTTTTTTTTTTTTTTTGGAGAGGTTTTCACTATAGGGCGCGTGCGCTCGCCAGACAGACAGAGACATAGAGACAGAAAGCGAGAAATCACCCCCCAGGGGGGATGGTCACGCCGCAATCCCTTCTCCTCCATTCTCCTCTCGGGATCTTGGGCACGCACACACACGCGCCCGGCGTGAGTTTTAAGCCACCGGGTCCGGGACACGAACCGTGGTCGACTACGTGGGAGTCCAGCGACATAGCCATTATGCTAACTGCTGGTTCCCCTCCTTCCCTTTTTAAAGTAGCCCTCAAAACTGGTCTGAAACCAGTGACTTTTAAAATGACTTGAATTTGCATGTAGGTCACTGAGTTTGGAATTTGAAGAAGTGACGTGGTCAGAAGGGTTCTAACATAAGTACGCAGCCCCTGGGGGTGACAGTATTTCCCCTGGGTCCCAGCGTGACTTAGGTCTGAAGAGTCAGGGAAATGCTGCCTAGGTCTCTGTAGCACTATTACAGCCTCACAGAAGGCCTGCGGGAAGGAACTCCAACAGGCTCTCTCCAGGGCAAGAGCTGGCTCGCTCTGCTCTCGTTTCTCTTTCTCTTTCCTGTTCTCTGTTTCCTGTTCTTTCCCTCCCACTCTCCCTCCTTCTCTATCAACCTTTCCCTTTCTCTGTCTCCCTTCCACCCTCTCTTTCCTTCTCTTTCTGTCTCCTTCATACCCTTCTTTCTCACCTTTCCCTATACCTTTTCCTTTTCTCCCTCTCCCCCTCCTCTCTCCCTCCCCTCCATCCGCCCTCCCTGGCCCACCACCTACTAGTGCTACAAGGCACTGTCTGGGAAGCGTGGGTTTCCAGCCAGTCCTGCAGTCATAGTAGCTATGGCCAAGCCCCGCATTTCTGAACCCTGATTTCTCACCTGTAAATGACAGGTGTCCAGGTGCTTGGCATGGTGATCACACCCCCTCCTTCAAAGTTCACATTGAGGAATCTTCGTTTTTGAAGACTCGAAGGTTTTATAGATTTTTTTGTTTGTTTTTTACATTCAGAATAAGCTTTGGAACGCCCAACAACAGCAGACGGAGAGAGAAGACTGAACCAGCGGCTGACGGGCAGATACAGGAGCCTGAGGCCTGCAGAGAACATCCGGCACCCGGGCATCTTTCCTGGGTGGGCCGTTCCTGTGTTAGTGGACACTGGTCATCACTCGTGTTGGCCAGGCATCTTTCGTTCTTTTTTCCTATAGTTTTGCTTTGCTAGATTCTAGGTCAGGCCTCTCTGGGGCAGAAGTCAGCCCTCCACCCTCCCAGCCTTTCTGGGGGTAAGGATCTGCCCCTGAGACACTGCCACCTGGGAGAGGGTATTCAGAGGAAGTGTTTCCCAGACTAGGCACAGTACAGGCCTGGGGCTGTGGGCAGCGCTGGGCCAGGGCACCTGGAATCCAGTGCACCATGTCAGCGGTGTCAGTGCCAGACTGTGCCACAGCGGAGGTGGCTAGAGTTCCTGCTGCTGCCTGGCAGTGTGGGTGGACCTGGCTCCTGACTGGAAGGCCCCCACTGGACACTCTGGCCCTCCTGGTGACTCTGTGAGCTCCCAAGTATCCCTTAATAATTCATTTCCTGCTTGAATCTTCCAGAGCAGTTATATTGCTTGTAGCTAAGACCCAGACTAATACAGGGGTAGCCTGCCAAAGATGGCTAGGATGCAATTCTGTCTTAATGAAACTGGAGCAATGAAGGGTGCTGGAGGTAGTTCCAAACATTTAGTTCAGAAATCCAGAGTGGGTTTATTCTTACCCGTGTCTCAGATAAGAGCTCTATATACTACACATAGCAGGGGCTCGTTTTTTTTATTTGTTGCTGTAGGGTGTGTGCACTCTTCAGAGAGAGACAGAGAGGGGGAAAGGAAAAAATAATCACTCTCCAGGAGACGGGTAGTCATGCCGTAATCCTTTCTCCATTCTCTCAGGATTTGGGGCATACACGCACACATGCCCGGTGTGATTTTTCAAACCTCTGGGTCTGGATCTTAAACTGCACAGTTGGCCACATGGGGTCCTGAGCCTTAACCTCCACACCACCTCCTGGCTGAACAGGGGCTCGATATTTACCAAATTAAAATCATATTTCTTTTTCAAGAAAGAGGCTTCCTTTAGCCCTTCCTTTTGGGAGAATGAGATTCCAACTTAAGATTTTCATAGGTAAGAAGGTAAAAACAAGGGGCCAGCAGTTGGTGTAATGGCTATGTCACTGGACTCCCATGTAGTCAACCGCGGTTCACATCCCAGACCCAGTGGCTTAAACTCACACCAGGCGCATGTGCGTGTGTGCCCAAGATCCCGAGGGGAGAATGGAGGAGAAGGGATTATGGTGTGGCCATACCCCCTGGGGGGGGATTTCTCGCTTTCTGTCTTTCTGTCCCTCTGTCTTTCTGGCGAGCACACGTGCCCTACAGCAAAAACCTCTTTTTTTAAAAAAAAGGTAAAAACAAGAGCAGAGAATATACTCAGCCACATCCTCCTGTTGAACTGAAGGTTTTTGGTGTCTTCCCCCCCACTATGAATACAGTAAGATTAAAAAGCTGAAATTTCCAGGAAATGTGAAGGAATTTGTAAATGATAATGAGGTAAAACATTCTCACTAGGGTTTTCCTCTTTCTTAGAGGAACTGGGGGCGGGGTGAGAGTGGGATTGAGATCAGAGTTCTATCTGTGCCTTCTCTGAAAAAAAGCAGAAGTGTTAGAAGCCGAGAAAGCCAGTATAAAAGGAAGGTATTTCCCTTGATGTCAGGAGATGGTGGGATTATTCAATCAAGTAATAAATACTTCTAGTTCATTACCTGTTATAAGCTTGGCTCTCTGCTCGCTGCTGTAAGGAATACTGAGGCAATGTTGGTTTTTCTGAATCATTTGAGAGTAGCTTGAAACCTCAGACCCCTTTACCTCTTAATACTTTGTCTTATATTTCCCAAGACCAAGGATATTCCTTATGTAGCCATAGAACACTTATCAAATTCAGGAAATTTGACACAGGTACAATTTTTTTTTCTTTCTTTTTTCTTAAGTTTTGCTATAGGGTATGTGCGCTCACCAGCGAGAAAGAGAGAGAGAGAGGGAGAGAAATCACCCCCTAGGAGGATGGCCATGCTGCAATCCCTTCTCCATTCTCCTCTAGTGATTTTGGACACACACGCACATGCACCCAGCATATTTTTCGAGCTGCCAGATCCAGGACTTGAACTGTATAGTCGACCACTTGGGATTCAGTAACCTTACTCACCATGCCACTGGGTGACCCCAATACGTTTTTATTTTCTATTCTACACTTTATATTCCAGTTTTGTCAACAGGCCCAATGGGACCTCAAAACATTTCCCTGTCCAGTGCAGAATCAAATCCAGCATCATGTGCCAGTTAGTAGCGCTGCGTGGTGGTTAAAGTGCTGGATCCTACATGGCGGAGTCCAAGGTTCAAGTCTATGAATCGATAGCTGAAGAAACACTCTGGGTCTGTGTGTGTTTGCAAAATCCTGTGAGGGCAATGAAAGAGAAGGAATTGCAGCGTGGTCATTTCCTCTGGGACAAGAGGGTGACTTCTCACTTTCCCTGTCTCTGTCTCTCTCTGGTGTGCACACGCATCCTATGGCAATAACCTAAAGAAAAAAAAATCCATCATCACAACATTTAGGTGTTGTACCTATTGTTTATTTACTCCAGAATGGCTCCTTCTTGTCTTTTCTGACATTGAAGTGTTTGAAGAGCAGAGGCCAGTTCTCTCACAGACTGATCCTCAACTTGGGTTTCTCCAGTGAGTCCTCATGACAGGGTTAGATTAGGCAGCCCTGGCCAGAAATGCTATCAGTGATTCCTGGATGGTGTCCACCAACTAATGCCTATTTTGATCACGTGATCAATGTGTAATCAGATCTCTCCACAGCATAGTTACCAAATTTTTTAAGAATTATTTCATTTATCTTTATTTATTTATTTATTTTAATTTGACCAGAGAGGGACAGAGAGAAGGAGAGGGATAGAGAAAGAGAGAGAGAAAGCAAGCCACCAGGTCCAGGACTCGATCCGCAGCTGATGTGGGAATCCATCGCCCTTAACCACTACACCACCTACTGGCCCATAGCTACTATTTCCTCTTCACGACTACATACCTGTGACATGACATGTGTTTTAGGGAGTGGTACATGCCACATTAATGGAGAAGGCTGCTAGGGAGTTGAGAACTGGCTTGGACATTCCTGACTCAGCAATCCCTAGCTGTGTGCTCTTAGACAAGTTACTTAACTTCTCAGAGGCACCTTTCCTCCTCTGAAAATGGGATAATAATATTGCCTTCCAGTGTGGTTGAGAGGGTATCTAAGCATATTAGGTGCTTAGCTCATGGGAGACATGCTACCATGTAAGTGAGCTTCTCATTCTTCTCTTCCACTCTTGCTAAGTTACTTTAACTTTAAAATTGTACTATTTTTAAAAATTTGCCATGAGCACACATGTTCTCTCTCTCTCTCTCTCTCTCGAGAGAGAGAGATAGAAAATGAAAAAGCCACCACGTCGGGAACCAGCAGTTAGCGTAATGGCTATGTCGCTGGACTCCCACGTAGTCGACCGCGGTTCGTGTCCCGGACCTGGTGGCTTAAAACTCACGCCGGGCGCGTGTGCGTGCATGCCCAAGATCCCGAGAGGAGGATGGAGGAGAAGGGATTGCGGCGTGACCATCCCCCCTGGGGGGTGATTTCTCGCTTTCTGTCTCTATGTCTCTCTCTGTCTGTCTGGCGAGCGCACGCGCCCTGCAGTGAAAATCTCTCCAAAAAAAAAAAGCCACCAGGTCTGAGAGTCAAACTGCATACTGGTCATGTAGGAATCCAGTGCTTTAACCACCACGCCACCTACTGGCCCCTAATTTTAAAATTTTAAAATTACTTTAACTTGGGCCGGCTGGGTGTGTGGTAGTTATGGTGGCTGTATCCCACATGGCAGACTATGCACTTCAAGGCTCAGAGCCAGGGCCTTGAGAAATACACCAAGCCCATGTGTGTGCATGCCCAAAATCCCAAGAGGAGAGTGGAAAAGGGATTGTGGCTATCCCCTCTGTGGGGTGATTTCTCACTTTCTCTCTTTTTTATGTCTTTCTGTCTCTCTCCAGTAAGTACATGCACCCTGCAGTAATTTTTTTTTAAAAAAGAAAACAAAACTAAAATTACTTAAACTTTTTTAAAGAAATTATTTGTTTTCATTTTATTTATTTATTCATATATTTTATTTTTTCCAGAGAGAGACAGAAAGAGAGAGAGAAAGAGAAAGTGAGAAAGCAAGCCATCAGGTCCAGGACTCGAACCGTGGTCAGCCATGTGGGAATGTCCAGTGCCTGAAGCACCACACCACCTGCTGGACCCTAATATTACTTTAACTTTAAAGTTCAAAGTTGAGGATGGTGGTTTATTGATTGCTTATGAATGATTGTTCCCAGTGCTATGAAGGGACATCAAGGACAAGCAGATCATAGAAAACCAGATGTACAGCAGAGGGCTGACAGAGACTGTTGGAGCTCTCTTTGGAAATGCCAGGAGCAGAAGTGGGGGGAGCAACAAAATGATCATTTTGAGAGGCTACTTCATGCTCAGCTTGAGAGTGAACTATAAAGAAGGTAGCCACTGGGACACAGATTTTAAGACTGACCCATGGGCTTAGCAGTGGCATGGAGATAAAGGCAGCTGGACCCTACATGGCCAAATGCTTGATTCGAGTCCTGGACCTGCAACATCGAGGTCCCTGGGATTTCACTCCACCCCTAGGCCAGAGCCCCAGGATGTGAAGTGGAATCTGTCCTGCCGTTGATTAATTATGTGTCCCTGGGAAAACCACCAATGTTCTTCATGCTTTCATTTCCTCATCTGTAAAATGAGGGATTTTGACGAAATCTGTAGTTCTCAGTACTGGCTAGGCCATTAGAATCAGTAGAGGAATTAAAACAACAACAACAACAACAAAAACGACCCATACACAATTCCTGGGCCATCCCCAGACCACTTGAATCAGAACCCAGACATTGGAATTTTTCAGAAGTTCCCCAGATAATTCTAGTATAAGCCAAATGTGAGAAGTGCAGATCTAAATAATCTTAAATGTCCTTCCTCGCCTTAAGTCTCTATGAGTCCATGAATGAAATAATCTGAGGAACTGAGTTTTCTGGTGAACTTAGAATTTATCACCAGAAATTCCTTTGTGTTTCTATTCCTATTTTTGAAAACTCTTCTAAGGTGAACAAATCTAAACAATCTTGAAGGCCCTTCCTACCTTAGTTTCTATGACTACATGAGAGGGATAATCTGAGGAACTGAGATTTCTGGTGAATTTGGAACTCACCAAGTTACCACAAAAAATGTCATTTTTTTCTTTCTGTTTTTGAAACATTTTGCAAAGTGAACAACTTCCTGCCTAGGGAAGCAGGGACAATAGTCATTACATGGGGCTACCACATGCTGTCTTCTGACAGAGCAGACATTACTGATCGATGCAGATACTGAACTTACAATTGCCTTAAAAGACCTTCTCTCCCCTGGACAGCCATGGCCAGTCAATCAAAACTGACACTTGGGAAACAACTTATTTGCCATTCGGAATAGGGTGAATTTAGCTCAATGTCTCTTTCATAATGGGGTATCTGTCAGAGCCTCAAAGGCAAGATTCCAAACAACCCTTTCTCCAACTTCAGATACACAGGATAGAATGTGATGGAGGTGGCTGTGCTGAATGTATACTGAATGGGTAAACTTTGAGTATAGGTAAATAAAATCCTTATAAAACATGACTTATGGGGCCAGCAGGTGGCATGGCAGTTGGGATGCTGGACTCCCACATGGTTGATCACAGTTCAAGTCCTGGATCCAGTGGCTTGCTTTCTCACTTTCCCTTTCTTTCTGTCTCTCCGTGTCTCTCTAATGAGTGTATCAAATTTAAAAAAATAATAATAATGATAAAGTTAAATAAATCGTAAAAAAAAAGTGTCATTTACTTCTTTCATTTGAATTGAATACAAAGAAGTCTATTCTGGAGAAATAGTATTACGAGTGGCAGCGGGATTCAAATCCAGACTCTGCTACTCACTTATTGGGCCACTTTGGACAAGTTACTCAAACTCTCTTCATTGTGCCTCAGTTTTCTCATCTATAAGATGGGGACTAATGATTTCTTATTGTGAAGTCAGGGTTCTTGTGACACTCTAATGAGATAACCGGACCTAACACCTAGGGTCTGACATGCAGGAAACTCAACACATGCTACCTAATTTCCTCGTTCATATATTTCACTGAGGGTTTCTTTAAGTAAGTTTTGTGAATCAAAATTGCTTAGAAGCATTAGAAGTAGTAGGGATAACAGTAGTGAGATAATAAAACACCTATTTTATGCCCTGAATGTCAGCCCATGGAAAGGTCATATGCATCTGTATCTACCCAAAGAAAGTGTCTTGGTGATACAGTCTTGGGGGGCAGCACCCACATCCTGGATGTGGGCATGTAGGCTTGGGACACTCAGCAAGACCTGTGGTAGCCCAGAGGGAGTACTACTGTTTGTGTTCCCCAAAACGCATGCGCTCGAATTTGGAGAGCCTTGAAACGTAATTGAGAAGGGAAGATTTACCCCAATTATGGTGTTGGAAGGAAGGTGATCAGGATGGGACCAGATCATCAGGGTGGGGCCCCCATGACTGCCTTTTGGCGACTCGATGGGAAGAGCAGACATGCTCACACCAGCTCTGCTCTGGCTCTGCCTCTCACGCGGTACCCTGTGCTTTCTCAGGGATCTGCTCTGACAAGAAGGTCCTCACCAAATATAGCCCCTTGACCTTGGACCTCTAAAACCATGAGCTCAATTAACCTCTCTTCTTTATAAATCAGCCAGTGTGGTATTCAGTTGTTAGAGAACTAACAACTGAATGCCACCTAGGGATGAGGAGGAAGCTGTACTGTGAGGGCAGGCCCCGAACACAAGGAGGAGCCCTGTGCCACATGACTTCCGAACGGCTCCCCAGACTACACTCACCACAAGTATAGATCAACAACACACACAACATAGCTATCCTGAAGACGTGGTAAGAAGTTACTTGAAGTAATTCAGAACAAGGGCTTCCCATACAAACTTCAATGAAAGTGAGAAAACAAGTCTCCAGGTCCAGGGTTTGGACTGTGGTCGACCATGTGGGAGTCCACGCCTTAACCACCATGCCACCTGCTGGCCTAACACCTTGTTTCTAAATGATGAATTTACCCATGCTGGGTAGGTTGCTTGCTAGATGTATTAAGCATTTGTAGTTACAAATTTTACTAAAAAGGGTTTCAATACAGTAGGGCTGTGTCTGTACAATGAAACCAACAGAAAGTATGTAACAACGAATTTTTTTTTAGGGGACCAGCAAGTGGTGTAGTGGTTCAGGCAGCTGGACTCGCATATGGCTGGCCATGGTTTGAGTTCTGGGCCTGGCAGCTTGCTTTCTTGCTTTCTCTCTCTCTCTCTCTCTTTGTCTGTCTCTGGTCAAATAAAAAAATAATAATAGCAGGGGGCCAGGAGATGGCATGGCGGTTAAGTCACTGGACATGCCCACGTGGCCGACCACGGTTGAGTCACAGACCTGGTGGCTTGCTTTCTCACTTTCCTTCTCTCTGTGTGTCTGTCTTTCTCTGGTCAAATGAAAATAAATGAATGGGGGCCAGCAGGTGGAGTGGTGGTGAAGGGCACTGGACTCCCACATGGTGAAGGGCAATTTGAGTCCCAGGCCTGGTGGCTTGCTTTCTTGCTTTCTTTCTTTCTCTCTCTCTCTCCCCTTCTATGGTCAAATAAAATAAGTAAATAAAGTTGAATAATTCTTTTTTTAAAAAAAGCCATCCTCTTAAAAAAAAAAAAGACTACAATGACATATTTAAAAAAAAAGAAATAAATGGATAAAATTGAATAAATAATTCTTTAAAAAAAAACAAATGGTGGGGGCTGGCAGGTGACATGGTGAGTAAGTATGCTGGACTCCCACATGGTCGACTGCTGTTTGAATCCCAGACCTGGTAGCTTGCTTTCTCACTTTCCCTCTCTTTCTCTCTCTCTCACTCTGTAAATAAAATTAAATAAAATAATTATTAAAAAATGGAATTAAATAAAT
Source organism: Tupaia belangeri chinensis (assembly GCF_000334495.1). Taxonomy (NCBI): domain Eukaryota; kingdom Metazoa; phylum Chordata; class Mammalia; order Scandentia; family Tupaiidae; genus Tupaia; species Tupaia belangeri. The sequence goes on along the minus strand of NW_006205341.1, from coordinate 897,545 downwards.
CATCATAAAAATAAAATAATGACAATGAATAAAATAAAATAATCATTTAAAAAATTTTTTGATGTGGGCCAGCAAGTGGCATGGTGATTAAAGGTGCTGGATTCCCACACGGCTGACTCCAGGTTCAAGTCTTGGACCTGGAAACTTGCTTTCTTGTTTTCCCTTCCTCTCTCGCTGGTCAAATTAAAAAATAACAACAAATGGAGTTAAATAAATAAATAATTCTTGTAAAAAATTTTTTGAGCAAAAATTGAACCAAATACATATTTGTATTTGACTCATGACATGCAAGGATCTCATGGAATTCTACCAATCGTGTTTTCAGGAATATTGTGATAGTACTACCATTCACTATATTTATTTATTTAACTTTGTAGAATAATGATACCAAATCTAGGTTGTAAGAGGACATAGGAAAATCATTTATTTTCCAGTTGCCTATTCTTTTTCTTTTTTAAAAGTTTTTCTGTCTTCACCACCGCGTGTGCACATCCATGTGAGAATGACTGAGAGAGCACACCGGCCGCAGGCCTGGCAATGCCACGACCCCTTCCTCCAGCCCCTAGTCACTGGCTCTTGGGCTCCTATGCTGGAACTACAGTCAGCCATGTGGGAATCCAGTGCCTTTAACCACCCCGCCACCTGCTGGCCCCAATTATTATTATTTTAAAAAATTTGCTACAAGGTATTGTGTGCTCATGAGAGAGAGAGAGAATTGAAAAGTAAGCCACTGGGTCTGGGAACCATAGTTGGCCTTGTGGGAGTCCAAAGCCTTAACCACCATGCCAAAAATCCCAAGAGAGAAATGGGGGAGAACTGGAGCCAGCAGGTGGCATGGTATAATTTTTAAGCCACTGGGTATAGGATTTGAACCATAGAGTCAAGCATACGGGATCCAGAGCCTTAACTCCACACCACCTGCTGCCCCTCAATGCTTGCCCCAAGTCCTTTTTATTTTGGTATAGGGTGCGTGCACTCGCCAGAAAGAGAGAGAGAGAGAGAGACAAAAGCGAGAAATCACCCCCCAGGGGGGATGGCCACGCCGCAATCTGTTCTCTTCCATTCTCCTCTCAGGATCTTGGGCACACATGCACACATGCCCAGCATGAGGTTAAGATACCGGGTCCTGGACGCAAACTGTGGTCGACTACATGGGAGTCCAGCAACATAGCCATTATGCCAACTGCTGGTCCCAGCCCCAAGATCTTTTTAAGTACTATTGACTCAGTCATTAGGTGACCTTATCCCACACTGCAATCCCTTCTCTCAGGATTTTGGGCATGCACACACAGGCACCTGGCATGAGTTTTAAGCCACTAGGTCTGGGACTTGATATGGAGTCGACTATATGAGAGTCGAGTGACACAACCATTATGCCATCTGCTGGTCCCCACATGAATTTCTAAAAAGAATGTACAAGCTACATTATTTAATCCATGAATTTCATTTGGGATAGTAAAGGGAATTATAAAATACTTATTATAAAAAACAGACACTGGCTTAAGAGGGGGCCAGCAGGTGGTGTGGTGGTTAAGGTGGCTGGATCCCAGATGGCCAACCATGTGGTTCAAGTCCCGGACCTGGAGGCTTGGAAAAGCACACCTGGCGCATATGCATGTGAGCTCAAAATCCTGAGGGGAGACATGGGGAAAGGACTGTAGCGTGGCCATCCCCCTCTAGGGTGAGTGCATTCCCACTTTCCCTTCCTCTCTGTCAAGCACACGTGCTTACAGCAAATAAGACAAATACACACACACACACACACACACACACACACACACACACACAAGAAAACAAAAAACAAGAGGAAGCTGTCTGGATAGACTTTGGAGTCCCCACTAATTATGTTCATAGAAAGTGACTTTGGGGGCTGGACTGGTGGCACAGCCGTCAATGCTGTGCATACGGAACTGAATCCCGTATGGATGACTGTGGTTTGAATCCTGGCTCCGGCAGCTTGAAAAGTGCCCTGGAAGCATGTATGTACGTGCTCAGGGTCTGGGGAGGAACAGAGCAATGAAAAAAAGGGACTGCAGTGTGACCCCGCCCCTCTGGGGCATGCTTCCTCTCTCTCTTTCTCTCTCCTCTGGCATGCATGCACACTCTCTAGCAATAAAATACAATACAGTAAAATAAAAAGTGTTTTAAAAATGACTTTGGAAAAGTGTTCTGTCTGTTCATCTCAAACGGGAAACAGTGTAGCTGGATGGCTGACCGCTCATCAAGTATCCTTGTCCAGGTAACATTTGCTAAGCACCTGGTGACTCCAGTCCTGTCCCCCCCCCTTTTTTTTTTTTGGAGAGGTTTTTGCTATAGGGCGCGTGCACGTGCCAGACAGACACAGAGAGACAGAGAGACAGAAAGCGAGAAATCACCCCCCAGGGGGAGATGGCCATGCCGCAATCCCTTCTCCTCCATTCTCCTCTCGGGATCTTGGGTATGCACGCACACGCCACCCGGCGTGAGTTTAAGCCACTGGGTCCAGGACTCGAACCGTGTTCGACTACGTGAGTCCAGCAACATAGCCATTACACTAACTGCTGGCCCCGTCCCCTTCTATTTTAATGGGGAATTTTTAGGGAATGCTCAAGAGAGTGTAAGCGGCCCACAGGAATTAGTTCACACTCCCCTCCTCGTCAGCACCCAGCCCTGGGTCTCTGTCATCATTCCTAACCTAGAAGGACACAGCTGCAGGACGGCAATGAGGGCTTCCTCCCCACGTCACAGATATCCTAAGAGAATGCCGCAGAATCATTTAAAGGTGTGGCACTAGTGTGGCCGCTGTGTGGGAGAAGCCCGCTTGTATTTGTGCCTTCTAGCACATTCCTTCCCAATCTGCATTAGGAGGCCTTCATTACAAGTGGTGCTAAATAAATGGGATGGAAAATTCCAGAGTTTACAGAAACAAAACAGGGGCGAGCAGACTTGGGAGGAGATTCTCTCTGGCACGGAAATTCAGCAGCATTTGGGCACCAGTTCCATTTTATTGTGCTGTGCAACTTTAGACAAAACGATACCTCTCCGTGTCCCAGTGGGTGTCCTCTTCCGTAAAAAGGAGATCGCCAGGTATGCAAAGTGTGTAGCCGGTGCCTGGAACGCAGGTTGTGTTACCAGTTTCTCCTGGTTAATAAACTCACTTGAGGCTGGGCAGTGTCTCCCTTCCCTTGGCAGAATCTGGGCTGCGTCTCAGTGTCATAGTCACCTGGGAGAGGGTTCCAGACCTTACCCCAGTCCTGTTCGTTCGTTCGTTTGTTCTTTCTTTCTTTCTTTCTCTTTCTTTTTTAAAATGTATTTAATTCCAGGACCAGCAGTTAGCATAATGGCTATGTCTCTGAACTCCCATGTAGTTGACCGCGGTTCGAGTCCTGGACCCGGTGGCTTAAACTCACGCTGGGCGTGTGTATGTGCGTGCCCAAGATTCTGAGAGGAGAATGGAGGAGAAGGGATTGCGGCGTGGCCATCCCCCCTGGGGGGTGATTTCTCGCTTTCTGTCTCTCTGTCTTTCTGGCGAGCGCACGCACCCTATAGCAAAAACCTCTTAAAAAAAGATTTATTTAATTCCATTTGTAATTATTATTTTTTAAATTTGACCAAACAGAGAAACACAGAGAAAGGGAAAGCGAGAAAGCAAGCTGCTAGGTCCAAGACTGGAACTGCAGTCCACCATGTGGGAATCAGTGCCTTTAACCACCATGCCACCTGCTGGCCCAGCTGCCCTGTTCTTTGAGGGACTTAGCTGCTCCTTGAGGGAGAGCCTTGGGCCCTCTAGCCGTCTCAAGTTGACTTTGTTAGCCCTTGCAAAGTGCATCAACTTATTTGTTCCCGTAACAGTGCCACCTGGAGGTGCTACTGTCCCTGCTAGTGTGTGAGCAAAGGGAGGCCCGGAGCAGGGAAGTCACGGGCCCAGGCTCACAGTGGCGAGGGGCCCACAGGCCAGAGCAGAACTGAGCCCAGGCAGGCCCCAACCCGCCGCCTCTGTACCTGGTCAGCATTTTTCCCCTTTGTTCTGGAGAAGTTGCTGCCAATAGTTTGTTAGCACCCGTCCTGGGCAGGAGAGGCAGGCGAAGCCTGCCAGCCCTTCTCTAAGACGTCTAATTCCGGGCCTCATGCTGGTGGCTGCTCTTCCCCTATGCTGGGTTCTCAGCCTTGGCTCCCAGCTACCACTCTGCCCCAGGAAGACAGCTGTGGGGCCCAGGGAGCAGATTTCCAGCATCCCCCACCCAGCGCCTTGGGCTCCCTCCCAGCTGCGCAGAATTGGACCTGTGACAAGGATAAATGTGTTTGGCTCCTAGCTCAGTCATTGAGATTTATTTAGCACCTGCAGTAATAAAAAAAATTAAATAAACCAAGACTGCTGTGGCATGCAAGGCACCGCGTGGGCACACGGCAGGGCCAGGAGGCAGGGAGAAGACGCTGGCTTGCTCTGGCTACTCGCAGGGAGAGAGCAGCACATCTTTCCGATGAGGGACTGGAGGGGTTCAGCGCTTCGTCTGAGGTCACACAGCTGGGGGAGAAGCTGGGTGAGAACTGCAGATGTGCCAACACTGATAGGTGCTTTTTACACACACACACACACACACACACACACACACACACACACACACACATCATGTATAGAAAAAGAACATTTAAAAATACAGCTAAGCAAAGCAGGAGGAAAGCATCACCCCAAGTCCCACCACCCAGAGAGAGCCAGCATCACCTCTCTAGAGGATACCCCAGCTCTCAGGTATCGGGAATGTGCCGACAGTCGGCGTGCCTGGGGATTCACAGGCTGGGATGGTGCATGCGCCTGTCTCCTTCACAATGACCAGCTCTTCCCATAGCTCCCCCAGAGGGGCCACCAGCAGGGGTCACTGAGAGGCTGTGGAGGGGGCACTTCCAGAATGTTCCTCTCCCCTGGAGTCAGTGTTGGGCTCTTGGAGGGAGGAGCCTACCAGGCAGGGCTGCAGGAGGTAGGTGGGACATGGGAGGACTGAAGGAGACACCTGGAGGGGATAGGATGGCTGGTGAGTCAGCGGGGGAGGACTTTGGCAAGAGACCCCAGGAGGGGGGATTGGGGCATGGCCCTTCTCCAGGAAGGGGATTTCTCACTTTTTGTCTCCCTATCTCTCTAGTGAGTACGTATGCTCTATAGCAAAAATTTCTCACAAAAAATAAAAAAGGGAAAAAAATAGGTTTGAGAAAGTCAACCTTTAGTCACTTCACCTTGGAGTCACGGTTCACACAGGCTTACCTACGGCCGGAGAAGTAAGACATCTGTTGAATCTGGGGCTTCCCGAGTTCATTTTCTCACAATAGCTCCTTTTTTTTTATTATTTCCCTCTTGGGCTGACTCTTAGAAAACAGAATACCACACAGCTAACTGCAGTTTGAAACCTGCCTCTGATGGTTGAAAACCATGCCGATATACGTGTGTGTGTGTCTCCGATCCTGCCTGGATGGCGCAATGCGGGAAACAGGACGGCAACGTGATCGTGCCCTGCGAGGGGTCGAACTCTCTCTCTCTCTGTTCAGTGAGCACACACCCTCTAGCAATGAAAAAGTGATCATAAAAATGTATCTCTTGCTCCCAGGCCCAGGCAAGTTGAGGACACCACAGAGCCACCAGCCCGGGAGCCTTCCCATTCAACCTTACAATTGGTGGAAAGCCCCAGGCCTCCCAGGGGTCAGGTGTCCACACCGCATGGGCCTCAGTCTGGCTGTGAAAAGGCAGAAGTCAATGACCCCAAGGGCTCTTCCAGCATTCTGCTGCTGAAATTCATAGCAATCCAACCTTGCTTCAAGAGGATACCAGGGGTGTGGTGGCCTGAGCCTCTTAGCACCGTGGGTCCAACAGGCAAGTTAACCAGAGTGTAGGGTAAGCAGGCCAGACTCTTGTCGGGTTGGAGGGACAAAACTAGTGCTATTTCCCTTGTGAGAAGTGAGCCAAAGCAGGGTACACTTTTTTTTTTTTTTAAGTTAACTTGGGCTGGTTTCTCTATATTAGTGGTTAAGACGGATGGACACAACATGACCAACCACGATTCAAATCTCAGCCCCTGTAGCTTGAAAAACATGTGGGGTGTGTGTGCCCTAAATCCCAACAGGATGGAGAAATGGAGAAGGGATTGTGGCGTGACCATGCCCCATTTGGAGGTGCTTCTCCCTCCCTCTTTCTCTTTCTCTGTTCCTTTCTGGTGAACACATGCACCCTCTGGCAATTAAAAAGAGAGAATTTGAAAGTCTGGGTGATGGAAATCGGGTTGGGACAGGCTCAAACTGGGCCCCACAACCTGAACTGTGTTCCACTCGGCCGCAGGAGCTCACCCGGCCACCTAGTGCCGGAAGCAGGGATTCTGCGGTGACGGCCACGTGTGCTCTCTGCAGAGGGGTGTCAGGGGCAGCACTGCGGCCGCACTAAAGAAGCCCAGGGCTCGCTGTGAAGGTCATGGCTGGCGCGACTGTGTCGCTGTCAGTCACATCATGGCTTTGACTGTCTTTTCTCCCTCGTTTGGTAAGGGGAGCTCTTGCCCTCACAGCCTCTGTAAACGCCTAAGGAGAAAAGGAGGCTGGCCTAGTTACATGTTAGCCGTGTCTACCGAGGAGTTGTAGGAAATGTACAGGGAAACACGCTTTTTATTTTTTTTAGAGAGAGTTTTGCTATAGGGTGTGGACACTCTCTGGAGAGACAGAGAGACAAAAAATGAGAAGTCACTCCTCTGTGGGGGTTGGCCACACTGTAATCCCTTCTCCATTCTCCTCTAGGGATCTTGGGCATACACACACGCACCTGGCATGAGTCTTAAGACACCAGGTCTGGGACTCAAACCAGGGTTGACTATGTGGGAGTCCAGCAATGTAACCACTACACCATCTGCTGGTTCCAGGAAACACATATTTTAAGAAGGCTTTGGGGACTGTTACTAGGCCGGCAGGGCATGGAAAGAGGCTGCAAATTAGTGTTTTCTGAGATACTGCCAGGTAACAGAATATTAAAACCAACACCAACACTTGCGCTTCAAGAAAGAGTCTCAGACCAGCAGATGGCATAATGGTTACGTAGCTGAACTCCCACATAGTTGACCATGCAGTTCAAGTCCCGGACCCAGTGGCTTCAAACTCACTTGTGGGGGGGAGGGGCAGGTGGCATGGTGGTTAAGGGCACCGGCCTCTGAAATGGCATACTATGGTTCAAGTCTCGAACCTGGCGGCTTGCTTTCTCACTTTACCTCACTCTCTCTCGCTCTCTCTCTCTCACTCTCGTTCTGTCCCTCTCTCTGGTCAAATTAAAATAAATAAATAGATAAACAAAGTTAAATAAAATAATTCTTTAACAAAAGAAAAGAAAACACTGGGTGTGTGTGCATGCACACCCAAAATCCAGAGAGGAGAATGGAGGAGAAAAGATTGTGGCGTGGCCAACCCCCTGGGGGCTGATTTCTTGCTTTCTTTCTCTCTGTCTCTCTGGTGAGTGCATGTGCCCAATAGCAAAAAACTCTCTCTCTCTCTTTATTTTTGACAATATAGTAAATTTTAAATAATTTATTTCAACTTCACTCACTGATATTGGGATAGTCATATACACATTATTCACCAATAAATGCTCACTGCTTTAAATTTACAACTACCCTATTTGGAGAAACTTGGAAAATCAGTTTGATTAAATGAAAACAAAAAGTCCTTTGTTTTTACAATTCAAAATATATTTAAAATAACATTTTTATAGCAGCCAAAATCTTTAACCAAAATCTCAGAACTTCAGTGTTTTCTGCATAACAAAATGGCCACATTCAGTTATCTTGGAAAAAAAGGTGGCTCCTTACACAAGGCAGGTGGACAGCTGGTACAGTGTTTGTCTTTGAGCACGCGAAGCTTTACTGTTGATTATTATATTTACTTTATCTTTTCAACCCAGACAATTACTCCAACTTGAAAGAAAATTTAAATAGACTTTTGGTACTTAATATTGGTAATGCTGGGGCCGACAAGTGGCATGGTGGTTAAAGGTGCTGGACTCCCACATGGCCGACCACGGTTCAAGTCTCGGTCCTGGTGGCTTGCTTTCTCACTTCCTCTCTCTCTCTCTGTCTCTCTCTGATCAAACTGAAAAATAATAATAATGATAATAATAATAAAGTTAAATAATTCTAAAAAAGAAAATTGGTAATGCTTGCTAAGATTTAAGAATTCCAACAATGAGAATCAGAAAATGACCCACAATTAAAATGATCTTGCAGGACGTACTTCATGGTAGAGTCTGGTACTCAGCATCAATAGTGTTTATGAGTTACGTGATACTTTTTTCACAAACATAGCACCTCATCAAATATCTGGTAGCTACTCGGCAATCACAACAAGGGTCGGGAGACCACGTTCCAAAGAGAGTGATGTGATTCACTTAAGGCAGCACTGCAAGACCAGCCTCAGGCATCAAGACGAGGAATGCCACCTGCCGGTTCCCACGCTCTAAGGGGTGCTTGTATCTACACGGGCACCGTCATGAGACAGAACTGTTTCTCCAAAATCAATAAAAAATAACTACACACTGAAATGGACTCTCGCTTTACAAATAACCTGTTAAATGCACCTGTAAAACCAAAAAAATTTCCAAATGTCAGAAGAGATTGATTATTGTATCTCCTAATTCTAGGTAATTCTGTTAAAAAGATACTAACTTAAATCCAATTTAATCTGGTAAAGTTTTAGTGTGAAAATGAATGTATTAAAACCCAGGAAGGTTTAACTTTCATCTAACTGTAACCAAGCAACTCATTTGGGTGGTTTTTTTTTTTTTTCTTTTTTTGGAGAGGTTTTTGTTATAGGGGGTGTGCGCTCGCCAGAGAGACAGAGACAGAGAGACAGAAAGCGAGAAATCACCCCTCAGGGGGGATGGCTACACTGCAATTCCTTCTCCTCCATTCTCCTCTCAGGATCTTGGGCACGCACGCACACGTGCCCAACGTGAGTTTAAGCCACGGGGTCCAGGACTCGAACTGCGGTCGACTATGTGGGAGTCCAGCGACATAGTCATTACACTAACTGCCGGTCCCATCATTTGCGTGAGTTTTCACAAGCTGTCCTCTTGACCAGAAGAGTCACCTTGTACTGCTGAGGAGATGGGGTAGTCTTCGTAGGGGATGGGGAGGCAGTACCACGGGAGTCAGCTCCTCCATCAGAAGTCCTTGGTGATGATGCCAGACCGGGGACTCTCTTTCTTCCAAGGAATCCTCCCCACTTCAAATCTTTTCTTCCTTAACTCTGCTTTATTTTCATTTTCGACTTCTGATGATCTCTTCTTGGAGTCTGAAAAACCTTTGGCTATTTTACGTAATTCCAATCCACTATCTAATTCTTTCAGACGTTTTATTTCTGTTCCAGGAGACTTTCTCTCAGATGTATTACTTCCCCTGTTGCCCTCTTCCTTTCAGCTTGTATTGGTCCCAAGTTACCATTTTCAGGAACAGCTCTTTCTACATTTCTGATCAAATCAATAGTCCGAAAGTCTCTGTCACTGTGGAAGCTCTTGCTAACAACGGACTCTCTCTGTGAGGCCTCATGAAACCATAAGTAGCTGCTTCATGGATGCTTTCATGGCACTGAAGCTGAAGGCCAGAGTTTGATTCTCGAAGATGGAGATGCTGAACCACAGAAGTTGCTGGACTGAATTTAAGAGTAGCACAGCGAGATGTGCTCAGATCACACTGATCCAGTAATTGGAGTAGCTCTTCTTCAGTTGGATCTGAAAAGGAGGTCCATCCTTGTCTTCACTTTCGTTGACCATGTACATCGCCATGGTGAGATCCCACCTTTGAGTGCTGCCATTCGTGTGGCCTGTGAAGGCCTTGGCCTGGAGTCCATCCTGCTGGTCCCTCACACTCTCACAGTAAGTGCGGATATTGTAGTTCAGTCAACAGTCTGGCTCTCACATATTCTTTTTCCAATAGATGAAAGTCTTCCAAATAGTCTGTTAGTGATGGGAACAACTTTCTGAATAAACACCTGTTGATCATCTCCTTTTCTGAAAGGCCCTATGTCATTTCCAGAAGAATAGCCACCATGACTTTCTGTCTCATCCAGAGACAGTATCTTAAATGATGCTAACAGAGTAAAACCTGGCTGAGTAGAGATGATTCCTCTGAATTGTGTTATTGTCCATGACTGGACTTGATTATCTGCACAGACAGATATAAGAAGCTTCCCTGAAAGCATGATTTTTGTAACAGGACTTTGGTGAACCATGAAAGTCTGGAAAAGCTGAGGCCCTGACTCCACAGTCTCTGTGTGCTGCACAATCACTCAGACTGCTCCAGAACTCATAGGCAATCTCAACCCAATTACCACCAACACTTGTTTTGGGCGTGAGGCAAACAGAGCAGTAACAGCATTGTTAGAAGGATGGTGAGGAAGTTCAGTTACAAGAAGATCATGGGGCCAGCAGATAGCGTAATGGCTATGTCTCTGGACTCCCATGTAGTCGACCTCAGTTCGAGTCCCGGACCCAGTGGCTTAAACTCATGCTGGGTGCATGTGCCTGGGGACCCAAAATCCTGAGAGGAGAATGGAGGAGAAGGGATTGCCCCGTGGCTATCCCTCCCGGGGGGGCATTTCTCACTTTCTATCTCTCTGTCTCTCTCTCTGTCTTTCTGGTGAGCGCATGCGACCTATAGCAAAAAAACAAACAAACAAAACTTCTCCAAAAATCTCTCTTAAAATAAAAAGAAAAGGTCTCTGGGGCCAGCAGGTGGTATTGCGGTTAGAGTGTGGGACACTCACATGGCTGACTGCAGTTCGAGTCCCGTACCTGGCGTCTTGAAACAGACTGGCCACGGATGCACGTGTGCCTAAAGTCTCATGAAGAGAATAAAGGAGAAAAGATTGCAGCATGGTCATGCCCCTGGGGGATGATTTCTCACTCTTTCTCTCACCTGCTCCCACTTCTCCCTGAGCACACACTCCCTATGGCAAAAACCTTAAAAAAGAAAGAAAGAATCGCAATGACTCAGATAACAGGAACCTGTGGTCAAATAACCAGGTTTGGGAATGATTTAAAAAAGCTTAATGGGTGCCAGGCCCGCACTAAACTCTTTCCTATGGCCGCATTTAATCTTCGCAACAACCCACTGAAGCAGACGCTATCATCTCCCTTTCATAGGTGAAGAAACTGGGCCTTGCCCAAGATCACACAGCTACGTGTGGCAAAGCTCAGATTGAAGTCGAGTTGTGGGATTCTAGTCAATGCTTGCTGTCTTTATTTCTTAGATCAAATAAAACCAAAAACAACTTAAAGGAAAAACAGAATACATTCTTATGTGTTGAAAGTACAAAAGAGTTTACAATGAAAAAGAACTCTTTGTCCCACCAGGCCCCTGTCTAGAGGCGATTGCCATTACTGTTTCCTTCCAGCTGTGTGAGAGAGAGGTCTGGGTGTGTGTTACCCACACTCTCCGCACCTCATTTTCTTCACATAAGATCTCTTGGAAGGCTTCAGCAAAGCCCAGCAGAGACAGCCCCCTGATCTGTAAATGGCTGCAGAGCGGTG
>NW_006205341.1:870151-885993 GCF_000334495.1 Tupaia belangeri chinensis | reverse complement strand
ACGGCTATAACTAGTCCATTTCTTTTTCGTTTGTTTGTTTGGTTTGGTTTTTGTTTGTTTGAGAAGTTTTTGCTATAGGGCACATGCGCTCACCAGAATGACAGACAGAAACAGAGAGATAGAAAGCGAGAAATCACTCCTTAGGGGGGATGGCCACGCCACAGTCCCTCCTCCTCCATTCTCCTCTTGGGATCTTGGGCACGCACGCACACACGACTGGCGTGAGTTTAAGCCATTGAGTCTGGGACTTGAACGCGGTTGACTACATGGGAGTCCAGCGACATAGCTGTTACGCCAACTGCTGGTCCCACTAGTCCATTTCTTAGGGGCATTTAGGACTTTCTTGATTCTTGCCATTGGTAACAACATTGCAATGAGTATCTTCAGGCAAAAGTCCCTGCACACGTATGTGAGAAACACTGTTTTTGATAAGAGCAAGGGGATGCCCCGGACAGGTGGGGTCCCTTACTAGGTCCCTGGCTCTGAGATTCCACTTGGAGCATCACCAGGGCATTGGGCAATGGAACGAAGACGGCCAGGTGTGCTGCTCTCGGCTTTGGGACATACCATACATAAGACCCTTCTGGTCTGACCTCCAGGGACATTCCTGAGTGTAAGCAAGAGTACGGGCAGCAGAGGTCCCTCTCTCCAGTTGCCATCCCCTCACAGCACCCGTAAGGCACCCAGGACCTACAAGGGTCATCTGTCAAGCCTGCTTCTGGGGTTAAGAGGGGAGCAGGTGGAGACTGTCATGCCTGGCCCCCAAAGGAGTCCTGGGCCAGAGGCTAGAGAGATGACGTGAATGTCCCCGGGCGTATGGGCCAAGAAGAGCACCTGGGCAGGGTCTTCTGTTTCCCAGTGATCTGCCCGTCCACAGACTCCCACTTGGTTAGAGCAGGTCCATGCAGCAGGGGTTTGCCTCTTGTCTAGTGGGCACCATGGCTGGAGGAGACACTGAGCCACCTCTGGGCCCAGAGCAAGGGTGCAGGACTGAAGGGCAATGACTACCGGCTGGGTAGGAGAGGTGTGGAACTGCTCTTGTCACTTTTTTTTTTTTTTAATGTTTATTTATTTCTTCCAAGAGTAAGAGAGATGGAAAGAAAGAGACAAAGACAGAGAGAGAGCATCCCCAACAGGATCTTGACACCACAACCTACCCCAGCTTCAGCTGGCCTCAGGTCATGGGCACATGTGTGCCTGGGTGTTCTCACGGAGGTCTCTAGGTGTGAACTGAGAACTTCTCTGTGTGGGTCAGCCTCACAGAGCATTGAGGCTTACTGCGGTGTCACCGTCTGGCCTGTTCTTGTCACCTTTTTGCCTTCCCTTCTCTAGAAAGAGGCTGGCTTTTTGTTTGTCTCATGAGGTTGACGTTTCTCATATAAACTACTACTGTTCTGTGTATCAGTCAGGATAGCCTGTGGTGGTAACAAACAGACCCAGAATTATACTGGCTTAAGAGTAAGATTTGTCACTTACTCGTTCACTCCCTGAGTTAGGGCACTCCCATGTCAGCTGTCCTTCCTGGAGTGACTCAGTGACCCAGTCTGTCGTGGTTTGCCGTCTCCATGAGTGGCGTCATAGTTGCTCTGGGAGAGGGACACAGTGCTGAGGATCACAGACTGACACATGGCTCACTCATGTCATCTATAGCCAGAATTACGGGCCACATCTAACTGCAAAGGACTAGGAGAAGGAAAGGGAGTTTTCTGTGGACAATCCTGAGCAGCAGGCATCTCTGCAAGCCCCTGGGCTGGTGAGGCCAGGTTAATACAGGGTGCAGGAAAAAGGGAATGACCATATGTCTGTGGGGACAGTTGCCAACAGTAGATCTGGGGGCCAATATTAGCCTTCAGAAGCTCTTCAATTGCTAATTTGTCTATAAAAGACATTAAAAAGACAATTTATAATAGAACACACAAGGATGCATGAGAGAGTGGTAGAGAGAGAAGCACCCTCTGTAGGATCTGGTCATGCTGCAAGCCCCTCCCTCCAGTCCTTCAGCCCGCAGATCCTATGCACTTACACATGCATTCAGCACGTTTCAAACTGACCAGGTCAGGGATTTGAACCAGGATTGCCACATGGGATCCAGCTTCTCTCTCTCTCTCTCTCTCTCTTTTTTTTTTTTTTTTTGAGAGGTTTTCACTATAGGGCACATGTACTCACCAGAAAGAGACAGAGAGACAGAAAGCGAGAAATCACCCCCCCCCCAGGGGGGATGGCCACACCGCAATCCCTTCTCCTCCATTCTCCTCTCGGGATCCTGGGCACGCACGCACACGTGCCCGGCATGAGTTTAAGCCACCAGGTCCAGGACGCGAACCGCGGTCAACTACATGGGAGTCCAGCGACATAGCCATTAAGTTAACTGCTGGTCCCTAGATCCAGCTTCTCTTGAGTAGTACATTGCTGCTGTGCCTTGGGACCAGCCCAGAAGATTTTCATTTTTTTTTTTACCAACCCATTGCATCAATAAAATAAAACACACATACAATAGAAAACCCCACAAAACAGGTAAAAACTTAAGCTTATTAAATAAGGCAAATATTTTTGTAACTGCCTCTCAAGACAAGACACAGAACTTACCATGGGGTCAGTTGTTTCAGGTTTAGGACTCAGCACTCTATTTTGCCAAATCTGAGTCTAATGCAGCTTTGGGAAAGTGAAGTTTTGAGTTTCAGAGATGTAAGGCTCCACGTCCCAACAGATGGTGGTCTAAAGTTCATCTCGACGGTGAGCTTGCATAATGTCTGTGACAGGTGAGTGATGTGAGGAAGGTGGGGTGCCTGGAGCAGGCCCAGCATGTGCCTGGGGAAGCTGCTGCCATCTCCCCATGTGCCTGTCTGTGGACGTGGCCTCCGGGCCAATGAGTCTGCTCTGGGAGGCCACCACACCCACCGGGAGGCCCTTCCTGTAGGCCAGACCGCTGCCCAGAGGTCAGCCTGACCCTTGGGGCTCCCAGTTCTGGGCAGAAGCCCCGTTGCCACTGCCAAGGTATGTGTCAGCCCTGAGTAGCAGCACACAATGTTTTGGTAACTTGCAAAGGCTCAATCCTAGAAAGACCGTGTGTTCCGGGTGGTTGGACGCCAGCCTCGGTGGTGCTCGCCTCCGCTCCGGGAGCCCGATGCACCTGCTGGGAGACGGCAGGGCTCTCCGTCCAGCTCTGTCAACACGGATTTCCAGGCTCAAGTCAGACTTGGAAATGCAGGGCCTTCTCCCTTCTCCGCACCCTGGCCCCCTGTGCCTATGGAGCAGCTGACTCCGTTTTTGGTAGAAAAATGAAAATCTTGATACCGATCAGGTGAGAAGAGGGGAGGCAAACGCCACCCTGCTCTGACTCAGCACAGACACGACCCTCCCTCTGAGGAAGGGGCGCGGAACTTGGGCCTTCTCCCTCTCTTTCTTTCAGAGCATTTGGTAACGCTCCTAAAATACTAGAGGCCGAGCGCAGCCTCCTTTGCTGTCATCAAGAGGATGAATCATACAAAACACGCAATTTCTCTCATCCAAAAATACTGCGTATATACTTACATTTAGTGTCATTTTACATATGCAAGGTATTTTTTAAAAAATCCTTCTCTCTCTCTCTCTTTTTTTCCTAAACCAAAAACACCAGCTGTAAAACCCACTGCTTCCTTCCCGGCCAAGTCTGCAGTGGCGGGGAGGAGGCGGCAGCAGACAGCCAGGCCCCCTGTGCTCTGAGTCAGGCCTCCCTCCGGGTGGCCGGCTGCCTGCAAAACAAACTTAAAAGCTGGTGAATGGCACTCTGGGGCCCGCAAGCATGCAGGGAGGCATGAAATATTAGCAGAGGCGCATTCTCTGTTCACAGAAGGCAAGGCCACTAGGTAAATATCTGGGCCTGGCTGGGGCGACGCATTTTGAAAGTGGCTTCTCTGCTCGCCTCATCAAGCCGGTGAGGAAGCAAAGACATTCACTTTGAAAACATCAGGCAGGAGCCATAGCACCACTTCCTGGCCCCAGAGGGCAGACGCAAAGGGACCACAGCCTGGGGCCGCGTTTCAACTTTTCTCCTTCGATGTGCATCGCACAGGGCAGTTTTGTGACAGCCCACAAGGTTCAGCTTCTAGGGCTGAGCAGACAGGATCAATTTTCTCTTTTTTGGCAGGAAAAAGGCTTTTCTGGAAGATACTCAAAAGGCAACCATAGTTACTGATGGAGCATGGCAAGCATGAGACAGAGGTAGCTATTACTCAGGCTTGACGAAAGAGGAAAAAACGTGGGATGGATTTTGAATCAAGCCACATCGACTAATTCCAAGGGCTCCCGGAGAGTGTAGAAACAGAGCAGACACACCTGATACTCCCTCGCAGTATCCCCTTCACATTCCCAGGAAATCTCATGCAAACATGAAACCTGGCAACAGCTTTCTGACCAAAGACCAGGCCAAAAGCCAAAATCCAGGCAGAATTTTCGCTAACTGCGTTGTCCACCGGGATGCATTTATAAGAACCTCCTTGGACTGCGCACTGTTCATGTCGCCTTCTCTGAGTCAGAACAGGACAGCCCCAGGAAGGAAGGAAGTAGTTTGGTTTTACTCAATCTCTTTGTCAGTGATGGCCCTCCACCTGGCAAGAACTATCTTCTAGGTCAGACAGAGCCTTGTTTCATCCTCTTCCTGCCTCTCTCCAAAGCCACAAAGATTGCAATTCCCAGCATGCAACATGAGAGAGAGAGGAGGGAGAGAGAGCGCTGTGGCTAGCTGAGGTATCATCGTCAGGTGTTTAATTGCTGGAGGAAATCCACATCAGATGCAGTGATGGGAAGGGAAGAGGGCTGAGAATGGGTGCTCCAGGAAGGAATGGAAACCACGTTGGATTCTCTAGCGTCATTGGAGATCCCAAGAGCTGAGCAGAACACTGACCCACAGGCTGGCTCAGACACACCCAGGACAGTGCTCAGATGGCTTAGACCCAAGGAAGAAAACTGCTAGCACCCAAGCGTGAGGCTAAGGGTCCTGCAGTTACCTTGCCCGATGGCCAGGGCTGAGCCCGGATAGAGCTCTTCATGCAAAGGAAAATACAACAAGGGACCAACGTAAAGGTAGTGGGCCTGAAGGGGAGGAAAGCTGCTCAAGATCCAAAGTAGCAGACCTCTCTGAAGCTGCTCTTCTACATGAAATAGATGCCCACTGTAGATAAATCTGCTCAGTGTCTTCTGCAAGATGCAAGAAGAGAGGGGCCTCACCGGAACTGGCCTAAGAAGGGACTAGAAGGACAGACCTGTCTGAGATAAGACAAGAGACAAAGCGAGCTGTCTGAAAGAGCAAGTTAAAGCTGCATTTTGAAGAGAATAAAAGCAGCATTGACCACAAAACAGTCTGTTAACCAAAGAGAGGAAGAGGCCACATACTTTTTGTTCTCGTCCTTCCCTCCCAC
Organism: Tupaia belangeri chinensis; assembly: GCF_000334495.1. NCBI lineage: Eukaryota > Metazoa > Chordata > Mammalia > Scandentia > Tupaiidae > Tupaia > Tupaia belangeri. The sequence goes on along the minus strand of NW_006205341.1, from coordinate 880,597 downwards.
ACTTTTTATTGCCACAGGGCACGTGTACTCAGCAGAGAGAGACAGAGAGGGAGGAAGCGCCCTCCACGGGGTGTGGTCAAGCTGCAATGCCTTCTTCATTTCTCCATCTTGTCAGGATTTGGGGCAGGTGTGCACACATGCCCACCGGTGCTATGGGTCTGGCCCTCAGGAGCCTTTTATACTTTTTTTTTCTTCTCAGTTTTTTGCTGTAGGGTGCATGCATTCACCAGAGAAAGAGAGAGATCTTGGGCATGCATGCACATGTGCCTGGCGTGAGTTTAAGCCACCGGATCTAGGACTCAAACCATGGTCAGCTATATGGGAGTTCAGCGACATAGCCATTACACTAACTACTGGTCCTGGAGAGACAGTCCTTACAGAGGTAATCAAAGTGAAATGAAGCCATTAGGTTGCCTAACCCAAAGTGACTGGTATCCTTATAAAATGGGGAAATACCGACAGGGACATACAGAGAGAAGCTGATGTGAGTGGATATAGGAGGTAAGGACAGAGGCCTGGAACAGATCCTTCCCCACAGCCTTGCTGACTCCTGGCTTTTCCAGTCTCCAAACTCTAGAATAACAAATTTCTGTGTGCAGGCCTTCCGGTTAGTGGGATGTCATTATAGCACCCCTAGAAAACCAATACAGGGAGGCTCTCCTTTTCATATTTATATCATGTATGACTACTCTTTTTGCTAGAGGGCATGTGCACACACCAGGGAGAGAGGGAGAGAGAAAAAGTAACCCCTGATGGGATGTGGTCACACTGCAATCTCTTCTTCTCCATCTCTCCTTCCTGTTTGGGGCACACACACACACACACACACACACACACACACATATCCCCTGCTTTATTTTTCAAGCTTCCGGGACCAAGATTAGACCATAGTGGGATCTAGCACCCTAACCACCAGGGTATGGAGTCGGCCTCATCGTATGACATTTTAATGACTATGTATGTTACTTCTATAGTTAGAAACTCTCCCCTCAATAATTTTTGAAGAAAAAAAAAAAGAGAGGTTGTGTGGTAGTTAAGGTGTTGGGTCCCACATGGCCAACATGGCAGTTCAAATCCTGGACCTGGTGGTTTGAAAAACATGTCAGACACAGGTGCATGCATGTCCGAAATCCCAAGAATAGAATGGAGGAGAGGGATTGTAGAGTGTCCATCCCTCATGGGGGAGTGATTTCTCACTTTCCTTCTGTGTTTCTCTCAGTGGAGCACATGCACTTTACAGGGAAAAAAAAAAAAGGTTAGGTAAGAAACAGAGGAAGAAAGGCAAGACTATCACATAACAACTCCCCTTTGCCCCTTCATAAATAGAGTCTGCTGCCCCTGCATGCAATGCCCAATGCCCGTAAAGTCACTGTGCCTCCAGGGCACCACCTGCACTGGTGGCTGTCGTGGCTGAGGAACAAACAGGCCCTGGCTTGCACAGTTGCCACTGATATCTGTTCTGCAAACTGTCACCAGGGTCTTCTCCCTCCACTCCATGCATCTGGCTCAGGCCTAAACAAACAACTAGAGAGGTATTTCTAACCATCTTAACCCACAAACCAGAAGGCCACAAAGGCCTGGAGTGGTGGGCCCTTTCACAAGCTTTGGCCCCATTCACATGACAGCCTACTTGAATATCACCATAAAATAACAGACTGCTTAAGTCCCTATATAACTGTTCCAACGATAGTTTTTCCCCTGGGAAATGTCTCGATTTTCTGGGGGTGTCCATCTCTTGGAGGACAGGGTGGTGGCCAGCAGGGAGGAGCAGCAGGGAGGAGATAGAGGCTTGACTTGCAGATGACCCTGAAGGCCACAGAAGCAGGGCAGGAGGTTTAGGAGGCATGTGTGCTCCAATCTGGGCAAGGGCCACTGGGCTGGACCGGTAATCTTGGTAGAACTGCTCCGACTGGGCCACCGAAGTTTCCCAAGTGGCATGTGTCAGCTCCCGGGAATCCAGCCAGCCCATGGCACTTCTGCAGCCATCATCTGAGCTGTTAACATGTCTGAAAGGTCAGTAAGGAACTGAAACCAACTCAGAATCGCAGAGGTTAAGAAAAAGAAATATTTTAAACATAATTATTTTATTCAATTTTACTTATTATTACTATATTTAAATTTGACCATAGAGAGAGGGAAAGTGAGAAAGTAAGCCATTATGTCTGGGACTTGAACTGTGGTTAGTTATGTGGGAGTCTATTAACCACCATGCCATCTGCTGGGCCCAACGAAAAAGAATATATTTTTCTTTAGAATTATTTAAAATTTTTATTTATTCATTCATTTATTTATGTTAATTTGATCAGAGAGAGGGGGGTGGAGTGAGAAAGCAAGCCACCAGGTCCAGGACTTGAACCGTGGTCGGTCATCTGGAGTGTCCAGTGCTTTAACCACCACACCATCTGCTGGTCCCCAAGAAAAAGAAATCTTAACCCATAGGTTGTAGGTCTACCTAAGTATAGCATACCCAGAATGTGCTTTGTCCTCCTGTTTCTTTGAAGACTTGTGCTTTGTAGTTCCTGATTTTTTTGAGGGGCCCTAGAATAAAGGAAGCACTGAGGAAGGAGTTAGCATTTTGGAGCAATTTCTGTGCATGCCCCTGTAACTATAGCATGCTATTAACATCCACTGAGTGAGGAGGTGCTGTTATTCCCGAGGACACCCAGGAAGAAGTCCCTTGACTGCAAGCTAAGGGGTAGAAAGGGCATCCAGTGACCTTGACTGAGTTGCGAAGTCTCCCTACATGGGCTTCCTCATCTGCAAAGAGGAAATGAACTGTATGTCCTGTAGACGGCTCTAGAGGATGTAGGGAGTGTGCCCAGTTCCTGGCCTAGCATGGCGCACCAAAGACAAGGAGCTATTCCCGATGCCACCTGAGAAGACAGGAGAGACGGGGCACAGCTCTTGACTGATGTCTTTTTTGTTTGTTTTCATTTTTTCCCTTTATTCATGACAGACCATGTGCATAAGACAGAAGCACCCGACACAGGGTCTACTCACACCACGATCCCTTCCTCCCATCCTCCAGCACAGTGGATCTTGGGCATCTGTTTGTGTCTGGCATGTTTCAGGCCGATCCTGTGATCTGAACCACGGTTTGCCATGTGTGATCTGGCTTCTCTCGAGCAGCACATTACTGAGCCACAGTGCCCACTTTCTAAGCTACCAACAGGGAGGGAGGGGAGCACAGACATTGCGGGGAGGCCTGGTGAGGACCTGGGCTCTGCAGCTGCCAGCCTGGCTCAGCCCTGCTCACATGACTGTAGGGGATCTTAGGTGCTCATCCCTTCGAAGTTTTGGTTCATCAAATGTAAAATGGGAAACAAGGGACCAGCAGGTGGTGTAGTGGTTGAGGCACCGGACTCCCACGTGGTTCAAGTTCCAGACCCGGTGGCTTGAAACTCATGCTGGACACGTGTGCGTATGTGCCTAAAATCCCAAGGAGAATGAAGGAGAAGGGATTGTGGCATAGCTAACCCCCGTGGAGGGTGATTTCTTGATTTTTGTCTCTCTATCTCTTGGGTGAACACACATGCCCTATAGCGAAAATCTCAAAAAACAGGAGGGACAAGAGACCTGCCTAGTGAGGCCTCATCGGGGGTGAGTAAGTTCTGAGGGTTCTGGAGGAGCTGCATTCTCTTACTTCCTAACTGCAGGGTCTCTCCCTGCTCTTCACCTCTGCCAGTGGCTTTATAAAGGCACCCCCTTTGAGACATGTTAACCTAGACAGAGACCCCTTTACACACTTCCTTTTAAGGACCCCTCTCAGTTCTCTAAAGGATGAGCTGGATTCTTCTGTGACCCTCAAAAGACCTCACATGTCACCTCCTGGGGGTCATCACTACAGCTTTTGAGCATTCAAAGGCCAAGAGAGCTGCTCTAGGACACCAAGGGTCTTACAGTCTTAGCCATTGTTTTCCGTGAGAAATTGTCTTCCAAGATACACACACTAAGTTCTGAGGGTTCTGGAGGAGCTGCATTCTCTTACTTCCTAACTGCAGGGTCTCTCCCTGCTCTTCACCTCTGCCAGTGGCTTTATAAAGGCACCCCCTTTGAGACATGTTAACCTAGACAGAGACCCCTTTACACACTTCCTTTTAAGGACCCCTCTCAGTTCTCTAAAGGATGAGCTGGATTCTTCTGTGACCCTCAAAAGACCTCACATGTCACCTCCTGGGGGTCATCACTACAGCTTTTGAGCATTCAAAGGCCAAGAGAGCTGCTCTAGGACACCAAGGGTCTTACAGTCTTAGCCATTGTTTTCCGTGAGAAATTGTCTTCCAAGATACACACACACACACACACACACACACGCACACACAGGCCCCTGAGATTCGGCAGGAATTGGTAGAAAACAACTCAGAGGAAGTACAGCTGTTCCCTCTGAGGAGCGTGCGTGGGGGGAGCCGGGCCTCGGAAGAGGGGGTGTTCCCGGCAGCGCCTCGCAGAATTCTTTTCACTTGAGCCATCCAAGCCCAAGGAGCTGCAGTGTCCTCTGGGGGATATGACATAACCACAGGCGGGAGAGGCCTCATAAAACCAGACCCATGTCCGCTTGCCCTTCTCCAAAGGAACCCTCTTCCCATCCTGTGTGCGAGAACCCGGGTTTGCTCACACCCAGCTGTCCCGCACCCCTGCCCCCAGCCTCCAGCCAGACAAGTACCTCACAGGCAGCGATCTGATAGGACGTGTTTATATTTACATGGTACATTTTAAAGCAATGGCTACATTGGTCATACATATTAGAAACCATAAAAAAAAGTTAAGAACTAAAATGTACATCATACACTTGTTGATATATTTTTTACACAGAGGTAAAAAGGCTTATTATAAAAAAATTAATACAACAGGGCTTTAGTATACAGGTAAAGAATGAATTATTATGCTTCAGGCACTTTAATTTGTTAATGTGAGCAAATAGCTTGATGGGTTGGGGGGGCGTTGGGGAAGTTTCTGAACAGAAAATCTTTTGGTTAATGTTTTGTTACCACAGATACAAAAATAAAATCTGAATAATTTCTCTCAAATGATTGACGTCAGTATGGCGAAGCTGACTGGGAAAATACTACACACTGTTCAGCTGCAGTGTGGGGACTAGAGACGCATTTACATAAATGTCTCCATGGCTGTCTTTGTGCCCTTAACCGCCGCCTTCACAAACCAAAACGGACGCGTGGAGCAAGGTTTGCTAGCGTAACTCTTCAGAGGGTGGGAAAGCGCGAGGAGTAAGAGAAGAAACAGATATGGCTAAGTCGAGCTGGGGCTTGTGTGTGTTCTTACTGAAATAAATAGGGGCACTTGAACTGAGGTCTAAGGGAACATACATTAGTGTTGTGCTTTGTAGGTGGAGACCTTCGAGAAAGATCCTGAGGACAGACCTCAGGGGAGGGGGAAGATGGTCTCTTAATAGCGTTGGAGGCTGGCTGACGGTTTTCTAGATGGTCTTCAGATGGGGAAGAGATTCTCTTCTCTTCCATCACTCCAGGTGGACAGCTCTGCTCCTTTTCCAAACTGGAAAGCCCGAACCAGTTAATCCAACAAACGAAAACAGCTACCAACTAATTCGTAAGCACACGGGGTATTTACACGGATGGTCTGACTCAAGAAACAGGTTGGGCTCTCAGATGAGCTGAAAACATTCCCATGATGGTAAGCATGGCTAGCACTTCCCAATATGATTGGCAGACTGGAAGAAAAGTCCCTTTCCTCGAAGACTGATGTCCTGTGTGCAATAGAGAAGGGGTGGGGAAAGGGAGCTGGGGACTGGCCCTGCCTCCGCCTGGCGATTACCACGGAAAGATCATGGTTGAAAGAGCGGCCAGCGTTGACGAGCCTGCCCCGTGGTCTCCCTGAGGTTCTGATTGTACTATGCTAGGTACAGGTAAGCACGCTTCACCTTTCTTCTTTCTTCAATAAGAAGATTTGGCTATTCTTCGCAATACATTAGAAAAATACTCTTTTCCAGCTACTTCAAAGCCTCCTAGGTGGCAAGGTGACAGGTAGAACCAGTTGGCTGACCTGTCTGTGCCCTCGAGGTGGCAAGTCTGGGTTTGGAGTTTGTAGGAGAAAGACACTTAGGCATCAGAAGGGTTTTTACATATGGCCTGTTTGTTCCCAAGTAGAAACGGAGAATTTGGTGATGTGAAACCGAGTCCAAAATGAAAATGAAAACATAACAAGATGCAACCCACCACTCTTCAAATTTGTGACATTTAAGATTCTCCCCCAGATAATATAAAACAGTGTGCGTGTGTGTGTGTGTGTGGGGAGGGAACCTCCTATAGTTTTATTCACCACAACTTACTGTTTCTCAACTGGAACTTGTTGAACACCAGTTTGTGTCTGAGTAGACTATTTGGTTGCAAAACAATGAGTAACATTTCTTACTTCGTTATTGTCTGATTGTGATATTGCTAAATTTTTAGAAGTGGTGGCAACACATTTTAAAAAGTTCTACTTCAGGGATAACTGGGGAGGCTCATGGAACCCTGAAATCCCCTTTGTAGCCCTGGCCCAAGAGGAAAAGATACAGTTACGGAGTTTTCCTGATTCCTACAAGATAATCTGAAGTTAAGGCTCAATTCTCAGTCATTTTACAGGTGAATGTTCTGCATCAGGGAGTAATTTCAACAGATTCTGGGGTGGGGGTGGGGCAGAAATGATGATGGGTTAAAGACAAACTGCAGCTGACACGGGGAATTTGGCTTTAGAAAAGTTAAAGCACTACTGTTTTGTGGTACAAGTCTGTTAACTAGCTCACCTCCTATACATAATAACTGATCGCAGCTTAAATACTCCTGGTAGGGTTCCATCATGCTGCCTTCACGCTTCTGCAGAAACCCAATGCTTGCTAGCAAGGAGCAAGCAAGCCAAGAGAAGGACAGTTGTTCACGTTCTTGGAAAACTACAAAAACCCACCCCCAATCAGCAGTTCCGACTGCAAACTCCTTTGAACCAGAAGAGGTGGGCGGAGAGACAGGAAATCGACACATGGATAAGACAGTTAGCTTGATTACAAAGTGGGAATAATACACCAGCGTCTATGCGGAGGGTCCCTTTCCTTAGAACACTGTGCCAGCGTGTGAGTATGGGCGGGGGGCCGAGGCGGGGTGGGTGGCTGGCGAGTGGAGGGTCCACCGGGCAGGCTGGTTCCCCAGGCTGGAATGGAGCCTCAGGTACCAGGGAGCTGGGAGGCCTCTCTGCTCTCCGTGCTCCTGGGAGTGGAACGGGGCAGAGAAGAGAGCGTAGGTGAGAGACGAGTTCCCTGTGGCTGCCGATGGAGGACGGGAAGGGAGGGACACCGAGTCACGCGGCCGCTTTGTGCTTCCCCCCACAGCACCTGCACATCACTCCGCAGTGGTAGCAGGCTCGCAGGGGCAGGTAACAGCACATACAGGGGGCCAAGAAAGACAAGGCAATAAGAGCCATCCACCGGAGGCAAAACTTCTCGTCGCTAGTATCGCACGAGCAAGGGTCTGTGTAGTCCCCCTCGGGGTCCGACATACAGTGATAGAGCATGCTGTCCGCACACCACATACAGCTCACCCGGCGGATGCAAGTTCTCACAGAGTCGGGCGCGTCCTGACAGTGGCCCCTCCGGTTCTCCTCGTGGTTGAACATGTCCCTGCAGTAGACGCACCGCGAGCGCTCGCCGTCCTCCTTCCGCCGCCGGGACTTGCCCCGGGGCGGCTGCGTCTTGATCACGCTGCCCCCGCGGCCTTTGGGGTCCTCACCAAGGCCAAAGTCTGAGGAGTCCACGTACGGGTAGTTGTAGTCGTGCTTGGGGACCTCGTCCTTGGCAAAGCGCACGTAGGAGTCTGCATCCTCCGACGTGTCCAGGTACTTGCCCCTGACCGGCGCGTGCCTGTAGTCCTCGTAACCTGTCATCCAGATCTTCTCCCTGGGGTTGATGCGAACGATCTCCTCGTCGTCATCAGGGAAGCTCACCTGGCGGTAGGGCCTCGGCATGGGCTGCTGGGTTTGGAGGGAGAAGACATTACTTTACAGCAGTGGCCAAGAAGTCACCTTCCTTCGCAACCCTCCAAATGCACCTTTCACCCTCGCAAAGGAAACGAACCATCCTGTACTTCCTGAATACCTCGCTCAGTCAAGACGCACCTGAAATTGGGAACCTTGGTCCCTTACTGGGTCAGGAACTCAAATGTAATGGGTTGAGACAATTTTTTCTCCTTTTGTCAAAGTTTTAAAATAGACATGAGAAAGTGTGCATAACGCAAGAGCACAGTCTGATGAGGAATCAGACGCCTAGCACTCCCCAGATCAAGAAGCAACGCTCACCTGCCTCCCCAGACCAGCCTCCTACCCCAGGTGATGTTAAGATGGTTTCCAGAAACTCGGATTCGGTTTGCCTGTTTTTGCACAGTGTAACTGTAAGATTGGCTCTTCTTTTTTTAATGAAATAGAATAATGTTACGAGAGCGCATACTGCATACCACAAGGGTAAGTTCTGTTTCATGAAACTTCATTATCTCTCTGTGAGCAATACGTGCATATTGGTTCTCCATGTAAAATGTATTTTCTACTGCGAGTCCTGTTCAATAGACCAACAGGGGACAGTAGGAAATACAGACTCCCTGCGTAATCCAACGGGGAAGAGAAGATGCACAGACATGGGAAGGGAGAGAAGGAAGGGTTCGGATTCTGTCAGGATCCCCCAGACAGCAAACGACAGAGCTGGAGCCTGAGCCCTGGCAGACCAGAAGACCCAGAGATACTCTCTGACCTTCCAATGCAAACTGCATCCTCCTTCAGGGTGAAAGAGTCTCTCTGCAGTTAGTTCTGCTGCAGCTCACAACAGGGCCAGGTCCAGAGCAACAGGCGCTGAGCAGGTATTTATGGAATCATTATTGGAGATACAAGTAACCCTGCCTTACGCAGGGCATCTCAGTGTGGCAGAGAGCGAGATTTCGTCTTTGAAGCTCGTTGGCCTGGAGAGTTTTTAGTGTGTGAGGAGCACGGCTCTGGAGTGACCCACTGCAGTCCAGCACTAACTACCACATCTATGAGCAAGTCATCAGGACTTCATTTCCCCATCTGTCAAACTGCATAGGACCGTCGTGAGAATGAAGAGAAATAATCTGTCAGGGTGCCAGCTCAGAGCCCGGCACACGGTACACACCTGCTACCTGTCGCCATCACCATCAGTATCACATGGTTACAGGATCGACCGCACGACCTCAGACACACTGAGCCGCGAGGGCAGGGCAGTCTCACCTGTTTTGCCCTATTTCCCATCAGAGTCTCGATATCAGAGTTCCCCGGACTTTAGAAAACCACAATCCTGAAGGATTTCCAAAGTTGACATGGGCTTTGCTTTTTTAAAATTTTGCAAAGTAAGGAAAGGAAAAAAGCCACTTTTCACTACCATGACCACAGCATGATTTAAAAAATTAGGTCATATATAATAAAATAATTTAAGAAAGTCAAATAAACCTAGTTATATATAAAAAGTCAAAACCAAAGCCATAAAAACAAAAAACCTCACTGCCCTGTGCTCTTTTTTTTCTCATTTCAAGCAGTTTGGTGGCCACATCACCTTACGTGGGCACCAGTCCATGCCCTGAGACTTGGGAACCTGTTCTGCAAAGCAGCCGCTTGGTAAATATTTGTTGAATTATTGAATTCCAGGCTCCAGCTCCATCTCCCCGATCAAGACGGGGCCTGCAGCCTGTGACGCCAGAGGGCTGGAACTCAGCGTGCTGCCCTCTTCCGTCCTGACCACAGCTCTGTGCTCTTGGGTGAAGCCAGCAGGCCCTCTGGGTGGAGGAGCAGGAGGCCACGTAGTGCCCCGGTGGGGGGCGGTCAGCTCTGGATCTCATTCTTCCAGGCATCCATCTGCCTACGTCTCACCTCGTCTGTAACCGGGGATGCTGACCACATGCCAAGTAGGGAACTTGTGAAGATTAAACTGGACAAAGCACATAAAGTGTCATGAAGGTGTCAGGCTAAGATGGCACCGCCGACACCATCATCTTCAAACAGGGTTGGATACGAAGCAGGAGAGCCGAGGAGGCCTGGGCTCGGGGCGCGGGCTGGACAGCAGGGGAAGGAGCCGCTGCTCACCTGGTCGAGGTGGTAGTGGTCCATGGGGTATGGGTCGTGGAGGTGGTGGCCCAGGGTGTAGACCCTCCGGTGCTCACAAGATGTGGGAGAGGAGATTGTCCGAGTAGGTTGTTCCCTCTTCTGAGAGGAATTAGAGGAACTGTCTGTAGCTGTCTGTTTAGAGAGAGGTAACCAAGAGTTAATTAAACAACAACAAAACCCATACGCCAAACCCGGACAAGCGCTATTCAAATACCATCTATTCCCCAGCGGTGGCATCCTGGTGGACTTCCCAAAATCCTGAGTTTATCCTGGCTGCGGCAGAAGGACCCCTGAAGGGCCAGATTGTCTAAACACGATGTGGCTGGGTCCCGGGGGGGGGGA
>NW_006205341.1:866722-870133 GCF_000334495.1 Tupaia belangeri chinensis | reverse complement strand
GAGTTTATCTTGCCTGCGGCGGAGGGCCCCCTGAAGGCCCAGATTGTCTAAACACGATGTGGCTGGCTCGAGAGGCGAAGAAACCCAGCCACCAGACCCTGGAAAGTTGGATTTGTTTTTGCAAATGTGGGAGCAGCTACTGGGCTTTGGGAGAAGGGCCTAGTATACCAGGCCTCACACTGGTGTGTGCCAGTTTGATCAAGAATGGTTAACCCCTTCATGTCCCTGGTTGTGAGGTCCTCTGGGAAGCAGGGAAGATGCAATAAAAATAAACCCACATGTTTATAAGTGGGGTGAATCCCAGTCTGGGAAAGTCTGAGAGGTAAGGATACCTTGGTATTGGCTTTCCAGGAAGGAATTTTGTAATCTTGGGGCAGAAGGCAAGAACTGGAAGTGAGATGGGAGCTCACAGAGGAACAAAGGCCATGTATGCAGGGGGCAGTGGCAGCTGTTTTCGCAGTGCAGGTGAGGAGCTCAGACTGGAGCCTCCGCGATCATATCCTTGAAGATGATCGGACACCAGCGTGGACCACAGCTGTAAGCAGAGCACAGGCGAACCCCACGGGCACAGGTGGCCTCACTGCCACCCAGTATACTACTTAAGGGCTTCATGCTCGCACCTGAGACTCAGATCAGGCTGGGTGATCCCAGGGAGTGCTCACTCTCCAAAACTGGGCCCGAGGGCCACACGCTTACAAAGAGCTCTGAGATGCTGGCAACCACCTTTATAGCCAAGCCCCCTACAAGCCCCAGCCTGCCTTCTAACTTCTGAATGACAGGTTGCCCTCACCACGCCCTCTCCAGGTGGGGGCAGTGGGGGAGGGTTTTCTTGATATCTAGGTGTCCTAGTTCTTTTTCTTTTCAGAGCAATTTTTGCTATAGGGTGCGTGTGTTCACTAGAGAGTCAGAAAGTGAGAAATCACTTCCCAGGGGGATGGCCATGCTGCAATCCCTTCTCCTCCATTCTTCTCTCGGGATCTTGGGCATGCCCACGTGCATGGCATGACATTTAAGCCACTGGATCTGGAACTTGAACTGTGGCTAGCCATATGGGAGTCCAGTGGTGTAACCATTGAGCCATCTGCTGGTCCCTAGATGCCCTAGCGCTGGCAAGTGTACAGGAACTCTCCTTAGCTCCTGCTTCTGCCCTTCTGGTCTCACTTGCTCCCCTCTCTCTACCTGTCCCCATTAGCTGTCATCAATCTTGGGAGAAAGGTCAGATCCAAACAAATAGAATTTTACATTTTTTTAAATAACCACACCCTCTCCCCATTTATAAAATAATAAATGCTCAGAAAAATGGACTACAAGAATTCAGAGGAAAGGAAAGGCATCCCTGTTTTTTAAAACTAAGCAGACAGATGTGGCATCCCTCCGGATCCAACCTTCCTGGATCTTCCTCTTCTATTTGGTTTGGCTGCAGATTCCCCCCAAGTCTGGAGTGTCTAATTTTGATATGGACACATGGTCCTCCTGAAGAAATGCTGTGGGGCCTTTGTTGGGAGGTAAGGACGGTGAGTTCTCCATCTCTGGAGCCTAGAATCTTGGCGACGGCACAGGGAAAGGACCCATCTGAGGATGAGGTAGAGCAGAACCAAGAGAAGAAGGTCCCCATGGACCCGCCTGAGCTTCCGATCCAGCCAAGCCTGAATCCTGGTCTACCTCAGGGCGTATCCAAGGGTCTCTCATCTTTAGTTTTGCTCAGCTGGTCAGAACACAGATAGGAAAGAGCTGTGTGTCCCTCCCATCTCAGTGAAAGACCAAACGTACATAAGGCTTTTCACTTCTCAACTCCAGCCTGACCACCGACTCACACCTACCCTTTCCTCACGTCCTGTAGGCCCTGCCTCCTTCTCTTACTTGAGGAGTAGCTGCAGATCGGACAAACAAAGCAAGCAGTTCTCGACAGTGTCACACCGTGTGAGCGCTCGCAGCCTTGAGCTGCACCAGAACAGGATTCCTCAGCACAGCCTTGCAGGCAGAATGCCACCTGCGTGTCACACACGGGCACATGGAAATGCAGGATCCCATCCAGAGTCACTGGCACAGCCCAAACCGAAGTGCAGGCACCCTCTGACCCTGAGCACAAGGCCCAACAGGATTTCTTTTTTCCTAAAAGTTACTATTTTAGGTTTTGCTAGAGGGTACGTGAGCTCGGGAGAGAGTGAGAGTCAGCAATCAGTCTCCTGGGGGCATGTCCATGGTGCGATCCCTTCTCCTCCATCCTTCTCTCAGGATTTTGGGTATGCACGCACACACGCCCAATGTGATTCCCAAGACACCTGGTACGGGACTCAACCTGCGAAGCTGGCCTTAACCTCTATGCCACCTGCTGGCCCCAGGGTGACTTTTGAAACACCACACTGCTGCCTCTCAAACTTGGGTGAGCCCACTTTCCATCCCTGCCCCGCACGGTGTTTTGTTGGGGTTAACATGAATGCGACTCCGCGAAAGGTGCACTCTGCATGGCCCAGACCCAGGAGATAAGGGGATGGCGACTCGCAGTACAAAGGTTTCTAAAGATCCCAGTAAATACTTTCTGAATGAGTAGATGAGGCCCCGGCAGTGTGATTCACATCTCATGAGTTAAATTCTTACCCAACATCCACACTCATTGAGGCCACCCGGTGTGGAACACTAATGTGCTCCCGGCACTGAGTTCTCAGAAACCCAGCTAGCACACCCCGGTCACCTGTTACTCATCTGCCCACCCCATCCACCCTACTCTGTCTGACCGGTGTTCAGGGTAACAATGTGCAGAAAGGCGTTCTGAGAAACGAGGCGTGCACAGCTTTTCCTAGTATCCATTAGCCAATCAGAAACGCTACCTTCAGATGCGGCCACTCGACCTGCCTGACCTAATGGCCTCTTCCCCAACATCAGGCAGAACACAGGACTCAGAAAGCCCTTCCAATATCTCATCTAATGACGAATCTACTCGAAGAGGCAAGAAGGCCAGAGGACCTTGAGAGGCGTGTCTGCAGTCCCCAGGCTTCCACGCCCGGCTGCTCTGGGTTAGATTGCACTCTGAAGTGGAGGCTGAGTGTGGATCTGTACTACCAGACAAATTCTGCAAAATGGTGAGTGTGACCCACAAATGAGAGGCATGCGCTATCGGGGCATCTCCAAAAAAAGTGACAGAAAATCATCTCCCTTTACTAGCATGCACTTCTGCGAGGTTCTCACGTAACTGCTGTTGATTTCCACAGAGCTGCAGAAAAGCAGCCACCCATGGTACACACACACACACATATAAGCCAGCAGGACCCTAAGCATCTGGTATTTGTGAGCACAAGCTACTGACACCTGCCAGCCTTCCAATCTGACCCATCCCCTTCAGCCAAGAGACTTGGCAATGGCCGCCTGGTGTATGTGAGACCTGCCTTGCTCCATTGTGGGTGTCTCTGAACC
>NW_006205341.1:864566-866117 GCF_000334495.1 Tupaia belangeri chinensis | reverse complement strand
TGAACCGCTAAGGCTTGGAACTCAAGGACAGAAGTGTTGATCCTCTGTGACTACTCTGTGCTTGGACCTTGGGCTCCTAAGGGGGTGGCTTCACCAGCAGGCCTCCTGGCATTCTGAGAGAGCAAGGTCAGAGCGGGCATTCACTGGCCCCTACTGTGGACAACGAGGCCGGGCACTGCCATCTGGGCAGGGCCGACCTGTGGCAAGTGCGGTGCATCGTGATGCAAGCACTATCCTTACCATCTGCACAAGGGCCCTCTGAGAAAATCCTGCCGCTGGGTTCGACTCTGACTCAGTGCCAATGACCACTACTCAAATGATAATCAAGTGTGTGACCTGCTGGCTCTGTGGTGCAGTGATGATGTGCAGTTTAAGGGAAGCTGGGTCCCACATGGCAATAGCCATGGTTTGAATCCCAGCCCAGTCAGCCTGAAACACACCAGGTCGTACATGAATGCCCAGGATCTGACACTGGAGGATCCAGGACTGGAGAAAGGAGAGGTGACGACCATCCCTGTGGCATGTGCTCTATCATGAATAAAAAAAAAAAAAAACTGGGGGTGGGGGCGAAAGCGTGCAACCTAATATGAAGCATTGAACAACTGAAATGTAGCGGTCTTATAATGCTCAAAATAACAGGGTTTCAGCGCTGGCACGGTTTGCATCCTCTGCTAATTAGAAGGGAGGCGATTTTGGTTAGGTTAACCACTAATCCAATCTTTGCATCTGTAAAATGCGGCTAAAATCTTCCTCCAGGTTACTGCAAAAATGAAGTGAGATTTAAAATGCCCACTTCCTAAACCATGACGGCTGAGGTGTAGACTAACCGATGCTGCACACTGATCCCGAATCCGGCTGCTTACTGGTATCTGAACTCCAAATACTGCGTCAAGGGATTCTCTAGACTTTTCCAAGTAAATCGTTTTACTCACACGAGAAGGCGTGGTCTCCTTTCCAATATTTATACCATCTTACGCTCGTCTTGCTGCGTCTTTTGCCAGGACTTGCAGCATGGTATGGAAAAGGAGGGGTGACACTGACCCACTTGCCTTACCCCTGACTGATGGGGCAGCTTTGAGTGACTCCAGTAGAAAGGCTGTTTCTAGATAGCGGGGGAGAGGATAAAGTTCCAAACGTTTCCTTCTATTTCAGATTGCTGTAAGGATTTTTCACCCTAAGACATTAGATGCAAACAGATAATTTTTCTGTATCTACTGAGATGATTGCACCTTTATTTATTTGTTTATTTATTTTAGGTTTATGCCATAGGGCAAGTGCACTCTCTACAGAGACAGTGAGAGGGAAAGTGAGAATCACCCCCTAGGAGGGCTGGCCATGCCGCAATCCCTTCTCCACTATCTTCCTGGCATTTTGGGCATGCACATACACATGCCCAGCATGATTTTCAAGCCGTCAGGTCCGGAACTTGAACTGCAGTAGGCCATGTGGGAGTCCAGTGCCTTAACCAGCATGCCAGCTGCATGTCCCCACCTTTATTTCTTTTAATGTATGACTTAAACAGCCTTTCCAAAATAAAACACCTTGGCATTC
>NW_006205341.1:859398-863894 GCF_000334495.1 Tupaia belangeri chinensis | reverse complement strand
CATTCCTGGGATAGTCTCTATTGGTCTTTTATTAAATGTGTGTTACTAATATTGCATGTGATTTGCCAATATTTGATTTAGAAACTTTAAACTGAGACATATAATGAGTTTGGCTTCCATTTTTCTCTGCTTGAGCTCCTCTTGCCCCATTTTCTAACAGGTTATGTTAGCCTAAGAAACAGAGCTAGACAGCTTTCCACCTCTTTCTGTATTTTAGAACAAAATCTATTACATGGAAATTATGGTTCTTAACTATTCAAGTAGGATCCCTTTTTCAAGGAGTGGACCTTTCACTACATTTTCTAATTTTTTCTATACAAAAATTCATATACTCTGAGTAATCAATAACAAGCTTGGTGCAACCTAGTTTCTATCTAACACCCTCTAAGAAGACGGCAGGCTGTGACAAGACTTGATAAAGGAGACACAGAAGAACAGGAATGTGAGACCAGGAATGGAAGCAAGTGCATGGAAATGAAAGAGCACTGCCAGCTGCAAGGAACACGGCAAACAGACAGGACTGCCTCACCCCACCCATCTCTTCCTTGAAGGGGGATTGGGTTTGGGCAGTGATCTGCAAGACTGTGGACTCAGTCATGGTCACAGAAGGTGACCGTGTCATTGTGGAGATGCCTCGTGGCTGGGCAGAGCCAAGGCCAGGCTGCCAGCCCAAAGAGCAGCAAGTGAGGGCTAGGTGACTTCCCTGAATGGGGACACCTGACATGGGTGGGTGGCATTCTGGATGGTGGCCTACCAGGACCAAGGTCCAGAGGAAGAGAAAGGGACTCAAGTTCACCAGTGAACATCTGATAAACTTCTTTAAAAACAGCAAGCTTGTAGAGGCTGAGCTCTGAACACACATGGGGTACTTATTTGATCATCTATGGTACCTATACCTTCCAGAATTTAACTGTAAATGAGAAGGAAACCCTAGAGCTTCAAAAGTTGACACATTTTAAAAATTGATTTTTTTTTGGGGGGGGAGAAGTTTTTGCTATAGGGCGCGTGTGCTCACCAGAAAGACAGAGAGAGAGAGAGAGAGAGAGACAGAAAGCGAGAAATCACCACCCCCCCGGGGGGATGGCCCATGCCGCAATCCCTCCTTCTCCATTCTCGTCTTGGGATCTTGGGCACGCATGCACACATGCCCGGTATAAGTTTAAGCCACTGGGGCCGAGATTTGAACTGTAGTCGACTACATGGGAGTCCAGTGACATAGCCATTACGCCAACTGCTGGCGTCCCAAAGAAACTGATTTTAATATTATAACATTTTGACATTGAATTAAAACCTGAAGCACAAAAGCCACTGAGTTGGTGAACTGGCTGTGCCCCTGAGGTCAGTGCTGCCTGGCTGGGTGGGAGTCAGCTTGGTCAGGACGGAAGGAGGAGACCAGAAGTCAATGCTTCATGCAGGAGCTCAGGCTGGCCCTCCTGCTGCACACACAGCCTGCGTGGCATGACCTCTTACTCTCGGAAGCTTGGCTATTCTTACCTTACGACGAGGACCTGAGTTTACTCAGAACTTCTTAAAGAAGCACATGGATTTGCTCATGGGCCCTGGGTCCAGGAATGAGCCTTCTTCACTTAGAAGGCCAGTCTCACTGATCCAGGGAGCTCAAGGAGGGAAGACAGAACCGAGAGGACAGACCAGCTGAGGAGACAGTCTGCTTAAATCATCCGTGCTGGGCTGGAATCCTGGCTGCTGGACAAGAACTTTTTCGGGCTTTCAGGAAGAGTGGGACTATTGCTTTCAACAAGTGTCCTCAGGACTGTGCGCCTCCCTTAAGTTCCCCTGGCTACCTCTTTGTTTTCCCAGAAGGGCAAGGGGGCAGGCAGTAAGGCAGCAGTGGCCTGGGAGAGGAAAGGTGTGCCTCAGGCTGTTTTCTCAAGGACACTTGGGACTGTCGGGGGCACCTGGTTTACAGTGTGTGCAAGGATGGGATGCTCCTACCAGCAAGTCCATGAGACCGTGAGAAGGCTGGAAACTGGCAGTGTCCTGCTTCTTTCTTCTAGGGGGTGGTGACAAATGGGACAAAACCCTCCTCTAGATGGGCAAACAAACAAGGACAACCATTCCTTATCCGTGTGCCCATAAACACAGGCCGAACGAGGAAATCAGAAGATAGGAATACTACGTAGCTGCCTAGCTCGTAGTTACGGCCACATTTTCCTTTTAAAAAGCACATCCCTCCTGTCGCATGGTTACGTTTATATAATAACCTCGGGCTGGGCTTAAGTGTGGATGCTGCAAGCCCTCCCCTCCGTCCCTACTACCAACTACGCCGACCAGTGCTCAGGCAAACAAGTGCTGTCAGCTACTCTGTCAACAGGTCTTTGGGAGTTGGTAGCTCCAGCTTGCCTGTCCTGAGGGCCTACGCTGGTTCCAGGTGTCCTCTTTCAAAGAGGCAATTGGGACAGGAAACAGACCAGACCCACTTTTCCAAGCCCAGCTAGGAGGCAGTTTGTGTCTACCAGGCAGCTGATGGTGGGGAGGAAGAGGGAACGCCGTCCTGGATTCTTAGCTGTCATCCTCTCTAAGACCTACTTTCACTGTGAAAATAACCACAATAAAAACAATTTTAAAAACAACTTCATGAGGGCCAGCAAGTGGCGTGGTGCTTAAGCTACTGTACTCCCACATGGCCAACTACGGTTTGAGTCCGGGACCTGGAGGCCTGCTTTCCTACTTTCCCTTTCTCTCTCTGGCCAAATTAAACAGACAATAATGATGATAATAAATGAAATAAAATAATTCTTTAAAAACAAAACAAAAAACCCCAAAACAACTCTAAGTTTCTAAATTTTGAGGTAAGACAACACTTTGTTACAGAAGGAAAGGTCTCTGATAAAACCCTGCAGCTTAGCTTCACTAGGACTGAGGGGTCAGGGGCAGAAGGCTGGTTTTCAGGTTACCTTGGATAAGTACTTTGTATTAATTAGCAAAATGTAAATAACAGTGTCCTAAAAGATGATTGATACATGTGTAAATGAAACAAGATACCAGTGGGAGGCTAGCAAAATGGTTTTGGGCTTCCTGAAATTGAAAGCATTTCAAAGCTTTTGTCTGGATCTTCAGACATTCATTCAGTTGCTGTAATTTAGCCGCTATAGGGATTACATGTTTTTTGTTCTTTTAATTTGCTATAGGTCCTGTAGGCTCACTGGAGAGAGACAGAGAGAGAAATGGAGAAGGAAAGTGAGAGAGCACTTATTCCCCCCCCCCCACTCTCCTCTCAGGATTTTGGGACTGTACGCATGCACTTGTGTCTGGCGTGTTTTTCAGGACACTGGTCTGGAACTCGAACTGTGCACTAGGCCACGTGGGATCCAGTCATCTTAACCACTGTGCCATCGACTGGTCCACAGTTTTTTTTTAAGGAAATTTTTGCTGTGGCATGCGTGCAACTCGCCAGAGAGATAGACAGAAAGTGAGAAATCACCCCCCAGGGGGTATGGCCACGCTGCAATCCCTTCTCCTCCATTCTCCTCTCGAGCTTTTGGGCATGCACATGTGTCCAGTGTGAGTTCTAAGTTGTCAGGTCCAGGACTCGAACCACGGTCCACTACTTGGGAGTCCAGTGATGTAAGCATTGCACCGTCTGTTGGGTCCTATTTTTTTTTTTTTTAAAGTTTATTTATTTCTTCCATGAGCAAGAGGGAGAACACCCTACAGAGTCTTGCTACTGTGACCCACCCCAGCCTCATCAGCCCCAGAAAAATCTCCAGCCTCTCCCCAGATTTCGAACTCCACAAACTGAGAGATCACACGCTGTTGCACCTTTTCAAAAAACCCTCCTTCGAACATCAGTCCATGACCCCCATTCATTACAACATCGGGAGATTTGCCCTCAGCATTAACATTTGTTGAAGATGGAGTAGGAAGGAAAAGCCTGAGAAGGAAAACGTGGTATTCCACACTCTTCGCTTGTGTAAACGAAACCTGGATAATCAAAAAACTCAACAAATAGTCAAGAATAAAAATAAACACAACTTGAAAACACTCAAAAGCCCATTGAGGACAAAACAAATGGCTTTTTAGTGCTTTGGTTGTAACAACGAGCTGCCACTTTAGCTCGTGTGAGAAAACACCTGGGCTGGGTGGGAGGGGTCGGCGATGTCATTAGGAACAACTGCCAGAGAGTCATAAAATGTAGTTTGTGATAAACAGGATGTCAAGGCTTCAAGAAAAGGGTACAAGGAAGGACCAAGTTTCCCAGTCTGGGCAAAACATGGCTAGAAGCTGGTGTTGCTGCAAAAAATGGAAATCTTCCTGCGTGAAGGAGGACCACCGAACTAAAGAAATCAGGTACAATGAAATGTCAGAACAACCTGAATACCAGCCCCTTTCAACTGGGTCTGGGCAAGCAATGGCCCCAAACACAATGACGGGAGTGACTCTTCTCGAGTCTGCAAAGGATGGTACCCAGGTGGTGCCATTCTAAGTGCCCAGAGAGAAATGAGTTCATATGTACGATGGATTCCATATGGTGCTAG
>NW_006205341.1:853934-859367 GCF_000334495.1 Tupaia belangeri chinensis | reverse complement strand
GGAATGCCGGTTGAGAGGGGCTGTCCAAATGCAGAATCAAAATACGATGGTGATAGCAGAAACCTAGAAAAGGAACGAAGTCCTAAGTTCTGTATGGTAGTCTTTCCTATGGTCAAGTTTGGAGTTGCATCCTTGGGGACCTGAGGGGTGCAATGCCCAGTGCAGCCATCGTTGAGTGTCTCACAGAAATGGTCCACGTGGGGCACTGCTCACACATTTATCCCCTTATCTTTCTCCTTTCCAACTTGGGCTCAAGAGAACTCAAAAATGTAATGCTTGTAGTTAGTTACTGTTTAAAAATAGAATAGCTGAACTATAACTCTTCAACTAAGGAAGAGACAAACAGCAGTAGTGAACTGGGAAGGTTAGGAGATGGTGTTGATTGCTCCTCTACCAGGAACCTTGGCCAGGTGTGTGACCTTGGCCAAGTCACCCCTCTGACCCTCTAGGCCCCTTTTGTGACTGTGTCTATAAAATCAGGCAAATCCTACTTCATTTGCCAGAAGGAAGGAGGCTGTTCAAAAGAATTCAAATTTTTCCAAATTCGAAACCTGTAATTCTAAGGACTTGGCATGTCTATAGCTATCTTTGCCTTCCAGCAAACCAAACATTTCCAGTTAACTCCTGCCAATTATCCTACTTTTAATGTGCCACTATTTCCCTGGTAGACATACAAACTGCTTCCCAACACTAAGGAGAGAAAACAGGGATGGTTAGTGGAGAGGCCAGAGCCATAGAACAGAGACTCTGTCTAGTCTCTAATGACTTCAATCTCCCAGGTCGGAGGGGGAATCCCCAGTACGGCTGTAACTAAGACTTCTCTTCTGAGGCTTCCTTCTCCCTTGGCCCACCTTCTAGAAAAATCCCTCTTGTTCTTTCTTTTAAAAATAAAATCAATGCTGGGACCAGCAGTTAGCGTAATGGCTATGTCGCTGGACTCCCACGTAGTCGACCGTGGTTCAAGTCCTGGACCCAGTGGCTTAAACTCACGTTGGGCACGTATGCGTGCGTGTCCAAGATCCCAAGAGGAGAATGGAGGAGAAGGGATTGCGGCGTGGCCATCCCCCCTGGAGGGTGATTTCTCGCTTTCTATCTCTCTGTCTCTTGTCTGTCTGTCTGGCAAGCGCACGCGCCCTATAGCAAAAACCTCTCCAAAAAAAGAAAAAGAAAATGAAAGCAATGCTATACATTTATGGCATCTAATAAAGCAAATAGCAGCCCCTTCTCACCCTCCCCTATCTCAGCTTCTCACTCCTCTGAGAAATTCACGTCCAGTTCTCTGGTTCTTTCTTCTGGTATGTGATCCACTTTAAAGTGCCATAGTTGTATTACTATTTCCTGGTTTTCAGATTTGATGTTATTTCAGGCTTTCTTATTATGGAAGACTTGGTTATTTTATACCCTCGAGTATCTTCCTATAAAGCAAATATTTCCCTAATCCCTGAGCTTTAGAGCAGAGTCCAGCCACTCAACACAATGACAGCTGAGCTCGACAGCACTTGAGCTCAGATCTAGATTAGCCTGCTCCAGAAGTACACACAAGCTGCAGCTCAGTCTCCTGAGAGCATTCAGACACTATCCTTGCTGATCTATGAGGATGCTAATAACATTTAAAAATGAGTTTAGAATTCTGCAGCAGTAAATAAACCACCAGTTTTAATGGACCAAATCCTATCAATGGGACTTGGGAAGACTGTGTATTAACTGGCCATAAAATTGGGCCAGCTGGTGGCACAGTGGTAAGGTGCCTGCACCCACATGGAAAAGGTTCAAGTCCCAGGACCTCCCTGAGTACACTAGGCTGTGTCTAGGTGTGGGTTATGGCATGGAGGGTACGTGTCTCTTCCTCTCTCTCATGGAAGAAATAAAAAATAAACTTTAAAAATGACCATAGGGGAGCCAGCAGGTGTGTAGTGGTTAAGGTGCTGGACTCCCACATGGCCAATAGCTGTTCAGGTCCCAGATCTGGCAACTTGAAACTCATGCCAGGTGCATGTACATGCATGCTCAGAATCCCAAGAGGAGAATGGAGAAGGAAATGCAGGGAGGCCATCCCCCTGGAGGGTGATTTCTTACTTTCCCTCTCTCTGTCTCTCTGGCAAGCACATGCAGGAGAGACATGGCAAACCCCCCCCCAAAGAAAAACACCCCAAAATATACCTTAAAAAAATCCCTAAAGACCATATGACCTGGAGCCTCTTCAGTTCTCTATAGCCAATTTTCTGCCCCTACCCCCATCCCCAGTAACACCTTTCTTGCCAGCTCCAAATATTCTCACCCTAGAATCTACAACTGCAGGGATCTGAGGAAAAGTCAGTGTGAAGCTGAGAATGAGCCAGTTCACCTCATTCATGGCGTTAAACTGTTGCTCAAGTTTACATGGACCTCCTCAAGACATGCTAGTCACCTAAGGTACAGCAGAGGGACAGACTTCAGTGTTCCTCTCTGAAGTGAATGAAAGGCTGTCAGTTGGAGGCTGACACAACAGCGTGGTAATTCTTAGCAATGCCAAAAAAGCTCCTGTCAAAGAATGCCAGCCTGTTGTGTTATGGTTGCTTTATATTCTTTGCATGATTCTGCTCACACATATGTACCAAAAGGCTAAGACATTGGAATTCCTTAACACATCCATATTTACATTCTTGCTGCCTAGCTGTTTGTGCGCACCTGGAGTTATCATTCTTTTTTTTGGAGAGGTTTTTGCTATAGAGCGTGTGCGCTTGCCAGAAAGAGACAGAGAGACAGAAAGAAAGAAATCACCCCCCAGAGGGGATGGCCATGCCGCAATCCCTTCTCCATTCTCCTCTTGGGACCTTGGGCACGCACGTACACGTGCCCGGTGTGAGTTTAAGCCGCCAGGTCCAGGACTTGAACTGTGGTCGACTATGTGCAAATCCTGGACCTGGTGGCTTAAAACTCTTGCCAGGCACATATGTGCGTGCCCATAATCCCAGGAGGAGAATGGAGGAGAAGGGACTGAGGCATAGTCATCTGCTGGGGGAGTGAATTCTCACTTTTTCACTATCTGTTTGTCTCTCCAGTGAGTGCACATACCCTATGGCAAACAAAACAAAACAAAACAACTTAGGAAAAAAAAAAAAGAAATATAACATGGGCCTGCTGAGAACGCCTCTAATCATCCATCTTTAAATACTCCCTGAGAATAATAATAAAGCAAATACATAAAATATGAAAACCTATGATTGTTACATACTCTATCTGGGGTTCAGAGCACCCACTTATTGAGCACCTAAAGAGTAAAGCCACACCAGGTTATAAAGACTACAGTGATGACTCACCTATAATCTAATTAGAGAGAGGTTCATTTATTCATTCAACATGTAAAATACAAAAGAAAAATAAGGGTAGAGTTCTGAGCAGGATCATTGAGGGATTATGACCACTGAAGAACCTCTGCCCAGACTTCACCCTCCTGCCCCCAGATCTAGCCAGGAGCCAGAGTACAAGGGAACTCATGAAAATGTCAGATATAGAATTTTAAATATTCATAGTGACAAAGCTAACAGATACACAAGAGAAGAGAGACAACAAACTCCAGAAGATGCAGGATAAAAGAGACACTGAGTTCCAGGAGGTGAGGAAGTTTTTGAACAATCTGAAAGAGATTCACATCATAAAAAAAGAATCAAATGGAATCATAAGAGATGAAGGCTGCAACACAGGAAATCAAAACTTCCCTTGAAAATATCAAAAGCAGATTAGATCATGCAGAAGATCCAATCTCAGATGTAGAAGACAGAACCTCTGACCTAGAAAAATTCACCAAAAAACAAAAACAAAAACAAAAAAAAACACCAAACTGAGAAAATAACCCAAACAATTGAGAATAACATATGAGTAATACTAGATGCCATTAAAGGTCCAAACATCCAATCATTGGTATCCCAGAAGGTGAAGACACTAATGACATTGACAATCTATTCCATGGAAGAAAACTTTCCAAACCTAGAGAGGCACTCAAATATCCAGACACAAGAAATACAAAGGACCCCACATAGAATCAACCCAAGAAGATCTTCCCCAAGGCCCATCACAGCCAGATTGACCAAAACCACAGACAGAGACAAGATATTACATTTGGCAAGAGAGAAATGTCAAGTTACTTTCAAAGGATATCCCATTGGACCTCTCATCAGAAACAACGTGCCCAACGAAAGAATGGGAAAATGTATTTGGTGTTAAGAGAAGAACAATTTCAATCAAGAATACTATACCCAGCAAGATTATCCTTCATATGGAGAAAAAAAAAGACAAAAACATTCTCAGATAAACAAAACCTGAAAGAATTTACCAATACCAGATCAGCTCTCCAAGAAGTGCTGAAGGGAGTGCTATACCATGAAAACTAAAGGTGGACACACAGAAATAAGAGTACAAGTAACAACCAAGAAAATGGCCAGCCTAATGGTAGAAATAAGTCTGGAGTTGAATGTTAACTTACGGAGTTTAAATGGAAAGATCAGACCACAGTAACACTTGCAAATTCAATAGCAGAGAGATTAATTACATGAATCTGAACTAGTGAAATATAATTTTTTGATTTTAGACAAAAACATTACTGATTTTCTTCAATGCTTTGATTTCCATATTTAAGAATTTTTGTCTTCTCTTGAACTGTTGATAGGTTTATCTACCCATTATTTGAACTAAATCCTAACCTTTTTCATAGCTTAAGTTTTAAGCAAATTTCTCTTAACATTTTTTGATTTTGATCTATGACAACTAAAACTTTTTTCTCTAAATAAAAATATGCATTAAAAATACCTATTTAATGACTGCAGTAAGCAATATAGCCCCAGCAAGGTGCTATTTTATAGTTTGCCCACTTTATTCACTGAGGTTTATGCCTAAAGTCAGACATGCATTCATAGATATGTATATTTCAGTTGTGCTTGCTATTGAAAGTTTTTATTTTAATTGAGATCTTTAGTGAATGAATAAAATGTTTAAAAAAAAGGGCATGGAAAACAACTGTACATACCAGAGACAGTGTGGTAGAAGTGGGGGGAATTGGCAGAGTGGAGATGTAGGGAATTAAGGACGAAAAAAAAGCAAAATATATAAGAAACAAGAAATAGATAATTATTTGATGATGATAACATGTATGGTAATATCCTTGACTGAGTCAATATACATTGTATTCTGGATGGAAAATCTCATTTTGTATACTGTACTGATGCACAGTGAATGACTATAAATAAATAAATAAATAAATAAAAGGTAAATTAAAAAAAAGAAAAATAAAGGGTAGACTTTCAAGTGTCAAGAGAGAAATTTTTAAAGTTACTATGGATTTTAAAAGAAAGAGAACAGTTATAATTGATTAAAGCAGAAATATTAGGAAACACGAATAGAAAATAGCCAAAAACTCAGAAAGCCAGAAGTCATTAGTCAGGAGTTTCTGGTGGTAGC
>NW_006205341.1:849764-853397 GCF_000334495.1 Tupaia belangeri chinensis | reverse complement strand
GGAAAGAAGAGGACAGGCTTCAGGCTGGGGACAGTGAAAGGGAGGAGCAGGCATGGGAAGATTGCAGAGGCAATGGGATTGGCAAGCGGTGACAAAGCACATAGGAAGGGTATTTTCCTCAAGGAAGACAACATGGCTTCACCATACTGAGAAGTCAGGAGGACAAACTGGTTTGGATAATAACCACGAGTGTTGGGAATGTGTGAGCAGAGACACTCACGCTTTGTGAGTACCCAGGTCCGAACAACCAACCCACCAGGGACCTGGGGTATTCCGTTCCTCCAGGCTTTATTCTCCATTATAGAACATGGAGAAACACTTATGCACTTCCCTTTCAATATATTGTCCACGACACCTTGTTTTCCTTCTAGCCTCAAAGAAATCCCCTAAAACAGAGGGAAGCTCCAGCAGCAGACACAGCTAAAACACTACCCTGGTTCCTCAAGTTATATCTCTATAGGTTTTCCTGGACATACTGTTCTCTTAGAAAATTATGACTCTAGTCCATAAGCTGTATGAGAATCTTTCATTTATATCCTTCCTATAATAAACAAGTTCCAAATTCTAAACATCTGTCTACCAATATAAGTTTTAGAACACAACAAAACTTGGGAAACTAGACCACAAAGGAGTTAAAGCAGATGCCCACGTCCTTGGCTCTGGGTTCCAGATGTGTTTTAGGATAGAAAGTCTACCATTGACAGTGGGCTTGGACAGGAATGGACAGGAACCTGGCTCATCAGCCCTCCAAGGCCCTCCCATCCTTGCATGGGGTGTGCTCCTAACAGTCAGTGGCCTCATGACTGGGCTTTTCTTGGGGAAGGGAGGTACCATTAACAGGTCCTTGCTGGTAAATAAATGGGATGCAGGCGATGGAACACGTAAGTCAGGGCCTACACAGACTGCCTACACAAACTCTCTAGTGAGTTTCCAAGCTCCTGTAAGCAGCAGGGCTGTTTCTAGACTTTTTGTCTAGTGCTTGGTGTTGCCTTACAGCAGTATGTGAATCCCCTGAGGATTGAAGGACAAACTAAGAGGCATTCTGGCTTCTATCATCCCTCTCCCTCTTGCCTTCTCCCAATTCTATAAATCACTTCTGGCAGGTAGCTGGGAAGCAGCTGCGAGTGACAGTTTTGCTCTGGAGCACAGGAAGCCACCTTTTAACCCGCCTGCTGTTGTTTGTCTCTCGAAACGTGACAAAGGAACAGATGTAAGCAACATGCCAACTGTTGAGAGGATCTGCTTGGAGCACTATAGGAAGCCTGTTCAGAGCCACATCACACCAGCCGCTCCAAGGAAGGACAACTGAGTTCATTTCCTGCAACCCCCACGCATGCTTGGCTCCCGTCAGGTTGGGATCGGCAATGTTTGGCCAACTCGCCACACAAGCCCAGACTTCTGCCTTCAGTCCTGTGGCTCCCCAGCCTTGAAGCCCCTTCCTGAATCCCATTCAAATGCCACCAAGGTCAGTCCAAACCCCAGGCTTCCCCTTCATTTAGACAGATTATGTTATGCCAGTCAATGGCATCTCTGCAAGCCATCCTGTTACCTCTGTGGGGGCCGGAGCCATGGCTTACAGAGTTTTGAATTCCCGAACTGGTGTTTTTCAGATTGTTAAGTGCAAACCATACATGCACTGGGAAACAAGCTTAATGGCTGCCCCCAAAATTTTCAAATTATGAAATAAAAACCTGTTTATGAAGGACACTCTCAGGACAACTGGAAAACTATGAGAGAATATTAGGTGGCACCATGAAACTCCTATTAATTTTCTTAGAGACAGTAATGGTGTTGTAATTGTGTAGGGGAATGCCTTTTTTAAAGAAAAATTTTTATTAGGCTTTTTTGGGGGGAAGGTTAATTTTAGGTTCACAGTGAAAATGAGCGGAAGGTACAGAGGTTCCCCATGTATCTCCAGCTCCCTGATTAGCAATCCCTCCACCCAAGTGGTACCATTTGTTACATCTATAAACCTGGCACATCATTATCACCCAAAGGCTACAGTTTACATAAAGGGTCACTCTTGGTGTTGTATATTTTTGTAGGTTCAACCAAATGTGTAACAATATGCATCCACCATTACATTATACAAAGTTATTTCAGTGCCCCGAATTCCTCTGTGGAAGTCTTATTTTTAGGATATGCTTGCTAAAGTATTTAGACGAGACTTACTTTCAAATGGATCATCAAAAATTCTGTGTGTGTGTGTGTGGGCCCATATGTGTTTGTGGGTATGTATGCATGTGTACACAGTGAAACAATTCAAATGTGCCAAACTGCTAAGTCTATGTGTAGGGTATACAGGTATTCCCTGTAAGATTTTTTAAAAGTTTCTGTGTGTTTAACGAGTTTTATTAAAGAAGAAGAAGAAGAAGAAGAAGAAGAAGAAGAAGAAGAAGAAGAAGAAGAAGAAGAAGAAGAAGAAAATGGGGGCCAGCAGGTGATGTGGTGGTTGAAAGCACTGAACTCCCACATGACCAACTATGGTTCAAGTCCTGGACCTGGTGGCTTGCTTTCTCATTTTCCCTCTCTCTCTCATCAAACTGGAAAATAATAAATAAAGTTAAAATAAAAAAAAAAAAGAAATATTTTTTAAAGTCTTTTTTTGGTTATAATTACTTTTTTATTTGATTTTATTTATCTATTCATTTATTCTTAATTTGAGCAGAGAAAACTAAACTGAGAGATAAGATAGAAACTAACAAGCCACCAGGTCTGGGACTCGAACCGTGGTTGACCATGTTGGAGTGTCCAGCACCTTAGCCACCATGCCACCTGCTGGTCCCAAGAAATATGTTTTTTAAAAAAGAAAATGAAACAAAGAAAAGTATCAGAATGTGGATTATGAAGCATGATTTGGTTTGAGTATCTGCTGATGCACGTATGAACTGGGTCACAACATAAACGCTTTCTTTCCTTCCTTCCTTCCATTTTCTCTCCCTCCCTTCCTTCCTTGCTTTCTTTTCTTTCTTTCTTTCATTAGAGTAAGAGACAGAGAGACAGAGAGGAAGAGAGAGAAGCGCTCTCTACAGCCCTGGATGTGTGAGTGATCAGCATGTACCAGTCAACCGGGGAACTCAATCCATGGTCTTCCGCATGGATGCAGCATTGCTTGAGCAACGTGCTGCTGCTGCTGCACCACGAAGTGGGTCCCTAAATGCATTTATTTCAAAGAATTATTAATCAATTGAATTCATTATTATTATTTAATTTGCTATAGAGCGCATGTACTCAACAGAGAGAGAGAGAGTGAGAGAAAGAAAGCAGCCTGGTCCAGGACTCAAACCGTGGTCGACCTTGTGGCAGTCCAGCACCTTAACCACCATGGTACCTGCTGGCCCCGGTACATTTCTTACTGTGGGTCAAGGTCCAGAACTAGAGAAATGCTGCTGAACAACTTGGTGCTGCAAGCACACAGCAGGCAGGCAATGAACTATTCATTAATTAACTTCTAGAAGCACAGGATTTAAATGAAGGAGCAAGCTGAGAAATCATTTTGTCTCCAGTTACATCTCATTAACTCACGCTGTGTCAGAGCATCTGGGCCTTTTCCTGCCTTAGCACACTTGGGCTGAACCTCAACTCAGCCTTCAGGCCTTTCTTATCAGATGTTTAATTACTCACTGGAAGGGT
>NW_006205341.1:787358-849750 GCF_000334495.1 Tupaia belangeri chinensis | reverse complement strand
TCCCTGCCATGTCAGGAAGGAAAATGTGCTAGTGGAAGACTCCAAGGAAGGTGACCAATTGTCCCCATTTGCCTGGGATTGGAGTATTTGCCAGGATCAGGGATTTTTGGTGCTAAAACTGAGACAGCCCTATGCCAAAAAGGGTAGGAAGTCCAGGGGGAGAGTAAGAGGCGGCTTGGTGAGAACCGTGGCCAGATCTGGCGAGCAGACGCTGCTGTGCTGCCTGGCGGATGGTAGTACCACAGCCTGGGCATCAGGGAAAACCACGATTACACAGAGATCTCTCTGACGGTATCCAGACAGATACAGCAAGCGCCACATTGCAAAGCGTCTCTTCTCAGATTAGTCATCAACTAATATTTAAAACAAAGGACGAAGGAAACTTACTGTGAAGACGTCATCATCACCAAGCTCCGCTTCATTATGGATGGTGGAAGATGATGTTGTCGAGCCTGAAAAGACAGCAATGTAATAAAAAGTGTTTCCAAAGAGGATAAGTCAAACCCAGTCACTTAAAAAGTCTATTTTCATACAATCACAGTCCATCCCTCTGGCATGTGAGTCACCGGCAAGGAACAAGTTAAGCTGGAATGAAGTACTTTTCATTTATTCCTTTTTAATGGATTCTTCCCAGGATGCTCCTGAAATTAACTCTGCCTACTGTGGTTCCCAATGGACCTCTCGAAATTCTGCACTGGGCTCTAGAAAATGGGCGCATGGAGATGTACCAGAGAGGAGTGAGGGAAGGACCTGCCTGCTCGTCTTTGTGACCTCAAGTTAGAACTTCCAGAATCTCACTGTGTAAACTGGACTTTGTTTCTCTGGTCTTTTTATCTGCCCATGAGGGACTTTTGAAGTAATGGCTATAGAGTCACCTCCAGCTCTGATTTAGACACTGTGCTCTGGATTCCAGGTTGTGGGAGCCACCTTCAAAGCAGACTCCTGGGCAAGGAGGTTTCCTCGCAATCACAGGACAAGGGTGAGTTTTCTTTGCCTTCTCAGGTGAGTTATGGCTATTACTAGAAAATTCATATTCCACCACAGAACAAACTGGACTGTAGAGTTCAATTTACTTACTTGTCCACCTTTTCCTTCATTCTGGTATGCAGATCAGTTTAAATGTCCCACTTTCCCCCCGGTAGCACTGAATGGATCAAGGTAATTGACCAAAACAAAAGCATATTTAAGTTTGTCTAAGTGAAAGATACACCAAAAGGGGAATTTATTCTGCACCTTTTCCTTTCTTGGTTAGGTCTTCTGAAACATGTTTTTAGTACATTGGCGCATGGGGCTGGCAGGTGGGGCGTGGTGGTTAAGGTGCTGGACTCCCTCATAGCTGACGGCAGTACAAGTCCTGGACCTGGTGGCTTGCTTTCTTGCTTCTCCCTTCTCTCATTCTCTCTTTGTCTCCTTGGTTAAATTAAAAACAATAATAATAATAATAGCAAATAAAATTAAATAAAGAAATAATTATTAAAAAGAAAAAGAACACTGGCACAGAGGCAATTCCACATGGGAAGGTTACTGGCCCAAGTCTGGAGATCTCCCTGAGGACACCAGGTACTCATGTCTCCACAGACCCAGGGCTGAGGCCAGGGCTGGGTCGCAGTTTGAAGACCCTGTTGAAGTCCTCGCTCTCTCACTTACAAGAAAAAGAAATAAATAAGCTTTAAAAGAACCGATCAGAAAGGGATGAAAAATACTTAAATTTCCAGTGAGGTGTTGGAAGAGGAAAAACAATTCCACAACACCCTTTGGAATTCTTATTTGGTATTTTAGGATTTTTCTTTACTCTTTAAATTACTCCAGTCAATCAATGTTTAAGGCAAAGTTTAAAAGACAAAATCAAAATCAAATAAGATAAGTTAGGTAAGTGTATATACACACAAAAAAAGGTAAGTGAGAGAATCAAATTTTGTGGTAACTTCAGTGATTAAGTGAACACAATGCAGACGTCTATCAGTAAGATAGGTGCCATTTCCTCTCTAAACTTTTAAAAAGTATATTTAATTACAACATTTTAAATAGTTGCCACTTATGTCAGACCCATCATGTGAGCACGGGCTTTTATTATTTCTTTTTGGCTATCTCATGGGTATTGTTAATGGATTCATGTTCTAGCCAGAACTGTCTTACTACTGATTATGTTAAGTGATTTTTCTTTAAGATTTTCTTTTCTCTCTTCCACCAAATCCATAATGAAAAAAAAGTCTTCAGAACATCATTTTTTTTTTTCTTTTTTACTTATTTACTTTTTGGAGAGATTTTTGCTATTGAATGTGTGCGCTTGCTGGAGAGAGAGAGACATAAAGTGAGAAATCACCCCGCAGGGGGGGTGGTCATGCCACAATCCCTTCTCCTCCATTTCCTCTTGGGATTTTGGGCATGTGTGCACATACACCTGGCCTGAATTTCAACCCACTGGGTCTGGGACTTGAACCGAAGTTGACTATGTGGGAGTCTAGTGCCTTAACCATTATGCCACTTGCTGGCCCCAGAACACCATTTCTTAACAAATAAAACACATTATTTTGTGATTAATTTCACCAAGTTCTGAATTTAACATGCTTTGGGTAGTATTTCTTCACAGGGTCCTGGCTATGGCTTGTGTAATGCTCTAATTTGGTAAGTGCTGAAATGGAGAATTTGTGTGTTTGCTTCTGTGGACAGTAGACAAGCCCATCAAGGGCCCTCCAGACCAGGATCAGATATGCCTACCACTCATCTAACCACAGACCAAGGCCTAACCTCAATGAGGGACCTGGGGTCAGGAGCAGCTATATACCCTGGGTCTCTGATTATAGGAGGACAGTGGGGCAGGCCTGCTGCAGTCTGGGCCAGTCAGAGTCATTCTCTTTTTCTGAGCCCAATGCCATGCCAATAGCCAGGACTAGGTGAACTCTGTCAAATTCATTCACAAAGGAATCCAGAACCTACCTGTTTGTTTTTTCAAAGCAGAGCTAAAAACCAAATGGGATTGTTCCTTACTCTGAAACCAATATCCTTTCCCCTGCAATGTCACTTTAACTACTCTCCTTGGATATTCAAAGTTTTGGCATCCATTGATCTGGCCCTAAACCCTCTTGCAGATAAACCACAAATATATAATGGCAGACTACTGGAATGAAAAATAACTTGGAGCATTTCCATAGATGCATTAAAAATGCAGCGGTGAGTATAATACCTTCTATGAGGTCTTCAATCGCTTTCCTCACTCCCCTGTCAAAGGCTCGTGCATCAGCAGGGCTTTGAAAAGTAAGTCCAAACTTCCTATTATCAACCTTCCAATGATGAAATGTTGGATTGGCTTTGGTGTAGACCAAGTCCTTTCTTACATAGCATTCCAATACCACCTGAAGGATGGAAACATACAGGCTGGTTACTTATGGTATAGCCAAGATGGTATCTGTTCCAGAAGTCATCGCTGGTGGCAACTCATGAAAACTTCCACCAGCAGGTGGAAG
The DNA here is from genome assembly GCF_000334495.1 of Tupaia belangeri chinensis. Classification (NCBI taxonomy): domain Eukaryota; kingdom Metazoa; phylum Chordata; class Mammalia; order Scandentia; family Tupaiidae; genus Tupaia; species Tupaia belangeri. The sequence goes on along the minus strand of NW_006205341.1, from coordinate 846,286 downwards.
AAACCTTTGCTTTTTCACCATTCGATCTTCGTTGACCCAGCCCCCTTGGATCTGCTAATCCCCACTGTCCTGGATGTTCTCCTTTACCACGCTCCTCACTATCTCACTGAATCTTCCTCCACCTGCCTTGACTGTGGGGCACTCAGCTGGGGCCCAAGTCTTGGGTCGTTGTTTGGTTCCAAGCTTACTGATTCTATGAAGGGGTCGTTGTACTGGTGGCTGCTAATCTACCTACCCCTGTCCGAGTGGGTATCTTCCCATGACTCCAAATTCAACAAGTTGAAAAATGAACTAATCGAACCTGCTCTGAAATTTCTGCCACTGGTTTCCCCTCCCTACTTTCCCGTATCTGGCAAAATCAACCCCCCCTCTGCTTATTCTCTCTGGCTCAAAGTCTCTGGGGTGATCCTTGCCTCTGATGTTTTTTCCATATCTTGTATTATCGATCACCAAGTCCATCTCACTTTTCCTTCAACATCTTTTATGTCAACCCCTTCTGGTCACTACCACCTTGATCTGGATCTTTATTAATTTCACATTTTGCTTAGGAGGACAATTTCCACATTTCTAGCACTCCAGTCTCAGAACTGGCTTTAACTGAGCTCTAATTTTGAGTAGTTGAATCTTTTACCTCCAGATCACGACCCTAAGAGAACATAAACATGTCCTGAAAATGCTCAATTCATGAGAAACAGCATTTATTTCCCAGCAGGTTCCCACCATCAGGTTGTACCCATGTATTTGGGCCGGTTCTCCTTGTCACCTTCACTGGTTAGTGTCTGATTTCATTACTACTCTCTAACAGTTTCCTAGGAGTGTATTGTTGCCCTAATGAAATGATAAAATGTCAAGAGGTATTGTAAGTATGTTAAAACTAGCTCAGTGTCTAGCACCAGGGTCTTGCTGACAAAGATACCAGAGTTTAATATAATAAAAGTATTGCAATCACAGGAACAGAAATGCCATTTTTTTATTCATTAAAAAACCCACAGTTACAGTATTAATTCCTAGACCTTCATTATAAAGATCATAGTTTTCCTAAGTTTTAAAAAGAGAATTATTTATTTTATTTATTATTATTATAATTGTTGTTTAAAAAAATTATTTGCTATAGGGCATGTGTGCTCAACAGAGAGAGACAGAGAGAAATTGAGAGAGCAAGCTGCCAGGCCTAGAATTTGAACTGTGGTTGAAGATGTGGACGTCCAGTGTCTTAACCACCATGCCATCTGCTGGCCCTAATTTTGTCAAGTTGTTGTGGGTGTGTGTGTTTTGTTTTTCTTTTAAGAGGTTTTTGCGTCAGGGTGTATGTACTCACGGGAGAGACAGAGACAGATACAGTGAGAGCAAAAGCGAGAAGTCACCCCCCCACGGGAGATGGTCACAACGCAATCCCTTCTCTTCTGTTCTCCTTCTGGGATCTTAGGCACACATGCACATGTGCCTGTGCCTGGTGTGATTTTCAAGCCACCAAGTCCAGGACTCGAACTGCGGTTGGACATGTGGGAGCCTAGCAACAAAACTGCTATGCCATCTGCTGGCCCCCAATTTTGCTAAGTTTTAATAACCTTGCTCTTGTTCTGGCAAAGCTCTGTATTTAACACAATGTGATCTTACTAATTTAGATGAAGTACAGGCCTGCCTAAATCAGGATAAATTTAAATGAGCATGAATTTCAAGAATACATCAAAGCAAAAAGAAATTAAATATTACCTAAAAATATGTCCCCTAGCTTAATAAATAAATGAGAATATTCAAATTGGTATGTCCAATAGCAGTCCCAAGCAGCTTTTACTGCATTGTATTGAAATAGGACACCAGTCCCCTCACACAATTCTATTTATGATTAATTGCTTATTATGGTCATTTCTCCCTAAGAATAGAGCAATGATTAAATGTCAGCCCAGCCCCATTCCAAATTGGGGAAATCCAAAGAACCAAGGATTTAACTAACAAATGTTATCTATTTTAGAATTTAATAGTCCTAATTCCAAGTCTCAAAATAAACTTTTTGTAAAAACAAAGATTCCTAGTTTCCCCATATTTTTAGGGTGGAAAAAAAAATGGCCTTTGATTAGTATTTTTCAGCTTTAAAATTATTCCAAAGGTACGTTTTTGTTTGTTTGTTTGTTTGTTTGTTTGTTTTAGAAAAGTTAAAGTAAACTAAGTCCAGTCACTTAAAGTGAGGGAAGAAATCAAAAACCATCTTGTTATGTCCCTTTCAGCAAAATAAATAACATCATCTTGTTTCTAAGTTTAACAACAAAAATGAAAAAGTTCAGGTGCTTTCATCTTTATAATAGATATAAACCCTTTGGAGAAGTTCTAGGATACACACAATTAGACCTTAACTTAAGTAATTAGAGTCTTGTCGGAGACTCAGGTTCTCTTGTCTGCGTCTGCGTCCAGCCTGCTCTATCTGTTGCTCTGAAGTACATAAAGAAGCTTTGGCGGTGCACAACTGCATCGATGGAAAGAGAAGTGCAATTCCAGCAGCCCCTTCACTTCTGCTGCACATGGAAGGGTGAAGATGTTGCAAGGAAAAGTACTTGCGTGACTGTTTCAGTTGCACGTTGAACTCACTGTTTTTTTCATAGGTCATTACTTTTTCTTGAAGGAAAAGCTAACAGAACAATTGTGGTTGTTCAGACTTGGATATCTGGCAGGTACTTTCTTTAAAATGAATAAAGTGAACCTGTCACTACAAGGAAAATTACTGCAAGTGCTAGTTGCCACTAGTAAAATTTAAAGTTGAAGGAGTGAGCAGATAGTGTGGCGGTTATGTCGCTGGACTTCCACATGGTCAACCTTGGTTCAAGTCCTGGTGGCCTGAAAATCATGCTGGGTGCAGGTGTGTGCGTGCCCAAGATCCCAGGAAGAGAATGAAGTAGAAGGGAATGTAGTGTGGTCACCTCTCTGGAGGGAGTGATTTCTCACTTTCCCTTTCACTGTTTCTGTCTTAGTCTCTCTATCTCTTGGGTGAGTATACACTCTCTAAGGTAAAAACCTCTTTTTCTTTTAAGAATTAAGTTATTTGGGGGCTTGCAGATGGCATGGTGGTTAAGAACGCTGGATTCTCACATGGGTGACTATGGTTACAATCCTGGCATGGTGACTTCCTTTCTCTCTCTTTTTCTCTCTTGTTCCTCTCTGGTCAAATTAAAATAAATAAATAAATAAATGAAGTTAAATGAAATAATTATTTATTTATTTATTTATTTTGCTATAGGGCATGTGTGCTTGCCAGAAAGACAGAGAGAGACAGAGAGACAGAAAGCGAGAAACCACCCCTCCAGAGGGGATGGCCATGTCACAATCCCTTCTCCTCCATTCTCCTCTTGGGATCTTGGGCACACATGCACATGCGCCCAGCGTGAGTTTAAACCACCGGGTCCAGGACTCGAACTGCAGACGACTACATGGGAGTCCAGCAACATAGCCATTATGCCAAGTGCTGGTCTCATGAAATAATTTTTTAAAAATTAAGAAAAAGAATTAAAATTTTATATTTAATTTATTCATTTTCATTATTTTTTTTTTTTGAAGTAGACCAGAGAGAGACACAGAGAGAGAAGGAAAGTGAGAAAGCAAGCTGCCAGGTCCAGGACTTGAACCACAGTCAGTCATGTGGGAGTTCAGCCACCTTAACCACCACACCACCTGCCAGCCCTAAAAACCTCTTAAAAATTTTAAGTGAAAACTAGGATTCTAGACAGTCTCCTAATACTCAGACTTTTCTAATGATATCAGCAACAATATTTAAAAATGTAGGTTTTTGATTTTGTAGAATAAAATGTGTCAACATGTAACTCAGTAAACCAACATTTTCCAGATGATCAATACATGTTGATACAAAATTAGGCACGAATAAAGGAGTCATTCAAAGTAAAAGCCCAGCAGGTGGCTTGGAAGTAAAGGCAGCTGGATCCCACATGGCTGACTGTGCAGATCCAGTCCTGGACTCGGGCTTGAAAATTACATTGGGTGCATATGTGTGTTCCTAAAATCCCGAGAGAGGAATGGAGGAGAAGGGACTGTGGTGTAGCCGGTCCCCCTGGGATGGGAGATGATCCCTTATTTTCCCTTATCCCTCATTTTCCCTTCTCTCTTGAGAGCGCATAAGCCTTATAGCAAAAACAACGACAAAACCAAAAAAAAAAAAAAAAGAAAAAAAGGAAAGATAAATCAGAGAATGATAATGTAATAGAATGTTACATATCTAAGAAACTACTATGAGCTGAGTTCTGGTACTGTACCAAAAGAAAAATATTTATAATGATCTGAAATGTCTATTAAAATACGTTTCCCTTTTCCAATTACACATTAATGTGTGAAACTAAATTCACCTACTTCAACCAAAATAACATATTACAATACATTAAAAGCAGGAGTAGATATTAGAATACATCTATTTTCTACCAATGCAGATATTAAAGAGATTTCTAAAAAAGTAAAGTAATACTACTCTTCTCATGAATTACTTTTATTTTGGAAAATAATTATTAGAATTATTTTTCATTAAAAATGTTATTTGTACTAATAATATTGTTTAACTAAAAGTTTAATATTTTTCAGTTTTAATTTCTAACGTGATAAATATTAGTAGCTATAACTCTCCAAAATAAAAGCTCCTTGAAGTACTCAATGAATATTTTAGAGTATAAAAAATAGATCCTGAGATCAAAAAAAGGTTAAAAGTGTTGTTGTTCGTCAACCTTTGTATATAAGCCTGTCTCTATAGGATGGTGCTTTAGATGTGAACTGCTAGGTAAAGATGTATGCACATTTAAAATTTAAATCCTACTAAACTGCCTTTGAAAAGTTTTTCCAGTTCAAATTCCCACCAAATATTATTTGAGAAACCTCCTTGTCCTGCAATGGGAATGATCAACCTTGTAGATTTTTTGATTCATCTTCATAATATGGTTTCTCACAAGATTTATCTAAGTTGTAAACTGCTTTGATCAATCTAAATTAAGATTCAACTCAGGAACTTTTGATTTACATATAATTTCTCAGGAAAACAGAATTATCCCCAATTTACCAAAAATTACCTGAATAAACTATTTGTGAATGAATGTCTAGAACACAGATTTTTCCCATAGAACAATGGCAGTTACATTCACAGTCCTCAATATTAAAAACAATGACAACAAGTGAAAAAACCTCCCATGACATGCTGAATTCTAGAACTGTGCTACACTGGAAAACCCTTAACAGCACTGTTTCTATCAGAAAGAGTACTTCTTTCCCGAGTTGGAATTTGGAATGCTGGGAATGCAGATGTCATCCATCTAAGGTATCCTAAGAATGATCCCCTTCTCACCATTCCATCAGAGGGGATCCCCTCAACAAGCCACCCCATTTGCAGAGCTCTCATGGACCTCAAGTGGGCAAGGACTACATTGTATTTGGTTGTTGGAAAAGTCATGATGGATTTTTGCATAGAAAAACAGAAAAACACATCATGACTTTTCTGGTGACCCAACAGAAGCTTGAGAGGCCACAGGAAGGACCACTGCATCTCAAAAAGGGTGTGTGTGTGTGTGTGTGTGTGTGTGTGTGGAATAAACAGCAGGAAGGGCTAGATGCCACTGAGTGCAGGAATCCAAAATTCCCCAGAGGGTGAGACAGGCAAAGTGAGGGAAGGAAAGATGGAGAAATACCACCGAATGTCTGCGTGTGTGGTTAAGTACTAGTGGACATAAAGCTCAGAAGTGTGAGGTCAGCTGGTGGCATAGCAGTTAAGGTGCTGGATCCCACATGGCTGATCATGGTTTCAGTCCCAGACCCAGTGGCTTGAAACTCGTGTGTGTATCCAAAATCCTGAGAACAGAATGGAGGAGAACAGATTGCAGCATGGCCATCCACCCTGGGGGTGATTTCTTACTTTCCCTCTCATTGTCTCTCCATGAATGCACACGCCCTATAGCAAAAACCTTTAAAAAAAAAAAAGAAGAAGTGTAGAGTCACAGACTGTAAAGAGATGGGAAGAGGATGGCGAAATCTTATGGAGGAGGGGTGGAGGCTTGCTTCAGGTTAGCGGATCCTTGTACAACAGCAAGGAACAACAGTAGCTTGTCCACAACTCCAAGGGGGCAGGTGGACAGAGGGCTGGGCCACCCTATCAGTGCACAGACTTTGTATGAAGGGACTGGGCCCTGGCTTCCCCAGGAAATGTGGTCTAAAGCTGGCTCCCAATGCCGGCGTGCTGCAGACTGAGTAAATCAACTATGTGGGACACTGAGATCCACCCTCAACACCTGGAGATAAGAAAGTCTTTGTCCTTCAGACATGTTATAGGAATTTACCTGAGGTTATTTACATAAAGGGCTTGGAACAAAATGGTAAAAGTTTGTCATTACTATGTATGAGTCCTGGTAAGACACAAATTAAGGGTCTGTATCAGACAATTTGAAAGGCCATTTTAGGTTGAAATATTTTATGACAAGCCATAGATATGCCAGGAGAAAAATATCTCTAAAAATACACAACCCTTCATATAAATTGCTAACACAAAATAACAATAAAAATAAAATGAGGGGCCAGCCTGGTGCGTGGCAGGTCGAATCCCACAAGGCAAACTGCACGGCTTGAATACTGGACGCAGCAGCTTGAAAAACATGTCAGGTATGTGTACACATGTGCCCAAAATCCCAAGAGGAAAATGAAAGAGAAGAGACTGCAGTGTGGTCATCTCCTTTGGGGGTACTTTTTCACTCCCTCTCTCTCTCTCTCTCTCTGTCTCTCTCTGCCACACGTGCCCTGTAGCAAATTTTAAAGAATAAATAATTAAAAAAAAAAAAAGAAAGTAAGTGAAAAAAATTTCTATCAAAATTTTATACAAAAAAACAACAACTAAAAATGCAAGCCTTAGAATATAAAATACATGGGGGCCAGCACTTGGCGTAATGGCTATATCGCTGGACTCCCATGTAGCCGAATGCAGTTCAAGTCCTGGACCTGGTGGCTTAAACTCACACCAGGTGCTTGTGCGTGTGTGCCCAAGATCCTGAGAGGAGAATGGAGGAGAAGGGATTGCAGCATAGCCATCCCCCCTGGGGGGGTGACTTCTCACCTTCTGTCTCTGTCTTCCTGGCAACGCGTGCACGCACCCTATAGCAAAAACCTCTCAAAACAACAACAACCAAAAAACCCCCAAAAAACCAAAAAACAAAAAAACACCACACTTGTGTGTTTTGAATATCTTGTTATAATGACAGACATCTTAATCAGAGACAAGCAAGCAGGACGACCACACATACTTCTCAGTATCTGAGTTACAGGTGTGCGTGGAGACATTGCTGGAAAGGGAGAGTTAAGCTTTGCAATTTAGCACCAGTTCTAACTTCTGTAGCTTTTGCAAGTTTGAAGTCAGAGAAAGAGGGATTAAAACAAACAAACAAACAACCCCCCCCAAAAAACAAAAAAAACCCAAACCAATAAACAACAACAACAACAACAAAAACAAAGGGAAGAAGGCTGTGATTGAACATAAAGAAATCAGTCATTGCTAAGTTAACCCACGTGTTGTTGTAAGTCTGCCATTACCAGTTTGTCTTTCTGCCGTTCACCGTGGATGAGAAAGCCGCTTCGTCCGTTGCCTTCAGGGTGCATGACCTTACAGACCCCGACACGACTGATCCCGCCTCCTTCCTGTGGGAACCATCCCCCGCTGGAGTCATCTCTGGTCATAACCACAGCCTTGACGCGCACGATATAGCTGTCACTAGAACGACAAGAAGAGTGGGCATGACAATGGTCCGATGCCGTAGAACACGTTTCACAATGCGAGATGACCACTGGCGAGCACTTTCCTGGACCTGTCCAAGGAAAATCTATGCCTGATAGCAACCTTAAAAGGGAACCCATTCCCACTTTCAGGGAAAAAACAAAAAACACGGAAACCCAATACAAAAGTACTTAAAAAAAAGTTTTCAGGACTGTAATGATTACATAGTCCATTGCAGTTTGAGTCCTGATCAGTGACTTAAAACTCACGACAGGGGACCAGCAGTTAGCGTAACGGTTATGTTGCTGGACTCCCGTGTAGTTGACAGCAGTTCGAGTCCCGGACCTGGTGGCTTAAACTCACACCGGGCGCATGTGCGTGCATGCCCGAGATCCCCAGAGGAGAAGGGATTGCGGTGTGGCCATCCCCCCTGCGTGGCCATCCCCTGTTATCTCTCTGTCTTTCTGGCAAGCGCACGTGCCCTATACCAAAAACCTCGCCAAAACAACAACTGCAACAAAAAACAAAACTCACACCAGGCACGTGTGCCTGCGAGCCAGAATCCCAAGAGGAGAATGGAGAAGGGATTGTGGTGTGGGCATCACGGTCCCCATGATTTCTCGCTTCCTGGCTCTCTGTGTCTCTGAGTAATGCATGCACCCTCTAGCAAAAATCTCTCTTAAAAAAAAAGTTTTTGCCATAGAGCATGTGCACCCACCCACTGGAGAGAAAGAGAGGAAGGGAAAGTGAGAAATAACACAGGGGTGTGGGGAGGGGGGGTGGGGAAGGAATGGCCTGGTTGTAATCCCTCTTCCTCCATTCTCTTCCCCGGATTCTGGTTCGGTGTATTTTTCAAGCCACCAGTAGGTCTGAGACTCAATTGCACAGTAAGCCATGTGGGATCCAACTGCCCTAATCACCATGCCACCAGCTGGACCCAAAAGTACATTTCAAAAAAGATACCTAGCATTAAAAAAATACTTGAGAGGTTTTCAAGATGTACCCAGACATAATGTTCTCCAATTTCTGGATACAAGTATTAATAATAAAACAAAGGAGTTGATTTCTAGAATTTGGTATCTATAAATCGAAGAGACGAACCTATTAAGAGTGTAATAAATTTTCAGTTTTCAACCCTGTTAAACGTAGTTTACAATGAATGACCTGAGATTTCACATTTTATAAAGCTAATAATCTTATTTAGCATAATAACAGGACACTCCACTTCCAAATCAACAATTCACCCTGTGATCATTCATATAGGTGGGAAAATATTTCAATTCAAATAACCCTTGATACATTTATAGCCTTTTGTTTATAATTTTACTTTTTCCAGCCCAAACCTTCAGAAATTTCGTAGTAAGTTCTTTTGCACATTTGCTAAAAATCCTTTCTTCTCCAGAGACCAACTCTAGCTTCTTTTCATTCTTCACCACTTTTTTTTTGGAAATTTCTTTGGGTTTTTGGCAAGACCATGAAATTCTCATTTGCTGTTTTCTTTCTTTGGAAAGTATGTTTTACTCATTCAAACATACATTCCCATCTTATACATGCTGGGCAGTGTGCCAGATTATAGGGAAATAACGACGTGAGTAATGTAGACCTCGCCCTCCCACCACACGCACGCGTGCGCGCGCGTGCGCGCGCGTGCGCACACACACACGTTCCTCGGTTGCAAGGAAGACTGTCCGCTGGCCCCAGTGCTAAGAGTCTGAAGGAATGGCCTGGTTGTAATCCCTCTTCCTCCATTCTCTTCCCCGGATTCTGGTTCGGTGTATTTTTCAAGCCACCAGTAGGTCTGAGACTCAATTGCACAGTAAGCCATGTGGGATCCAACTGCCCTAATCACCATGCCACCAGCTGGACCCAAAAGTACATTTCAAAAAAGATACCTAGCATTAAAAAAATACTTGAGAGGTTTTCAAGATGTACCCAGACATAATGTTCTCCAATTTCTGGATACAAGTATTAATAATAAAACAAAGGAGTTGATTTCTAGAATTTGGTATCTATAAATCGAAGAGACGAACCTATTAAGAGTGTAATAAATTTTCAGTTTTCAACCCTGTTAAACGTAGTTTACAATGAATGACCTGAGATTTCACATTTTATAAAGCTAATAATCTTATTTAGCATAATAACAGGACACTCCACTTCCAAATCAACAATTCACCCTGTGATCATTCATATAGGTGGGAAAATATTTCAATTCAAATAACCCTTGATACATTTATAGCCTTTTGTTTATAATTTTACTTTTTCCAGCCCAAACCTTCAGAAATTTCGTAGTAAGTTCTTTTGCACATTTGCTAAAAATCCTTTCTTCTCCAGAGACCAACTCTAGCTTCTTTTCATTCTTCACCACTTTTTTTTTGGAAATTTCTTTGGGTTTTTGGCAAGACCATGAAATTCTCATTTGCTGTTTTCTTTCTTTGGAAAGTATGTTTTACTCATTCAAACATACATTCCCATCTTATACATGCTGGGCAGTGTGCCAGATTATAGGGAAATAACGACGTGAGTAATGTAGACCTCGCCCTCCCACCACACGCACGCGTGCGCGCGCGTGCGCGCGCGTGCGCACACACACACGTTCCTCGGTTGCAAGGAAGACTGTCCGCTGGCCCCAGTGCTCAGAGTCTGGTCACTACAATCGCTGGAGACAGACCATGGGGCATCCCTCTGTCTCCTGTTCCTGCTCACCTCAGTCACCTCTAAAGACAAAGCCACGCAGATTTTCCATGATCCCCCATGGTCATCCTCTGCTGTGGCCCAATACCCATTTCTGTTGCTCCCCCCTCAATTCAAGGTCCAAGAGCCCCCTTACTTCCTTTTCCTTTCCTTTGACCATTTCTTTCACTTTAAAAACTTGCAGTAAAATATACATGGCATAAAATCTACCATTTTAGCTATGTGTTAAAGCTTCTTTCTTCTATAAGCAAAAGAGACAAACAAGAGAGAGGAAGTGGCACCCCCAATAAGACCCCAGATCCTGTGCTGTACTTCCCGCTTCAGCCACCCCCAGGTCGTGGGCATGTGTGTGCCTGGCAACTCCGGGTGTGAGCTCAGAACCTCCCCACAGGGATCAGCTGGCACAGCATCCGTTTTACCGCTGCACCACTGTCTCGCCCATCTTTCACCATGTAAAAGCGTACAGGTCAGTGGCATCAACGGCATTCTGCAACCATCGCCACCACCCATCGCTGGGCGTTTTGCATCATCACCACCTGAGACTCTGCACTTAGCAAGCACTGGCTCCCCATTCTCTCTGCCTGCCCCACCTCCAGGCAGCCATCGTCCTCCGGTCTGCCCCCATGAATTTAATTCCTGTAACTTCCTTTCACCTTCCTAACCTAAATAAAAAATGTGCTCCCTGCCCTGTGGCAGGTTAGAAAAATAATAATAAATAAAATTAAATAAACAATTCTTAAAAAACAAAAGTGGGTCAAGCAGATGGCATAATGGTTACACGTTGCTGGACTCCCACGTAGTCGACCACAGTCTGAGTCCTGGACCTGGTGACTTACAACTTTCACCAGGTGCGTGTACATGTGTGTGTCCAAGATCCTGAGAGGAGAATGGAGAAAAAGGGATTGAGGTGTGGCCACTCCCCCCACATGGAGGTGACTTTTTGCTTTCTGTCTCTACATGCCTCTCTTTCTCTCTGGCGAGTGCACATACCCCATAGCAAAAACTGCTCTTTTTAAAAAACAAACAAACAAACAAAAACCACGGTGCTCAGACTGAGCCTCTGTGGCTCAGTTCACACACCACCCCCCAGGGAGCCTAGAGTGGGTACTTGCCTCTGCTGTAGGCCTCTCCCCCCCACCCCCAGCTCCTCTAAGCTCTCACTCCTGACCGTGCCTCCCACAACCCTTCTTCAAATCCTCCCCAGCCCTGCTTCCTCACTCCTTGAACTGCCAGCAACTGTCATGAGCCCTGACAAGATTCCTGGTCATATCATTATTAACTCTGAGGATGTTCCCAATTCCCTGATCTCACAGTGTCTGAAACCCTTCCCCACCCAACCTCCGCCATCACACACAGCCTACTCACGCCTTGTCAACAATACCTGCACCCGTTCAAACCTGGGCTCATTAAGCACCCTCTCTCCCACTACCAGCTCGGAACGCGCAGCTCCTTCCCTTCAGAGTCCCGTAATTCTCCGTAGGACCAATGCATCGTTCTACCACTTTTACCCTGTCCCCACCCCACTCCAGTTCTCATCTGATTCTGCACACAACTTAAGTACCATGTCTAGCCCAACAACTTTGCACGTGACCCTGGCATTGGCCCTGGCTTTCTTCAGTGCGACTGCCTGTCACAGCCCCAGCCATGCAAATCTTGTCATATTCCTACTCCGTGCCCCCACGCAGGGTGTTGGACGTGGCTGAAGGGAAAAACCCCACACTTTACTCGGCTCATAGGCCTCATTCTACAGTCACGGTCACTACCCTAAGTGGGTCCTTAAACGCCAGCCAGCATCATGCTCCAGTTCCCTGGTCTGTCGTCAAGGGGCCTGTGTCATTCGGCCTCTTACCTCCTCACTCTCACATGATGGATGGGCTTGCTCTAATTCTACTGAGAAAATAGCCACACGCAGCAGAGACCTTGCGCCTGCACCCGCTGCCGGGCCTGCTACTCTGTACCCGCGCTTGCTATTTTTCCTCCTTAAAACTCGGCTCTCCACTCACCTCCCCACACACCAACTTAGGCTCATTCTTGTATTCCATTCAGGTCTCTCTGGCCAGGGTGATGTCAGAGAAGACATCCCTGTCCACTCTATATAAAGCAGTCCAGACTCCACCATCCCTCTTTCTCTCTCTCTTTTTAAACATTTTTGCTAGTGAGGACTGGCAGGCGGCATGGTGGTTAAAGGTGCTGGATTCTCACATGGCCAACTGAGGTTCAAGTCCTGGACCTGGCGGCTTGATTTCGTACTCCCCCCCGCCCCATCTCTGTCTGCTCAAATTAAAAACATGCAAACGAACGTGATTAAATAAATAAATAATTCTTTTTTTTTTCCCCCTTTTTTTGGAGAGGATTTTGCTATAGGGCACGTGTGCTCACCAGACAGAGACAGAGAGACAGAAAGCGAGAAATCACCGCCCAGGGGGGATGGCCACGCCGCAATCCCTTCTCCTCCATTCTCCTCTTGGGATCCTGGGCATGCACGCATACGCACCCGGCGTGAGTTTAAGCCACAGGGTCCGGGACTCCAACCGTGGTTGACTACGTGGGAGTCCAGCAACATAGCCATTACGCTAATTGCTGGTCCCAATAAATAATTCTTAAAAAAAGATTTTTTTTTTTTGCTACAGGGTTTGTACACTCAGTGAAAAAGAGAGAGGGAGAGAGAGAGAGAATCCCCTATGACAGATGGTCACACCGCAAACTCTTCTTTTCTATTTATCCTTTCAGGATTTGGGGGCATGCAGGAACACAGTCATGTTTTCAAGCCTCCAGGTCCAGACCCATGCAGTCAGCTGTGCGGGATCTAGCTGCCTTACCCACCACACCACCGGTTGGCCCTCCATCCCTCTTGAACCTTCTAACCTTCTCACCCTGCTTTGTCTTTCTACATGCTTCTAAATCAATGGGATGTCAACGTCACAAGAGCAGGGACTTCGCTCTTTTTGTTCACTGCTTTGGGTCATCAGAAAAGTCATGATGTATTTTTCTCTCTTCCTATGTAAAAATGAGTCATGACTTTTCTGATGACCCAATATATCCCTAGAGTCTAGAATGTCTGATATGTAGGCTGTGGAAAAAGTAGGTTAAATATACAACACAAAAACGTTTTATAAGAAAAGTATTTGTAGGGCTGGCAGCACCATGGCACAGTTGTTTAAGCAGTGTGCACAGGGAGCTGGTCCCGACCCCTCTGCTTCCGGACCACACGGGCTAATAACCAGCCTTTGCTCTTTTTTCTGTTGTTGTTTTAAAGGAATTCTCTTTCTTTCTTTCTTTCTTTCTTTCTTTCTTTCTTTCTTTCCCTCCCTCCTTTCCTCTCTCCCTCCCTCCCTCCCTTCCTTTCTCCCTTCCTTTCTCTCTCTCTCTCACTTCCTCTCTCTCTCACTTTCACCCTCTGTCTCTCTCCCTCCCTCCCTCCCTCCCTCCCTCCTTTCCTCTCTCCCTCTCTCCCTCTCTTTCTTTCTTTCTTTCTTTCTTTCTCTCTCTCTCTCTCTCTCTCTTTCTTTCTATCTTTCACCAGAGAGGGACAGAGTGAAAGAGAGAGAGTGAGAAAGCATGCCGCTCTGGGGACTTGAACCACAATCAGCCATGTGGGAGTCCAGGGCCGTTAACTACCATGCCACCTGCCAGCCCCTATGGCCTTTGCTCTTCAGCATCCGATTCCTCGGGTGACATGCCTTCTCAAGAGCAGATCTCTCTGTGACGGGGTGTGTGTGTGGGTGGCTGGGGAGGTTCGGTGGGGGTGGCGGGAGCAGAGGCCTCCCTCCATCTCCTCCGACAACGCCGCCGACAGTCAGCATTAATAGAGGCATCTGGCTGCTTAACACAGGCAGGGGCTAAAGTGCTGCGCTAAAAGCTGCGAGGGCTGTCTGGCTCATCCAGCTGCATGGCCGCGTGCCAGTCACTTCCTATCTGTGCTGCACACAGCTCAGGCCCCTCACCCCACCCAGAGCAGAAACGACAATGAACTCTGCTCCCCAAAAGGTATACAGGAGGAACACTCCCTTCCTACCTTCCCTCCCCCTTTCTGGGAAGAATTAAATAACATCTGTTTAAAACAGATGCGGGGGACTTGGGGGAGGTGGGACAGGAAGGGCAGATTCGTTTTCTTAATTTGCACGAGGAAAATGCCTCTGGTATGCCTTAGGAAACAAATTTCAAAACATGTTATCCTTGTCAAAAATAACAACAAGATCAAAACAAAAACAAAAACAAAGCTTCTGAAATTGGTAACTGATACACCAGCGTAGTAGTAAGGACCTGGTGAGGTTAGGTGTGGGTCCAAACACCGAGTGGAGCCCTTGCACCTGAACTTGAGCAACGGCTCTGAAGATCCCTGTCACTGACTACCACCAGCCAAACAATAAAACCCGAACCATATTCTTTAGGTGTGCTATGACTGAAATGAGCTGGACTGGGAACCTTCAGTTCAATGCGTGTGTTCCCAACATGTGGACTTATTTGTACAAGGATGACTTTCTGTCCTGTGATTGCTCGATGTGCAGAAGAGGCAGGCGACGTCCTATGGTAGGATAGAAAGGCAAAGAGAGAGCAATTTCAAAACTAGGTTAGTATCCTCAAATACAAGTTTTAGATCTCGGGCGTTTATGTTCTCCATGGCTGTCTGGGCCACATTACGGAGTAAACAAAGGAGCTGCAGGAAAGGTGACCAGAAGGCAGCACCGGGTGGTGCAGACTGTGTGCTCCGAGGCAGACGGGTCAGGAGGGCGTGGCCTTCTCAGTGGCTCAAGAACCAAACCTTTCTGAGCTTCAGATTCCGCCTTTCCAAAATGAAGGGAGGATCTATCCTGCTGGGTAAAAGCAGGGACTGAGGTCACCAAATCCAGAGGAGTTTGATAAGCTGCAGGCATCATTATTTTTGCTGAAAGGCTGGCTTTGATGACAAAAACAGGTCCTTCAAACACCAGCAACACTGTTGTCACGGGGGAGTGGCTTTCGGAACCGCCCGCCCTGTGCTCTTGGCAGTGACTGAAGGGGCAGGGGAGCTGTCAGACCCCGACAGTGGGAGAAAACGTGAAACGGACCTCCAGCAGTGATCAACAGAAGTTGGATTTACGAATTATTCACCTGTGGAGGAGAGTAATTCTAGTCTGGATTCAGCCCTCTGCTCCTGCCCCTCAGCCCTGAGTTTCTTTCAGGGATGGAGACAGGAACTTTGACATCCCCCATAAATACTTCCCTCATCATCGCCAGCCCTTATCTGATTACAGGGCTCTTTTATCGCTCCATTAGGCTAAACATTAGATTCACTTCCTCTCAGCTCTTTTGCACTCTTTTCTCCACTTCACCAGACCTTGAGAGGGTCTAGGCAAGGCCCCAGTCTCTCCAGCCCAACTCCCAGATGCCAGCAGTGCCACATATAACAGCAGCTTCTCCCAGGAAGTCAGGCACACTCACTTTATTGTAACCTCCCCTACCTTCCAGTCCTCTGCATGCCTACAGATCATAAAGGCTCTTTGATTTCATCAGACTATGTCTGTGGAGAAGACTGTGTGTGTATAAACTGCATGTGGGTAGGAAATGCTAGTGGTCTTTAAAAAAAATCAAAATATTTCAGCAGAATTAAATCTGTTGAGAAGCCAAAGGAATTGTTCATGTTAAGCTGGGTGGTGGTTTTGTGGGTGTTCATTTTAAATATCAACTACTAAAGAGAATTATTTAAGCACCAATTGTCCTAGTTTTAGACCTTTATAGACTCTGAACTTTATGGGCAAGGAAAAGTTATACATACTTGTAGTGTTTTTCTGTTGTTGTTTTTTTTTTCTTTTTAGTTTTTGCTATAGGATGCATGTGCTAATTGGAGAGAGAGATGGAAAATGAAAAATCACCCCCCCACCCCAGGAGGGATGGCCATGCTGCAGTCCCTTCTCCATTCTTCTACTGGGATTTTAGGCATGCACACACATGTGCCCAACATAATTTTCTTTCTTTTGTCTTTTTTTGGTTGGAGAGGATTCTTTTTTTTTTTTTTTTTTTGCTATAGAGCACGTGTGCTCGCCAGAAAGACAGAGACAGAGAGACAGAAAGTGAGAAATCACCCCAGGGGGGATGGCCACACTGCAATCCCTTCTCCTCCATTCTCCTCTCGGGATCTTGGGCATGCACGCACATGTGCCGAGTGTGAGTTTAAGCCACTGAGTCCGGGACTCGAACCACGGTCGACTACATGGGAGTTCAGCAACATAGCCATTATGTTAACTGCTGGTCCCTGCCCAACATGACTTTGAAGCCGCTGGTCTGGGACTCAAAATGTGGTCGGCCATGTGGGACTCCAGTGCCTTAACCACACCATCTGCTGGCCTCTCCTGTTGTTTATAGGCCAGAAGGTACGTGCACTCACCAGGGCAGAGAGAGAGAGAGAGAGAGAGAGAATAAGCATCCCAGAGTAGGGTGTGGTTACTCGGCAATCTCTTCTCCATTTCTCTCTCCTATTGAGATTTTGAGCACGCACCCACACAGGCCTGGTGTGTTTTTGAAGCTGCCAGAGCTGAGGTTCAAAACTTGCTGTTGCCCCTGTGGGCTCTGGCTTCTGTAACCACTAGGCCATGGAGTCAACCCCAAAGTCTAGTTTTACGCACGGTGGAAACATGATTTCCTATCACTAAATGTAGAATACTTGCTCATAGAAAATAAGAGTTTCTATTAACTACTAAAATACGTGCTGTTTGTAAGGTTAGATTAGGCCATGATAGAAAACAGTGGTAAGAAAAACTCACTAATTCCCACGGTAGAAAGACCTGCTTGCAAAGATGCTAGGCCTGGCAGTGGCCGACTCTGCCTGGCAGAGGCACCTGTTTTCTCAAGCACCACCGAGGAGGCATTGTGAAGCACAGAAAACAGTTTCTGCACACTAAACATTTGCTTCATAAAGAAAATTAGTTTGCATGATATTTGTGTTGGGGAAGATGGAAAGTAGGATAACATCACTTAAGAAAAAACTTTCCCAAAGTCATTTAACATCAGCGAAATCAGCCACGAATACACTCAGCAGAAAGTCGTCTTCAAAACTGCCCTACTCCGGTGCCCGCCAGTATAGGAGTCATGTCCTTGAGCAGGTAGTAACGCTTTCATTTGAGCTCACAGTACCAGGGCACTATGCTACAGAATACAGAAGGAAGCAGGCTCTTCAGTCCAATCTCCATCCTGACGGTGCTTTTCTGAGATGTTGCAGCTAATCTTGCCTCCATAGAGTAACTCCCCCAGGATTCCAAATAGCTTGGATAGGTTTTATCTTCATTATCAATTTATAATCCAATATCTTACATGGTTCCTAAAAGGTGGTGGTGGGAGTGTGTGGGGGGGCAGTCCTTGCCTTAGAAGGACTAGGAATATAACCTTTGTCCAGGGACCAATTAGGCTGAAAGCCAGGGGTCCTGCTTATAATGTGGGAGTTCTAGAGGAGGTGTGAATACATTTTTTCCCCCTTTCATTCTGTATTGGGCTCAGAATCTACAAGTGAAACCACAAGAAAAGGTTTTAGGAATTCCCACTGTCATCTTACACCAGGGGCCAGTAAGTTCTGCTGGCCTGCGAGGTCACTAGCACCCTCTGTGTCTAAATTCCACCCTCTCCTGGAGGGGAGGTGTGGGCATGTCTACCCTCACTGTCCCAGGCCTCAGATGAGCCCACGTCATTGCTGTGGATGCTACCTAGCTACATTGGAGCATAAAAACAAACCACTCACCCACACATTTTTTCTAGGCCATGTATTAGAAGGCGCTGTCTTCTCTATTATCATAAAGGCCACTTGAAGCGTAATTCATATTGAGAATATGAATGCTTACTAAATTTAATAATTTGCAAATCATCCTATAGATCCAATTTAGCATGTCAAAATTTATTACATGAACCTCTAGTATTTTAATTTTCCTATTGAAATTTCAATTAAAAATGCACCTTTTTGTTTTTAAAGAATCATGCATTTAATTTGATTATTATTATTTAATTTGCCATAGGACATGTGTGCTTACCAGAGAGAGAGAGAGAGAGAGAGAGAGAGAGAAAGAGAGAGAGAGAAAGTGAGAAAGTAAGCTGCCAGATACAGGACTCAAACTGCAGTTGGTCATGTGGGAATCTAGCGCCTTAACCACCATGCCACCTGCTGGCCCCCAAATACTCCTTTTTAATAAGCTGTGAACATCTGTTTTTATAAGGTAGGGATTCTGATTTCAAATATTAGAGTACTTCAAAAAGTCTGTGGGAACAATGGAAAGAAAGCACAGGCTTATCTTTTTAATTTTTTTTGGAGAGGTTTTTGGTATACGGTGCGTGCGCTCGTCAGACAGAGTGATAGAGAGACAGAAAGCGAGAAATCACCCCCCCAGGGGGGATGGCCACACCACAATCCCTTCTCCATCCTCCTCTCTGGATCTTGGGCACACATGCCCGGGATGAGTTTTAAGCCACCGGGTCCAGGACATGAA
Organism: Tupaia belangeri chinensis; assembly: GCF_000334495.1. Classification (NCBI taxonomy): domain Eukaryota; kingdom Metazoa; phylum Chordata; class Mammalia; order Scandentia; family Tupaiidae; genus Tupaia; species Tupaia belangeri. The sequence continues at coordinate 827,416 of NW_006205341.1, read as the reverse complement.
CTGCGATTGACTACATGGGAGTCCAGCGACATAGCCATTACGCTAACTGCTGGTTCCAAGCACAGGCTTATCTTGATGCCACACACACACACACACACACACACACACACACACACAAAGAAATCCAAAGTTTTTCATAATATGCATTGTCACGAAGTTTTTGAAGAGCCCCTCATATACGCCCATACTAACATCAGTGCTGTCTTAGCACGCTATGAGCCTTTACGATATTTTCCTTTAAACCACAATTTGCTGTATATATGCGTATTTCCAATCTGGGAGTGCTACGTTACACCTCCGGACCACAGGAGCCAGAGTAGCAGGGGCACTACACATTCTGCACAAGCTCTTGCACCGGGGTGGAGGCACCCACCCTACCAGTGACCTTAGGGACTGGGGATGAATGGGCTCTCTGCAGGGCTGTCCCAGGCCAAGGGTGCCAGGCACTGTGCTGTTCACCAGTGTGGTCTCTCCCACTTTCTTTGCTGCTGTGTCCCGTGACCCGTAATAGCCAAGGAAAGAAATGAAGCAAAGATGCCGAAGAACAAAGATGGGCTGAAGTTACAAACGTAAGATTTACAAATGCTCGATGGACCTTTGAGGAACTAGTTGGGGAAATACCAGCCAGCAATCGGGGCTCCTCTGATACCCCTGCAGCCTGGGAGTTGCAGTGCAGGCCAGTCAGAGCTTCTGGTGGTCTCCCTTACCCCTTTGGAGCCCATTTCTAGGGATAAATCTGTATGAACTATAAATGGAAGGTAGTGGTGCCGCTGGCATGGCAACACCCTGCCGCGTTAGGAATGACCTCATGAAATGCTGAATTTCTAGTTTCCTTTTCAGCAAGATTTACATAGCTGTATTTTCTACCCCATGGTGCTTTATCTAAAGTGCCATTTTAAATTTAATCTTTAAGTTTTTATCTCCTGTAGTCTCAGAAAACATAAATCCTGCACAGGAAAAGTGATTCAGCTGGATTTGATCTCCTACTTTTTTTTTTGGAGGGGGTAAGTCTTAAAAATCTTTTAATTTTACTTATTTAATATATCAAAAAGTCTTAAAGACAGAACTTTAGTTTTCAGCTTTTTTTTTTCCTTAAGGTTTTTGTCATAGGGTGTATGTGCTTGCTGGAGAGAGACAGAGACAGAGAAAGTAAGAAATCACCTCTTGGGTGGAAATGACCACACCACAATCCCTTCTCCTCCATTCTCTTCTCAGGAGTTCGGGCATGCATGCACATGCACCCGGTGTGATTTTCAAGCTTCTGGGTTCAGGACTTGAACTATGGTCAACCATATGGGACTCCAACACCTTAACCACCATGATACCTTCTGGCCCTAGAACTTTAGTTTTTTTTTTTTTTTTTTTTTTTTCTTTTAACAACAAATCTTTCCTAATCAACATTGAAATTTAGTGTTTAAATTCAGAAACCACAAGAAGATTGAATATATAATATCCATGATGACTGATCACTTCTAACTGGGGCACAATAAAGATTAAAGCATTAAGGTTGTTCAACTGATGCATAACCTAAAACCATGACGTGGGGCAGTTTTAAACATGGGCAGCCAATCTCAGCTTTAGCACCCAAAGAGGCAATTTTAGAAGTTGTGCCTAAGGCAGATTTTTTTTTTTTTTTTTTAAGGCAGGCTCTTTGGCAATGCTTTCTTTGTCAATATAATTTCCTGAGCAAATACCTCTTGAGGTGAGTAATGCCAAGGAGAGGGAAGTCCGAATGAGGGCTGAGGTCAAACCTGGAGGGACAGGCAGGACAGGCATGGGAGTCTGTTGATGGTGAGGTGCTGGGGGGGTGGGGTGGGGATAGGGTGTGTCTGTGGGGGGTACACATTCAGCCAAGAAAGTGATGTTTTTTTCTTGAAATCTGAAAACTCTTGACTATAATTCCTATTAATAGCAGAAATCCTAATAGTCCTACCCTGGGGAACCAGGGAAATGCGGACTCCTGAGCACATGCCTCTTACGTTCTAGGGGGGAAGTTCTTAGCTGCCACCACCATTTCCTATCAGTCTCAGTCAGGAATCGATCTATACATCGGGATAAATTACACCTTAATAGCAAGTCCTGGAATGCATTTTAAATTATTTTTGCATTTTAAACCACTGCCACTAGGAAATTAAACTCATACCACCTTCCAACAGCAACAACAAATTCTTAGATATTAAAGTAAATGTGGGCTGGCTCCATGGCCTGGTAGATAAAGCAACCATTTCCCACATGGCCAACCCCACAGTTCAAGTCCCAGACTCAGTGGCTTGAGAAACATGCTGGGCATGTGTGCTTGCACACCCAAAATCCCAAAAGGAGTAGAGATGGAGGAGAAGGGATTGCAATGGGACAGTATCCCATGGGGGGAGGGTGTGCTTTCTCCTGTCCCCCTCTTTCTGTCTCTCTCTAGTAAGTGTACAAGCCTTCTAACATAAATTGATAGATAGATAGATAGTAAATTTAATACAATTTTAAAAAAAGTTTAAAGCCATAATTCGACTGAATTGAAGAAAGTTTAAATTTCTTCTGGGAAAGGATGTCCATTTTAAAGCCCAGGAATGAATGAATCTGCCCTGTCCCAGCTGAATGGGTAATTCAGAGGTAGGCTCTGTCTTCCAAGGCAGATCTCCTTGACCAGACAAGAGTGCCAAACCCAATTGGTCACGTCCCTCTGCACTCACTTCTCTTATCTACAATGTTCAGGAATCCTATCCGGCAGAGATAACTATTGAAGCCACAAGATAAATACATACATGTATGTGTGTATTTTATTATGATGTTAAATTTACTATATAGAGCATTATACACAGCTTATTTAAACATTAACAAGAATTTTTTTGAATATGAATTTTTTTTAAGATCAGGAAATTATGGCAAGATTTCTATCTTATTAGTTCATTACATTCATGACACCTGTTTGTGATTTCTGATTTTTTTTTTTGGGGGGGGGTCAAAAGTCACCAAGAAAGGCTGATGGGTGGCATGGTGGTTAAGGTGCTGGACTCCCACATGGCTGACTGCAGACTGAGTTCCAGACCTAGCAGCTTGCTTTCTCACTTTCACTCTCTCTGGTGAATACATGAGCTCTATAGCAAATGAAAAAACTAATAAAAATAAATAAATAAATAATCCTAAAAATAAATCACCAGGACATGAATAGCTTGGATATAAATAAACTTCTTAAAAAATAAAATTTGGGGGACCAGCAGTTAGCGTAATGGTTATGTCGCTGGACTCCCACGTAGTCGAGCGCGGTTCAAGTCCCAGACCCAGTGGCTTAAAACTCACGCCGGGTGCATGTGCGTGCGTGCCCTAGATCCCGAGAGGAGAATGGAGGAGAAGGGTTTGCGGCATGGCCACCCCCCTGGGGGGTGATTTCCTGCTTTCTGTCTCTCTGTCTCTCTCTGTCTCTCTGGTGAGCGCACGTGCCCTATAGCAAAAACCTCTCCAAAAAAACAATAAATAAATAAAAATAAATAAAATAAAATTTGGGCCCGCTGGTGGCATGGTAATTAGGTGCTGGATCTCACATGACCAGCTGCATGGCTTGAGTCCTGGATCTGGCGACTTGAAAAACATGCCAGGTGTGTGTGCATGCATCCTCATCTTCCATGGGGGTTGTGTTCTCGTGTTTCTTCTCTCTCTCCCTCTTTCTGTCTCTCTCTGATGGACACACACCCCCTCTGCTAAAAATTTTAAAAAATTTTAAAAATAAAATTTATTTTATTCAAACAATGACAAAATGATTCTAGTTTTTACACACTGAAATGGTATGTCCTAAAGGGTTGAGTCTCACAGTGGTTACACGGTGCCAAGGAGACAGAGGAGTCCTGGGACGCGGGAGGCCAAAGTCTGAATCTAGGTTTGTGGTTTTGCTTTTATTTTCTGTCTGCTCTACCGAACCTAGAGTTCAGTGGCGTTCGTAATTAATCACGATCAAAGGATTACCAACTTAAAGCAAGTGAAATAACCGATCCCTGAAGAACTCTTTCTTCTTCTGTTCACTCTGAAAGCAGTAATTTTCTTTGACTTTCCCTCGGTTTTATACATTTTTCCAAAAATAGTATTTACAATCCACTTAAACCCTACAGGCCAACTAATGGAAATGTCAGATTACTAAACAAAATTAACTCTCGCCACATTAAAGTGTACACGTAATAGAAAAATTGGTACTTTGTCACACAAATGGCAAAGGGAGTTGTTTAATCACCTCTCCAATTCAAGGCTTAACATTGCAGCCCCTGAACTTCTGAGACTGACTGCCTCAGAATATTTTTGCCTTCTTTCTCATTATTGGAGAAAATAAGGGAAGAAAGGCTTAATAGTCCACATGCTGAAACGTTTAGGTATCTACAACTTCCTTTGGCATGAATTTTATTTTTATTTTTTTAGTTTTTTGCCATAGGGTGTGTGTGCTGGCCAGAGACAGACAGTGAGAGGGAAGCTGAGCAATCATCCCCCTGGGGGAATGGTCACACCACAATCCTTTCTCCTCCATTCTTATCCTGGGATATTGGGTACACACACGCACATGCCGTGTGTGATTTTCAAGCCACGAGGTTTGGGGTTTGGGGTTCAAACCGCAGGTGACCACGTGGGAGTCCAGGGCCTTAATCACCATGCCACCTACTGGCCCCTTGAAATGAATTTTTTAAATGTGGTCTTTGGTGGACGTTATGATTGGGTTGACATGTATACGATAAAGCAGTAATAGAGGCATGCTAGTTGCAGACATGCCTCCTGGTGGGTACACGTGGGTGTTGCCCTATAGTTCTTCCAACTTTCAGAATGTTTGAAAAGTGAATTCATAAAGCGGAAGAGAAGATTTATAGTGCTATAGTCTAAATTGAGATCAATGCTAAAACTCCAAGAGGCTGATAATCGTACTGAAAGGTCTGTTTACTTTTTCTTCTGTGATCCGGGACACAGTTCTCATTTTTTACCTGCCACCTGCCCCACAAAAACAAATCATGGTCAAAAGGTTAGGAAATTACTTTACCAAACTATGTTAATACCAAATTCTAAACCTGTAGAATCCTTTCCGTGCCAGTCCTTAATCAGACCTGTTCTAAAACAAAAGGCGGTGATGGTTTAAACCACAGGATAGGAGGAAAGTCAGCTGTCATGCTATTACGAAAACAGGGCTTTTTTTTTTTAAAGAGTTATTTTAAATTTCATTTATCATTATTGTTACTTTGCTATAGGGCACATGCGAGAGAGAACAAAAAAGAGAAAGTGACAAAGCCAGCCACCAGGTTTGGGACTTGAACTGAGGTCATCCATGTGGAAGTCCAGGACCTTATCACCACCCCACACACTGGTTCCCATGACAGGGTTTTTAAGGGCCTCACTATTTATAATCCTGGTGGATACACTAGACACGAATGCCCTTTCAGGTAGCAAGAAGGAATTGATTCATTTAGGTCCTCTGATTTCTAGGATTCTGCCCCCTCCCTTAGTAGAGATGAAAAGTTTCATGTATGTAGAAATGAACAAGTAAAGATGTCAAGGCATGTGTTTTCCTGAAGAATCCTGAACTGCTTCTTCTCTTCCCTAGTGGAGACAGGAATTGAGCTGGGCCCGAAGACAGAGTTTAGGTCTTCAGTGATGACCGATGAAGAGCCACCCGAATGAGCCAATTACATCTGTTATGCCGGAAAGACGCCTATAAAACATCTGCTCTAGACCTGCCATTTGGATGGGATCCTTAAAATCCAGAACGCAGAGGAACCTTGTTTAAGGCCACTGACATTCGGGATAGACAGAGGAATAAGATGCTGTTTGTCACCATCCCTGTTTACCCCCACCTCCTTTTATTAAAAGGCCTAGTGTTATGGGGCCAGTAGGTGGAACAGTGGCTAAGGCATTGGACTCCTGCCTGGTTGACAGCAGTTTGATTCCCAAACCCAGCAGCTTGACAATCACACTGGGTGCATGCACATGCCTGCCCAAAGTCCCAAGAGCTATACGTACATTCCTATGATAACATTTCATTTATAAATTAGAACTAGTAAGACATTAACAACAAAACAGAACAATTGTAAGCAGAGTTGTAGACTATACTAACAGTTATGTCTGTGGCCACTTTCTTAAAATATTCTATTGTACTGTACTCACCTATTTTTGGACTGTGGTGGACAGTGGGTAACTGAATCCACAGGAAATGATACCGCAGATAAGGGGGGACTGGTGTATTCCCAAAATGTTTCAACTGCCCACAGGCAGTCTCCCTAACTGAAGCAAGCCTCTTTCTCCCAGCTCCAGTGCGAATGGTCAGCTCTACCTAGCTCTTGCTGGGTTTTGGTCAAGAGTGTTCCTATTTGGATATGGGATGGAGAAAAAAGATAGGCAAGGAGGAATTCTTAAACCTGATTTAGCTTCATTCTGGGGATCGTCACGAAGGATCTGGAATAGGTCTACAGGAGCCAACCTGGTTCCCTGCTAATAAGGTTGGGAAATCTTTCACCTGAACAAGCCAGCAGATTAGCAAAAGCAAGGCTCCTGAGGCTCAAAATGACTTATTAATGTATCAGTGGTGTCCAGTGAATGCTATGGTTTACCAGTCCCAAAGTAAATGTCACTGGGGAAATGGTTTTCTTTGAGGGTTGCAGTGACTGTTGGTGAAAAATCGCAGCAAGCACCAGGTTCATACATCATGAGGTGGCTTCTTGACTAGGTGACCTCACAGCGGGACAAGGTTTGACTTATAAGGACCATATTTTAAAAAAGAATTATTTTATTTAACTTTATTTATTTATTTTATTTTGACCATAGAGGGAGAGGAAGAGAGAGGAAACAAGGTGCCAAGTCCGGGACTCAAACTGTGGTTGGCCATGTGGGAGTCCAGCACCTTTAACCATCATACCACCTGCTGGTCCCAAGTCCATTTATTTCTGAGTTATAACAAGACAGAGTCATCAACTTGGCATATGTACTTCCTTAAAGTTACTCTCCTACCATGAAAGAACTGGGCAGAAGGAGAATGTGTAGAACAACTAGCCACCAAGCTTGCTCAGTTTTAACATGATAGTCTAAAACTGCCTTTTTTTTTTTTTCTTTTTTAAGAGGGAGTATTCTAGTTTGAGATACTCTGTCTGAAAAGAACCTCCCGGAAATGCTAAAGTTACTACCTCCCAAACTCTGCAGCTTGTGAAAGACTCAGGATCTTCAGAGGTCACTGAGACCCTGGGTGGCCAAGCTGTTGAAGTTGGCCCTTCCTGGTCATCACCAACTTGCCTGTAGCCGGGAGCTCGCCTAAGCTTTAGTTTTACTGACAGGTGGCAGGATGCCTGACCAAGCAGATGCAATTCTGCTACCCTGAAGCCATGTTATTATAAACCCATCAAGTAGTAGCCAATAAAGGTGCCCTAACTTAATGTCAGTGCAGAGGAACAATCCCCAGGATTTCACTTGCTGGTGTGTGTCAGCCACCACTCAGGACTGGTGTGCATTGTTCTGTTTCTGCAGAAAGTCACGATCCCTGAAGTGATCTTGAAAAAAGAAAGAAACCCTGTCATGTGTTACAGCATAGTTATACCTTAAGAACACTGTGCTGGGGCCGGCAGTTGGCTTAAGGGCTATGTCTCTGGACTCCCATGTGGATGACTGCAGTTAGAGTCCTGAACCTGGTGGCTTAAACTCACGCTGGGCGCGTGTGCATGCGTGCCCAAGATCCCGAGAGGAGAATGGAGAAGGGATTGCGGTGTGGTCATCCCCCCTGGGGGCAGATTTCTCGCTTTCTGTATCTCTCTTTCTGGTGAGCGCATGTGCCCTATAGCCAAAACCTCTCCAAAAAAAAAAAAAAAAGAGAGAAGAACACTGTGCTAAGTGAAATGAGACAAGTACACAAAGGAAAATACCATCAGCCCTCAGTATCTGCGGGTTTTGTACCCATGGATTCAATCAAAAGCAGATACAGCCAGGCCATACCAAATGCTAGAAAATTGGAAGTGCTAGAGCCCTAACAGATGCTGAAGAATTTCATCTGAATCTTTTCCTTTTCACCTGTATTGGATGCTAAGATTACTTGAAAGTAATCTAGAGATGATTTAAAGTACACAGGAGAACATTCATAGGTTACATGCAAGCAAGTACTATGTCATTTTATATCAGGGGCTTGAGCATCCATAGATTTTGGTATCCTGGGGAGAGGAGAGTGGTGGCTCAATTCCCTATGGATACCAAGGGACGACTGATTCATGCCACTTACATGAGGTATCTAAATGTGATCGTCAAAATAAGAGAAGCAGGAAAGAGAAACGTGGCTGCTGGAGTGGAGGGCGGAGTATGGGGGAAATGGGGAGATGTTCAATGGGAATAGGGTTTCAGCTTTGCAAGACAAAAATGTGCATGCAGGGGACCAGAAGTTGGCATAATGGCTGCGTTGCTGGACTCCCATGGAGCCGACCGTGGTTCGATTCCCAGACCTGGTGGATCACGCCAGGCGTGTGCGTGTGCATATGTGCCCAAGATCCGGAGAGGAGAATGGAGGAGAAGGGATTGCAGCGTGGCCATCCCCTTGGGGGTGATTTCTCGCTTTCTGTCTCTCTGTCTCTCTCTGTCTTTCTGGCGAGCGCATGTGCTCTATAGCAAAAACCTCCCACCCACCCCCAAAAATGTGCATATAGTTACATTATATTCATGTTATATGGGTATATATTTAAGTTTATATTTTACTGAAACAGATGCTCAACAGGGTCCTATCAGTCCACAATGCCTATTCCCAGTCCCAACATCCTAGCTAGTCAGAAACATGAATGTGTGTGAGACCAGCATGTTCAGGTCACCCAGGATCCAAACCCCTGGTCTTCACATGGCTTCCAGCTCTGCAGAGTGGCACCCTGCCATAGCTGCACACATACATGCATGTATGTTTACCACACACATACAAGTACACACCAAGACAACCCGAGAAACAAAGAAAGGCCACTTGAAATATGTATACTAAAGATCCCCACATTCAGAAATTTGAGGTTTAGCTAAGGAATATTTCTGTAATCCTTATGGTAAACATAACCACTATTTAAAAAAAATTAATTTTCCTCTAATTATAAAAGAAACATGTCTACTGTGCAAATTACATACATCATGACCACCTTCACATCTAAGAAATACTTTTCTACGCTATGAGAACAATGAATAAATTTGCAAAAGCTTCAAGGGAACTGTAAAAGGAAGACCTTATTCTACAAAGATAAATGTAAATGTGCTTTGGTCCTTGGGATATATAAGGCAAATCCCAAATATGAAAAAACACAAACATTTCCTTTGCTATGGGTTTTACTAAGTTAAAAATGGCCTTTCTTACACAATCATTTTTAAAAAAGAACAGAAGAAGGACCATCAATCAGATGGCATGGTGGTTGAGGGCACTGGATTCCCACATAGACAAGTACGGTTCAAGTCCCAGACCTGGTGGCTTTCTCTCTCTCTTGTCAAATTAAAAATAAATAAATAAATACATAAATAAAGTTAAATAGAATAAATAAACCTTTAAAAAAAAAGAGAACAGAAGAAAGCTTAAACGAAAGAGATTCCCCCCCAGTTGTTACCTCTAATAAATCCTCTAATCCTCAGACCTTTGTATTATGATAAACATTTACCATGTATACAACACAAGCAGCAGAATCCCCTAAAACACTTTTTATGATTAGTTCCATTTATTGCTTCCTTCTAGCCTCGGTTTAAAAGATCATTAAATACATCGACATTCGCAAGGATTTTCTAGCAGGTCCATTTTTTCTATATTATCAGGACAAGGGGTTTTATAATGTTTTAAAATATTATTCAGAGCAGAAAAAAGGGGCTGTTTTATTTATTTATTTTGGGGGGAACAAGTTCCTGCCAGATTTTGCACATTGCAGTTCTCTGGCGATGTAATACGAACACATGCCCACCCACAGACACTAATTTTGCTCTTCACCCTTCCCAGGCAGCCTTTATGACACATGCTGTCTGTGCTCAAATTTAATGGAATTCAAGAGGCCAGTCAAACAGCAGGACCCACGGGGCCAGAGCTATGGCAGACAACCCTCTCCTCCACTGGATGAGTACAAGGAACTTGTGTTTAAAAGAAAACCACAAAAAAGCAAAACCCAGCCCGGACAACTCCAATCTGGAAAATCTTTACAAATGCATGAATTAACACTGAAAACTCAACGTCATCCCTTGGGTTGAAATCTAGAAAGAGATAGTATCTTGTTGTGATTCCTTGCACGCTGAACTCCGAAGATGATGAACTAACTCCCTGAACTGCCCTTAGAATGTGCAGCGAAGAAGGTTCCCCTCTCATACCAAGCCCACAGATACCTTCTAAGGGCTCGAGTGCCAGCCTGCCTCTGAAGCATTTGTTTCTTCCATGGTGATCATTAGTAGTCATGAAAAACGTTGGTGATTAAGAATCCAACTGGGGATATGCATGGTTTCTATAACGGTCACACGTACACCCAAAGACCAATCTGGACTCAGACAAATGTAACGATATGTGAGCAAACTTCTACCTGGAAGAATGTACACGACTAATAAAAGTCCATGTGGTTTGGTAAGAGGGTGGTCACTCATTCCACTTACTTTTCTTTTAGCCTTGCTAAAGTATTTTGGGGGATTCTGTTGCTGTGGGGCTTATGTCCTAAGAAAGTTGTCTTTGGCTTTTTTGAGCTACACAAGAAAGTTGCTATTTCCAGAGAGTTGATACAAGACTTACCTATAAGTGCAATCTTTTTTTTTTTTTTTGGAGAGGTTTTTGCTATAGGGCATATGTGCTTGCCAAAAAAGAGAGACAGAAAGTGAGAGATCACCCCCCAGGGAGGATGGCCACACCGCAATCCCTTCTCCTCCATTCTCCTCTCGGGATCTTGGGCATGCACGCAAACTCTCCCAGCATGAGTTTAAGCCACTGGGTCCAGGACTCGAACCATGGTCGGCTACATGGGAGTCCAGCGATGTAGCCATTACACCAACTACTAGTCCCACAAGTGTAATTTATTAATCTCAGCAGAATGGCGGGCAATGGACAAGAGGAAATGGACAAGTCAACCCCTTCTGTGGGAGCTACAGTCCTGGCCATGTCTCCCGAACTCATGCATCTGCACGACAATAAATAATTCTCTCCGAATACAAGTAGTTTTAAATGTTGGTAGATGATCTGTAGTGATTTTAATTAAGTTTGTTTTTATAAAATGATTACTAAATTCATAATGACTTTGAATCAGAAAAAATATTTTTCTTTATTCATGATAGGGTATGTGCACATGCATGTGAGAGTGAGAGAGATGAGCCCTCCCCAGGGTCTGTCATCCCTCTCCTCTAGCTCTCCAGCCTTTGGGATTTTGGGTACTCATGTGTGTGCCCAGAATATTTCAGGCTGACTGAGCCGGGAATTCGAACTGTAGTTGCCATGGGGGACTCAGCTTCATCTGAGCAGCACATTACTGCTGCGACATGGGGCCAGTGCAGAAGACAATTTTAATCGCCCCAGTGGTGATGGCTCAAGTGGTAGGGTGCTGCTGTGTGAGGCTGTAGCCCCTTGGGAGGCCTGGGTTTGGATCCTGGATCCACCTGAACAGGCTGGCACAGTATCGTACCTATAATCCTGGCTAACTGGGAGGTTGGGGCAGATGATTTTGATGGTGAGACCCTGTTCAAAAATATCCCTCCCAGGGCCAACAGGTGGTGTGGTGGTTAAGGGCATTAGACTCTCATATGGCTGACTGCAGTTCGAGTCCTGGACCTGGCGGCTTGCTTTCTTACTCCCCCCTTCCCTGATACCCCACCTCATTCTGTCCCTCTGTGGTCAAATTAAAATAAATAATAAAGGAACAAATAAAGTTAAATAAAACATAATTCTTAAAAAAAAAAATCCCTCCCTCTCACTCCACCTTCTACTTCCTGCTCCTTCCACTCATAAAAAAAAGAAAGAAAGAAAGAAAGAAAGGAAGAAAGAAATATAATTTTAATAGATGGTAGAAAGCAAGCTAAAAAGTTTGGGAAACATTGTTCCACTAAAATATCCTGGGCACTAATCTTTCAGAATTTAAATGCTCTGACGGCCATCCCCTCAAGAAACAAAGCAAAACAAAGTCCGTTGTGTCAGGTTCTATCACACTACTTGGCTTGGTTTTCATCCAAGAAGAGGTAGATTCTAAAGAACCAAAAGGGGATAGCTCAAAGTTGCTCAGACCCATAGCAATTAGTGGCTCTGGATTATAGACTCCAGCAAATCTATGAATAAAAGAAGATCCACGGAAGACTATCGCTAATAATGAGTTCCCACTACAGTGGGAATTAGAGCAAGGGCAGGGCTGGGTCCAGAGTACAAGCATTTTTAAACTCGCAGCACACTGCTCTGAGTACAGGCAGCCTCTTGTTCCGTATCTATCCACTGGCCTGGGACCTCTGGTAGTGGCCATGGCTCTGTATTCCTTTTCCTGCCAAAGGGAAAGAAGGAATTGAAAAGCCATGAAGTTAACTCTGGACCGAGGGCTCAGAGCTCTTAACTGCAAATGGGCCTCTGAGGAGTGACAGCCACCATCCTAGGAGTGATTCCCACTGCCGAGTCTCAATGATCAATATAGCCTGTGTGTAACGTAACCAAACAAAAAGAATTCTATGCTGCTCTGGAAAGAATTTGGACAGGCTCTGAGCTACAAATCACAGGAAAACGAGACACTGTCAAAGAAAATACCAAAAACAATCAAGAACATTAAAAGAAATGTTTCGATATTTCTGCCTGGAATAATTTTCGATAGGCCTCGAAGAGGGGAAATGATAAAATGGAACCTAAGTTTTCAGTGACATCGGAGAAAATTAGCTCTTGTGACTTTAAGATAGAACAAAATTAAGTCACATTATTTTTCCAACAACAAAGCGAAACCTAAGTTGATGGGCTAGCATGGGGTGTGGTAGTTAAAGGAGCTGTATTCCCACATGGTTCAAGTCCCAGACCTGGTGGTTTTCTCCGCCCCCCCCCCCTGCTTCTCTCTGGTCAATTTAAAAAAAAATAATTAAAAAAGATGGAATTAAATAAATAAATAAATCTTATTTATTATTATTTTAAAAAGTGAAACCTAAATTGAGTGTGACATTCACCAAAGCAGAAAGATAGAACCCTGTTTATTACACGATTGAGAAATATGGACTTTAGCTTAAGTGAACACTTCTTAAGCAATTTTCTTCCACAACTTAAAAAAAAAATGTTAATAACAAGAAATATAAAAGGGCCCTCACTCTGAATCTCAAGTATTTTTTAATATCACCAAATGCTATTATTAAATATGTACTATGTATGCATATATGTGCATACACATATAAAAATAAGCACTACAGATGTGGGCAGGAAAATTCTTAGCAAAACCCCCACATATTTCAAATAGTGTTCTTCCTCATTACTGTCCCCTACCATAATTAGCATGTTACAGCATAACAGGTGGCTTTCATTTATAGAATGCAAAATTAATAAAATTTGAAGATGGTCCTGTCTCCAGAAACAAAATTGGCCCTTCTAAAAAAGTGCACACCTCAATCGATAAGACAAACAGAAGCAAACCGAACAAACTCTCCTTGTGCCGGCTTTCCAAATTACATACATTTCTGAATGTATTCAAATAAGGAAATTGAGTGTATTTACCCAGAGTTTAAAATTCATGCTCCTCAAGGAAAACAAGTCATTGTTAATAGGCTTTACAAGAAAAGGGAAGAGAAACAAAGGCTGCCTATTTTTCCTTCTTGGTAACCCCAGAACTGTTCAATGCACCCTTGAGTGATAACAGGATTTCCCACCGATAGACTGGGCTGGATCTGTGGCAGATCTGTGGGCGGTTGAGTTACAGGTCCTGACCTAGCCATTCTGGACAGACGGACTAGGAAAGCATAAATAGTTCTGCTATAAACTAACTATAGCATCTGCCCCTAACAAGGAAGACTCAAAAAGTATCTTTAAAAATATGAGGAGACACTGAATAGACTGTCAACACACAGAGGAATGTTTAATATGCTCAAATAAACAAGGTATGTGCCTTAACCAGTCAGACATTGTTTAAATTTAGTGAGTGCAGAAAGAGAAAGGGTCAGACAGGCAGACACAGCCTTCAAATTATGCAGAACAAGACTTCAGATCATGTGAAGGCTATAATTAAATGTTGCTACCACATCCCTTACTACCCTTTCTCCCACCTAGAAAAAGTTAATGCATGAATTCAGCATGAGCAAACTGTGATTTGCAAAAAATAACCACATTCACTCAGTAGGGGAATAAAGCCCTCTTGCAATAACTTATGCATCTTGAGGGGTTCAAAAAAGCACAGTACTGAAAAAAAAAAATCCAACAAGATAACAGTTGTCATTAGACCATCTCTTTCAGCTCACCTCTGCTTATTCATTTTTTAAAGCTCTAAGCTACTCATCCTCAAGGTATACCCTCTCTGCAAGCTATTTCCTAGGCAGCATCTTTTTAGACTCAGGACTTAAAGGAGGTGGGTTAAAGCCATTTCTATCCGAATGTCTAAGGAGAAATCTGTTTTCAGAAAGAGATGAGTGGATAAGAGCTCTATGTCCATCATCAGACCAGGAGGTACCTATCTGTCCTTGCGCGTGGGCACACTCACATAGACAAACACACACACTTCGTTCTCTACAAGGATGATGTTTCTCCCTTAAAAGAAAAGGTTAGAAGCAAACACCGGGAAGGTTAGACAGAAGAGAACCCTGAGCAAATAAGGTTCATGTAAACAGTAAGCACATACCTGCCAGGCGAGGCCATTTCCTCTGCATTGTAGAGACCAAGTATGGGGTATTTGCATTATTGCTACTATAAAGCTTCCGATAAAAATGGATCGGCTCTTGCTGACCTGAGAACCAGCTGGCTGCTTGAGAAGTGGTTTCCCCCATATATGATTCAGTCTCCTTGACAAATATACTGCATTGTACTAGATGAGTCATCCGAGGGTTAGTCCGCATTTTATAGGCCTGTTGTGTCATTACTCACATTCAACATCCTGCTTCTCAAAAGTGGAAGCTGGAAGCCTGACAGCTGACAGATGCTTTTTCCAATTAAAATAATGTTAAAAAAAAAAATTCCTGTAAGTCAGGATTATCAATCATTGATGATAGGATGAGATGGCCAGGAAGCGAATGGCACAGCTCAATACCTGAGGTGACAGTCTGTAGAACCACAAGTGCAAATTCTTCGCCTGTCCCCATCCTAAATTATTTTGTTCAGAGTTTTGAGCGAGGATCCCTCTCTTCTGAGCTACTGGTTGAATTAGTAAGAGGCATGGACCTTATTGATTCGTGTATGGTGAGATTCCCCCAGTTGCAGAACTATGTAAAAATGACACATCACAATTTTGGCCCCTGGATTAATTTTGTTAGGTGGAACAGTGGCACTGCATTTATAAAATGCACCTGGGGAAATCTTGCAACACATGAATCAATAAGGTCCTTCTACTGATTCAATCGGGAGCTCAAAGAGAGGGATCCTCGCTCTCTCAACTCTGAACAAAATATTTCAGTTTGAGGATGCGGATGGGTGAAGAATTTGTACTTGTGGTCCTACAGACTGTCACCTCAGGTACTGAGCGTGCCATTCGCTTCCTGACCATCTCGTTTTAGAGAGGCATACTAAAGTGTGTTGGGGTGAAATAATACGTTAGCTGGGGTTTGTTATGTTTTAGCCAAAGAATGACAAGAGAGGGGTAATGAAATGTGGCAAAGTCTTGACAAGTTGCTGTAGGTGTGTGTGAGTGTACTCAGGTTGACAGGGATTTTCTCTCTTCTTTGGAATATCTTTGAAAATTTTCATAATAAAATATTTCTAAAATGAAAAAAAAAAAAACCCACAACTGTATTACAGGCTCTATGATCTAATTTATACCCAAACGAGACCCTTTCTAGCTAAGTATGAAGGTACAGCATGCGAATGGGAGTGCCATTTGCACAGTAGACGAAGCAGCCCTGTGGGTGTGGGAGCTGAACTTGAAGTTGTTTTAACCTTCACAGCCTTCCAGCTTGAAGGTATGATCCGTGTGGCCTAAGGCCACCAGGAAGGTTGCATCAACCCCTTGAAAGAAGGCCTGTTACCCTCTCTTCCCAAGACTGTCTGGGACTGTTCTCTATGCTTTCTTTGAGAACACAAGCCCCGACCTCATTCCTGCGCTCAATGTTAACAGTCTGAGGGAGAGGTGACTATTTCTAGCTTCCTTATATGGCTTTGGAAACGCTCCATGAGAGGTTATGTAAGTCACATCCGCTGTCCCTTACACCAACAAATCCCTTTGTAAGGTGGCACAGTGTTTGCTCAACTTGCTTAATGCTCAAATTGGGTTACTGAACCCACCCGGAGGAGGAAGGCTTTGATTTCAGGGCTGGGAAAAAACCTCCAGATATGGAAGCTCCAATGTATGTTAAATAAAACCACTGTTGAAACTACGATAGATGTCATTTTAGAAACAAGCCATGTCAAGGCATTGTGAAAACATGAGAAATCACTGCAGGAAAGTTAAAATATAGAGGTCCCACTAAAGCCCTGAACCTTAATGTCCCGTTATGTCTGATACTAAAGGATGGAAAGCTGTTTCAGACTGAGGCTCCCACCTCAACCAACCACTAACTCCAATTTTCAAAGGACATTGCCTAATAAAACTGCAAACTGGCAGCAAGTGGTTGGGACAGTCCCTACCTAACATCAGATTACAGCCTCACTAATCCAACCCGGACTGATTTGGATTGTGTGTGGGTCTGAACGGAAGACTTTTATTTGCCTTTGATGCATTCTTTAAAAAAAAAAAAAAAAGATTTATTTTATTTATTATTATTATTTTTAATTTGCCCAGAGAGACAGAGAGAGAGGGTGGGAAAGTGAGAAAGTAAGCCGCCAGATTTGGAACTCAAATGCCATTTGGGAGTTCAGTGCATTAACCACCATACTGCCTGCTGGCCCACCTTTGACACATTCTTTCCTCGTAAGGTTTGCAAACGACAGGCTTACCAAATGTTCCCTTGTGGGCCAGTCCATGGCGTGGTGGTTAACACAGCTAGATTCTACATGACCAACCACATGGTTTGAGTCCTGGACATGACAGTTTAAAAGACAACTCCAGGTGCCTGTGTGTGTGAGCCCAAAAATCTCAAAAAGAGGGAGAAATGGAGGAGCAGGGACTGTGGCATGACCATGACCTATGGGGTTGCTTTGCTTTCTCTCTCCCTTTCTCTCTTTCTGCTGAGCACATGCACCCTTTGGCACATTAAAAAAAGAAAAAGTTCCTTTGTAATTTTGTAGCCCTTTACATACTCAGAAAGCATTAATTTACCTTAATACAACAGGAAGAAATAGAGGGATTAATAAATTCTAGTTCAATTTTAACTGATTTCTCTAAATATTTTCAAGAAACAAATCCATATTTTGTATAGAACGTTATGATTCAGGTTTTACTAATTAAAAGTACAAAAAGAAGGCTGGCCCCATAATGTAGTGGTTAAAGCCTATCATGGTGTGAATCCCGTTGGCTGGAAAAACACTGTCTTGGGCACACACGCCAGTGCATGTATATGAATGTCCACAATCCAGACAGGATGGAGAAAATGAAAAAGAAGGGATTACAGTATGACCACACTCCATTGGTGGGTGCTTTCTCCTCTATCTCTGGCTAGAGCATGTAAACTCTAGCAAAAACAATCATCAAAACAAAAAATAATAGCAATAATGTGTGCACACAAATACAGAGATTGCAAACAAGGCAAATGTCATAAAATGTCAACAAGTAGGGGACTAGGTATCAGAGGAGCCCTTCATACTATTTGGGCAACTTTTCTGTTAAGTATGAAATATTTCAAAATAAAACTAAACACAAGAAAGAAAGTACATAAATCTTGTTACAAAAAACAAACAAACAAACAAAAAAACAAACAGAAAAACCAACTTAATAGTTGCTATTGCTGATAAATCTACCCATTTAAAAAAAATCTTAGCCCATAAAGAAATTTACCAAAATGTTACCATGGGGAGATGTTTCTGGATTAGAATTTCTAAAAGGGCGTTCCTACACATGCGTGTGAACACGTAATCCAGGATATTTGGGGAAAACAATACTTATACCCTTGCAAATATTGTTTAAATTTGTCTAGCTTTGCATTTCCCAAATTTTTGACCATCCCACTACCTATTACCATCCTGATGAAACTGAAGAAAGAAACTTCGGGAGATACTTCTGGAGGTGATGGGATATGAGATAGTTTTTCCTGATCTGGGACTCAAACCACAGTTGGTCATGTGAGAGTTCACTGCTTTAACTAGTACGCCACCTACTAGCCCCAGTTTCTGCCATCTTTTTTTTTTTTAAGACTTTTGGGACCAGCCATTGGTGTAATGGCTATATCACTGTACTCCCATGTAGTCAACCGTGGTTCGAGTCCCAGACCTGGTGGCTTAAACTCACGCCGGGTGTGTGTGCATGCGTGCCCAAGATCCCAAGAGGAGAATGGAAGAGAAAGGACTGTGGCATAGCCATCCTCCCTGGGAGGTGATTTCTTGCTTTCTGTCTCTCTGTCTTGCTAGAGAGCACAAGTGCCCTATAGCAAAAACCTCTCCAAAAAAATTGAAAAAAAAAAAGAAATTAGCTATAGGGTGCATGTACTTGCTAGAGAGAAAGAGAGATAGAAGCGAGAAATCATCCCCCAAGTGGGGGATGGCCACGCTGCAATCCTTTCTCCTTCACTTTCCTCTTGGAATTTTGGGCAGGCACGCACACATGCCTAGTGTGTTTCAAGCCTCTGGGTCCGGCACTCAAACGGTGGTAAGCCACATGGGAGTCTTGCAGCATAAGCATTACATCACCTGCAGGTCTCAGTTTCTGCCATCTTTAACAGATATTTTTATTTGGTCAATCTGCATGCTAACAATCACTACTAATCAGAAAGCAACTTAGATGATCTGATTATCTGGTCTTCTGACATCCCAGAGTGCCTATGTCAGCATTGGTAGGGGCAGCTGGGAGCCTACACCTGTGTGTACAATGAGTTGGCAGCACCTGCTAGTGTTAGCCTCCTGCAAGAGTTGGCTGACACTGGACAAGGCATCCCAAGGAGCAGTAGCTTGCTCCAGGTCCAGCTCCCCCTCATTTTCAAATCTTAGAACCAGCCTGGATGATTTTTGCCTCTGAGCGCCCCAGGCCTTCACGTACTAATTTATTTCCTAACTGAGCTGGAAAGCAACAAAACAAGAGGTCAGTGGTGCAGTGGTAATGTAACTAGACCCACACGGGAAAGGTCCTGGTTTGTACCCTGGGACCTCCCTAAGTTCCTGGCATGCATGCATGTACCTGGGATTTGGACTGAGACTGGGGGGTTATCTGGGTATGAAGACACTGTTGGGGGTATCCCTCTGTCTCTTATGGAAGAAAAAAATAAACTTGAAAAAAAAAAAAAAGAAAATAAAATAGACACAAAACCAGCCTGAGGAGGCACAGCAGATTATGGCTTCCAGTTTCCTATAAAAGTTTTAATGGACTCTTGTTTTTAAAATTCTTCACATGGGCTAGCTGGTGGCATGGCGGTTCAGGTGGATATCCCACATGGCTGACTGTGCAGTTTGAGTCCTGAAACCAACAGCTTAAAAAACCTGCCGTGTGTGTGTGTGTGTGTGTGTGTGTGTGTGTGTGTGTGTGTGCATTCCCAAAAATCTGAAAGGAAACATGGAAGAGAAAGGATTGAAGTGTGACCATCTCCCATGGGAGATGCTTTCTCACTTTCCCTTATTTCTCTCTCTGCTCTCTGGTGAAGAGTCAAAATTGAAACAAAAAACAACTTAGATTATCTGTTTATCCAGTCTCCCTGATCATCTATTAGTCTCCCTGGCTAAGACTTATTTTTTTGCACCCTTTAGCAAATTATACAAAACCAAAAAACTTCCCATGTATTAATTTATAAGTGTCTTTAGCAATTACCTGCATTATCATTAGTACTTGCTAGAGTTCAAATATTGGGCTACTGTCAAGATCTAAAAACAAACATGGATATTAAAGATGGATATATAGATAGATAGTTAGATAGGTAGATAGATAGATATTGATATAGATATATAGGTTGACTATGTAGGGCAGGGCATGAACTTGGAGTAAAGCTTTCTTGGTACAAAATTCAGGCCTTGCCTTTATTTATATCATTTAACTTCTTTAAGCCTCTATTTCCTTATCTATAAAATGGGTATCCTGGGGCCAGTAGGTGGCATGGTGGTGAAGGCAATGGACTCCCACATGGCCGACCACAGTTCGAATCTCAGATCCGGTGGCTTGCTTTCTCATTATCACTCTTCCTCTTTCTCTCTGGTGAAATGGAAAAATAATGATAATAAATAAAATTAAATAAATTAAAAAATGAGTATACTACCATTAATTTTTGAGGTTTGTTTTGAACAGGATAACTGTAATCATTCTCAAGTGCTTAGCATAGGCCCTGACAACATACAGAACATTCGCTGGTTTATGCAAACAACAACAACGAGGATGTTTGTGAGTTTCATGAACTGAGCCTCGTGGGGTGGTCACATTATGGCCAGACACCACATGGGTCTGTTTACATACTGTCTGTCTTCGACTGCCTGTGAGCTACAAAGGGAGAACTAAGCAGTTGTGAAGAAACCATATGGTCCTTAGAGTTGAAAGTATTTACCATCTAGACCTTTATAGAGAAAGTCTGTCGATCCCTGGCAATCAACATTTGGAAGACGAAGAAACTGGTCTTTTCCCTATGGAAGTTTCGGTTTTTAGACCCTTATTCTGCTTAATGTCTGACTGAGAATCAGACGCCCAAGTGCTATTCAAGATGATTTGGTCCACATGAGCTGTAAGCTCATTTCCCTTTCAGTGCAAAGCACACACACAGCTCTCTGTCCCATGGTGGGTGGGGAAACCTACAGAGCCTGGAGCTGTCTATTGGTCTTCCCGCCTTCCCTCTTTCCTGACCTGCCCACTCAGAGGATCTCCCGTATTCCACAGTCCAGTGACCCCTCAGTGTGAGTCCACAGCCACACACTCCCCCCACAAGTCACATCTGTGCATTATGTAGAAACCACATGTGTCCCCAGAGCTTGCAGTGAGAGGTGCAAGATGATCTGGAAGAGATATTCAGGAAACCGAGCAAACAGACGCGAAGGATGCTTTCAAGAAGGTCGGAAAGTCACATGCAGGATTCATAAAGCAGTAAGGGGCCTTCAGGAATTAGGGCTGCAGCGCCCGTCACTGCCAAGAGCCCTGCAAGGAAACTGAGGGCCAACACAGCAAGTGAAGAACACGCCTCAAAAGCAGGTCCCAAGACACATCCCTGCATCCAATTGTGCTGCCTATTTCCTTTGGCAGGAACGCTTGTTTATTTGGAGAAAATGAATCCACAGCATTAATGGATAATGCAGGTGAAGGGACTCCTGGGACCCATCTCTGGGAAGCAAAATTTGAACAAAAGAAACTATTCTAACTGCTTCGGTTATGTTCTCTGGGAAAAAAGAATCGTCTTAGCCAGCTGTTCAGACACAGATGAAATCCGGGGTGTACTTAGACATGAAAAGTGTACTTCTGGGGTGACTTGTGGCCATACTGGCATATGCTTGAGCAGTCCATCCAGGAGAAATGCCTATGTTAAATACTAAAGGGAGGTGCCAGGGGTGGCACAGTGATAACTCAACTGGACCTACCTTGGAAAGGTCTTAGGTTTGTGTCCTGGGACCTTCTGGTATCTGCCAGGTATATGCAAGTGTGCCCAGGATCCAGGCCAGCTGAGACTGGGAGTGAAATGCTGCATGAAGACCCTTTTGGGAATGCCTATCTCTGTCTCTGTTTTTGTGTCTTTCTCATGGGAAAAAAAAGTAAACTAAAAGAAAATAAAAAACTAAAGTGGCTGATGAGTGCTGGTCAAGGAGGGGGTGTGTGTGTGTGTGTGTGTGTGTGTGTGTGTGTGTGCATTCCCAAAAATCTGAAAGGAAACATGGAAGAGAAAGGATTGAAGTGTGACCATCTCCCATGGGAGATGCTTTCTCACTTTCCCTTATTTCTCTCTCTGCTCTCTGGTGAAGAGTCAAAATTGAAACAAAAAACAACTTAGATTATCTGTTTATCCAGTCTCCCTGATCATCTATTAGTCTCCCTGGCTAAGACTTATTTTTTTGCACCCTTTAGCAAATTATACAAAACCAAAAAACTTCCCATGTATTAATTTATAAGTGTCTTTAGCAATTACCTGCATTATCATTAGTACTTGCTAGAGTTCAAATATTGGGCTACTGTCAAGATCTAAAAACAAACATGGATATTAAAGATGGATATATAGATAGATAGTTAGATAGGTAGATAGATAGATATTGATATAGATATATAGGTTGACTATGTAGGGCAGGGCATGAACTTGGAGTAAAGCTTTCTTGGTACAAAATTCAGGCCTTGCCTTTATTTATATCATTTAACTTCTTTAAGCCTCTATTTCCTTATCTATAAAATGGGTATCCTGGGGCCAGTAGGTGGCATGGTGGTGAAGGCAATGGACTCCCACATGGCCGACCACAGTTCGAATCTCAGATCCGGTGGCTTGCTTTCTCATTATCACTCTTCCTCTTTCTCTCTGGTGAAATGGAAAAATAATGATAATAAATAAAATTAAATAAATTAAAAAATGAGTATACTACCATTAATTTTTGAGGTTTGTTTTGAACAGGATAACTGTAATCATTCTCAAGTGCTTAGCATAGGCCCTGACAACATACAGAACATTCGCTGGTTTATGCAAACAACAACAACGAGGATGTTTGTGAGTTTCATGAACTGAGCCTCGTGGGGTGGTCACATTATGGCCAGACACCACATGGGTCTGTTTACATACTGTCTGTCTTCGACTGCCTGTGAGCTACAAAGGGAGAACTAAGCAGTTGTGAAGAAACCATATGGTCCTTAGAGTTGAAAGTATTTACCATCTAGACCTTTATAGAGAAAGTCTGTCGATCCCTGGCAATCAACATTTGGAAGACGAAGAAACTGGTCTTTTCCCTATGGAAGTTTCGGTTTTTAGACCCTTATTCTGCTTAATGTCTGACTGAGAATCAGACGCCCAAGTGCTATTCAAGATGATTTGGTCCACATGAGCTGTAAGCTCATTTCCCTTTCAGTGCAAAGCACACACACAGCTCTCTGTCCCATGGTGGGTGGGGAAACCTACAGAGCCTGGAGCTGTCTATTGGTCTTCCCGCCTTCCCTCTTTCCTGACCTGCCCACTCAGAGGATCTCCCGTATTCCACAGTCCAGTGACCCCTCAGTGTGAGTCCACAGCCACACACTCCCCCCACAAGTCACATCTGTGCATTATGTAGAAACCACATGTGTCCCCAGAGCTTGCAGTGAGAGGTGCAAGATGATCTGGAAGAGATATTCAGGAAACCGAGCAAACAGACGCGAAGGATGCTTTCAAGAAGGTCGGAAAGTCACATGCAGGATTCATAAAGCAGTAAGGGGCCTTCAGGAATTAGGGCTGCAGCGCCCGTCACTGCCAAGAGCCCTGCAAGGAAACTGAGGGCCAACACAGCAAGTGAAGAACACGCCTCAAAAGCAGGTCCCAAGACACATCCCTGCATCCAATTGTGCTGCCTATTTCCTTTGGCAGGAACGCTTGTTTATTTGGAGAAAATGAATCCACAGCATTAATGGATAATGCAGGTGAAGGGACTCCTGGGACCCATCTCTGGGAAGCAAAATTTGAACAAAAGAAACTATTCTAACTGCTTCGGTTATGTTCTCTGGGAAAAAAGAATCGTCTTAGCCAGCTGTTCAGACACAGATGAAATCCGGGGTGTACTTAGACATGAAAAGTGTACTTCTGGGGTGACTTGTGGCCATACTGGCATATGCTTGAGCAGTCCATCCAGGAGAAATGCCTATGTTAAATACTAAAGGGAGGTGCCAGGGGTGGCACAGTGATAACTCAACTGGACCTACCTTGGAAAGGTCTTAGGTTTGTGTCCTGGGACCTTCTGGTATCTGCCAGGTATATGCAAGTGTGCCCAGGATCCAGGCCAGCTGAGACTGGGAGTGAAATGCTGCATGAAGACCCTTTTGGGAATGCCTATCTCTGTCTCTGTTTTTGTGTCTTTCTCATGGGAAAAAAAAGTAAACTAAAAGAAAATAAAAAACTAAAGTGGCTGATGAGTGCTGGTCAAGGAGGGGTGGGGAGGCAGATAACGTGTATTGTTACCTGTTGAGAGCAGAGTTTCAGTTAGTGCACATAGTGACGAATTACACTTTAAGCCAAGTCAGTTCTCAGCCATGTTTCTTCAGGAGTAGCTGGCGGGGCCAGCAGGTGGCGTGGTGGTGAAGGTGCCGGACTCCCACATGGCCAGTCATGGTTTGAGTCCCAGACCTGGTGGCTTTCTTTCTCATTCTCCCTTTCATTCAAGTCAAACTTGAATAATAATAATAAATTAAAAAAAAAAAAAAGAGTAACTGGCTGGCATGAGGGGTAAAATAAAGTTCTCTCCAAAGCTCATGGTTAATTTGGGGATGTTTAGCCTGATCAGAGCCAGAAAACCTATACAGATGAAAGGTAGCAAATTATGCAAAGCAGGATGACTGTTTATTGTTATTATTTTTTAAAAATAAGAGACCTATGATGTGGGGACCTTTCAGAGTTAAGATTGTGGATTTTCAGCCTTGGTTCAGGTAAAGGAACTCACTTTCACCCAGTGCTTACTCGGTGTGGGGTGCTCTGTATGATTATGTCATCTCTACAAATTCTGCTTTTAGTCTGTGTAAAGGAAAAATAGGAAGCTTAACGAGTAGGCGAATTCAGTTGCATAGTCTGAGTTCCTCTAACACAGTATGTTACACACCAGGGGATACACACCAGGGGAGGGCTCATGAGAGAGGGAGAAGGTATCTAAAATATTGAGTTGTCAGAAAAGTTATGATCTATTTTTCCTACATTTTTCGATGAGAAAAAAAGTCATGACTTTTTTTTTTGATAATATGCATTTTCTTTCATTTATTTATGTTTACATTTTTCCACATTTACTTTACATATCAAAAAATTTTAGCTCATACTCCATAGTTCTTGACAGTTTACAAACAACTTTCAAAATTTCAAAATACTGAATTTTAAAGATAATGTTCAAAATATTTCTTATAATTTTGTATAATTTTATGACTCTATAACAACAGAAGCAGTATGGTTTCAAATATATATATTTTTTTCTTAGAGTGCAGACACTCGGTATATATTAAGTGGGGACATACAATGCCTCTCCTTCATAGCATGGCTTGCTTCACTCAGCAGTAAGTCTTCCATATTCATCCACTTCCTTTCACAGGCCAGGGTTTTGTTGTTTTTTATGGATGAATAGTATTCCATTGAGTATATGTACCACAGTTTTTCTAACCATTCATCAGCCCGAACGTCACGACTTTTTCAACAACCCAATGTATTAGAAGTATGGGAAGTCACTCTGGGAAATGAAGGGCAGAGTCAAGGGCTGGATTAGCAAGGAAAAGGGAATGGCTAAAGCATTCAGGATGCTGGTTACATGGCTGAGTGTGAGTAGAAATGTTTCCTCTTCAAGCCTGGAGGTGTTGAGGCCAACCAGGGCAAGGTGTGGCTTCTTCAAAGACCAGGGCTACAGGAAGTAATCAAACCTAGATCTAGGGGTGGGATTTTTAACTTCAAGGGATGGGACTGGTTGAAGACTTGGAAAGCAAATACAGGGAGTGCCTAAGGTGTGATCATTTCATGTATTAAGCACCTTCCGGGGAGAACAATGCGGTCTGCACTTGAAATCTTCCTTAAAGTGTGTGCTCAGACCAAGACAATCACTGCACAGACTAAGTGTGCTGGAGTCAATCCACTCTGCTGTTTCTTTACCTCCAGGTACAGTCTTCAGGAGAGAACTCTATCACCCACCTGAGGCTGACCACAAAAAATCTTATCGAAGACAATGGTAGCTTCCTAGCTAGGCAGACCTCCCATGTGGACATCATCTCTGTTTTTCAGATGGCTGTATGGATACCCCGCTGTGGAAATGGAACTCTCTTCTGAGAACTGTCAACAATACTCTTTAATCATACACCTACAAAAACAGCACACAATGAATGGAGTTATAAATCCTGCAAGTTCATTCTTATTAAGAGGCAGTAGCTTTCCTCTGGTTTTACCACTAGTTGTATGACCTTGGACAGAGTTACTTAACTTCATTTCTCAGTTTCTTGCCTAGGAAATGTCAGGTTTAAACTGGTTTAGTGCTTGAAGCTCCACAACTTTATAAGGGAAGAATTGGTAACCGCTATGTGAGGAAAATGCTTAATAACGTAAGTAGCCAAAGACAAAGAGGGGAGTGGAAAGAAAGCTGGTGATATTGGCGGGTCAGGACCAGGGGATTAGGAAGAAAGCTATGCTCCTGACCCCAGATCTAAGAGATCAGACTAAACTAACATACCAGTCTGAAAAGACGCAATCTCACTCCAAAGCTAGTACTGGCTTTTCCTTATAAACAAACGTTGGTCAACGGCAGCAGCTAATGTCAACTTCAGCTATGCTTGAGTCATGTGCAAGCGGGGAGCCGGAGCCTCGGAACTACCAGGACTTTTGTCTCTCACACCCACGATGAGGAGATGGAGTCTAGCATACCCTCTTTTCTATTTTCATGGCAATCAGTACCACAATTAGACGGTTTTGCTATGTGTCAGCTTTGGCACTGGGTTCGAGAGTCTTGAAAGAAGGTACGTTCTTTTTGTTTTTCACTGTAGTAGCTTGGCATCTGGCATAAACTGGATAGCTTGGGTTTCTCTCATTCATTCAAAAGACACAGATTAGCTTTATGGGCTTAAGTAGGCGGTAGAAATGAAGATTATGGGGAAAGAAAATGACAGATCAATGGCAGCAAACTTCTGTAGTGTGTATTTTTCCTTTCATTACAAAAAGTGACAAATTCACTGTAGAAAACTTAGGAGATACAAAGAAAAACATTCACCTGAAATGATATCTAGAATTTAAGTGGTGCAGGCATCTACAGTTACGTGACACATGTTTGCTAATTTAAGGTACTCTTCACGGCTGTCTGAACCCCATTTAAAAAATAACTGGGAAATCACATTCCTGTGTGTGTGTGTGAAGAGAGTTTATTTATTTATTTAGTTAGTTAGTTAGTTTTGCTATAGGGTGTGTGCGCTCACTGGAGAGACAGAGAGACAGAAGCAAGAAATCACCTCCAAAGGGGATGGCAATGTCGAAATCCCTTCTCCTCTATTCTCCTCTCATGATCTGGGGCATGCACACACATGCACCTGGCTTGAGCTTTAAGCCACCAGGTCTGGGACTCAAACCACGGTTGACCATGTGGGAGTCCAGCAACGTAACCATTATGTCATTTGCTGGTCACTCTTTTTCTATTTATTAATTCCTGATTAAAAAAACAAAGGTATTGTGCACAGGGCTGAGGAAAATTTTTTCTCCTGCTATAGTTTTAGCTCCCCAGTCATACAAATAAAAAAATGTATGGCTTTTGCATATTATGAACTTTAGATATTAATGAAGAAACTAGAAGAGAAACCAAGAATTCTAAAATGTGCCATTACTTTCCTGATGACCCAACAGTTCTTGGCCAACCACACCTGACACATGAGGAAAATAAAGCCAATGACCAAGGTCTTTGTTCAAATTTAGTTGTAGGAGCCAGAACTGGGCTTTAAACTTCTGACTCTAGGCCTACTGTTCCTTATTAAGAATTAGCCACCCAGGGAACCAGCAGTTAGCGTAATGGCTATGTCGCTGGACTCCCACGTAGTCAACCGCGGTTCGTGTCCCAGACCCGGTGGCTTAAAACTCACGCCGGGCACGTGTGCATGCGTGCCCAAGATCCCAAGAGGAGAATGGAGGAGAAGGGATTGCGGCGTGGCCATCCCCCCTGGGGCTTGCTTTCTCACTTTCTGTCTCTCTGTCTCTCTCTGTCTGTCTGGCGAGCACATGCGCCTTATAGCGAAAACCTCCCCCACCTCCAAAAAAAAGAATTAGCCACCCAGGTAAAACAAAAATCATCTCTAAATTTTTTTTCCTCTCCTTTGCCAGAAAGTGCATGTACTTGCCAGTGCTAGAGAGAGAGAGAGAGAGAGAGAACCTCCCAATGTGATCATGCTGCAATCTTTTTTCCTCCATTTCTCCCCCCATTGATATTTTGTGCATATACAAGGGCGTGGCATGCGTTTCAAGCTGCCAGGGCTGGGATTCGAACATGCAGATGGTCATGTGGTATCCAGCTCCTTATGCACAGGGTTTAATTGCTATGCTATGGAGCTGGCTCTGTCCATAAATTCTGTCAATGTCAATTTATAGCAATCGGAGATCATTCCAAAACAAGAAAAACACATGACTCTGTCTAGACACTCACCTGGACTACAATTCTCGGGTGTCAGGTTAAAGAAATCATCAGAAGAGCAGCCAAAGTTGTTCAATAGTTTGAAAGCTCTTTTTGGCTTGCCATAAACAGTTTAATTCAGAAATTTAAAAAATGAATCAGTGAACCTTAGTAGGGCTCGCTGGTCAACAGACAGGGAAACTATGAGGTAAGACCCACAGACCACTGACGTTAGCCCAACTTCCTTCCAGGGTTCACCTGAATTCAACATAGGAAAGGCACGTTTAGAAAGCATCCAACTTGTTTCAAGTATCTCCTTCTCTCAGGAATGCTGAAGAGTGGTCAGAATAAAACTTGCTGGGGAGGGAAGGGACAGAAGGTACCCAGAGCAACTCACCCAGAAAAGAACCTTGCTCTGTGTGGTAGTTAAGAGCAATCCCTTCCAGGGATGTCTCATATACACATAGGTACCTTCCAAACTCAACAACACACACTCACTAGAGAATAGAAGAACCGAAAACATTTTTTAAATGCAGCACCTTTGCCTCTGAACGAATATACACCTGGAGTTGGTCAAGATTTAGAGACCCCTGCCTGCGTCTCTCTCCTGGTACACGTGCCTTACCACTTGGGAAGTAACTTGAGCGTTTAAAGATGCAGTAGATACTCATCTTTCGACAGTGCTAGCCACTACTTCACCTGGTCCTCCTCACTATACACTAGTCCTTCCCAAACTGCAGGAAGAGGTGAAAGACTGCGTGCAGGTCTCTTACAGAACGTCCCAGCGTGGCAGCTATGACTGCACATGATGTTCACTGTGTGGACAGCTCTAATCAAAGAGCCAGAGACCTGCGAGGGTGATATGAGTCCCCCATTAAACCTCAACCTGATTAGTACTCACCCCTAGAACAGTACTCAACGGCAGTACTTCATCCAAGGAAGAAAAAAGATTGATGAGAAGGGCTTATCCACTCTCATCACTTCGCTGCCATGTAACAAGACAGCTCTCAAGGTTCATTAAAGTAATTCTCAGCAGCTAAGAGGAAATGGATGGGGGAATGGACAATGAGTGGGGGCTCCACCTAGTTCATAGACTAAAACCCGAACAGTACTGCACAAACTGAAATAAAATAGAAAAGGTACATTTGTGGCAGAGCCAAGACTAGATCCTGAGTGTCCTTGAATTTCATTTTTCAGAACATTTTTAAACAAGGTTCACTCCCACATGTTCTTCTGTGTCAAGTCTCCTCAAAGATCCTCTCTGCCCCTTTCTCCACTCAAGAGGGAGAAAAGAGTTCCATAGATTTTGTTTGTTTGTTTCCTGTAAGCCCTGAAGGAATTGTCCCCGATGCTAAGAATGCACTGAGGGTGAAGAGCAAGTCTTAACATTGGAACATTCCAAAGCTTCTAGGGCGGGGCCAGTTCAGCTTAAAGGGATTTTGCTACCACTTAGTAGAAACTGGAAATAAACACAAACACACAGACAATACGGCACACAGGATGCCAACAGATAAGCTAAAGATGGCAGGGAGAAACTAGAGTGGGAAAGGAAACCATGTTCTTGCTGCCCCCAGGTTCTCTTGCCATGCCAGTTCCTCCAAAGGCAGCAGATGACTATGCTCTGAAGACAGCAGCTAATTAATTGTGACACCTTTTCTGTCCCTTAGAGCTGAACATTAGATGCTGGTGGCTCAGTTTATATTCTGAGGTCAGGAAGGAGCAATGCCACAGGCTTCAGAATAGAACCAAATATGTATGTATAATCTGCGGCTATGCAAGACACCATGGGAAGGAAGAACAGGGCGCATGTGCTGTGGGCTGGTCATGGCCTCACTGGTCCATTTCAGAGTAGACTCCAGGATGTGCAGAGAAGCAGAGGTCAGAAGTGTATAAAACAAATTAGCTAGGGTTATAATAAAGCCATCGATGTATTTGTATAATCTAAGTATAGATATTTATTTTCTTTCATAAACTGTATAGGTGACACATTTGATTTATAATAAAAATATTAGTAGATCTACCCAAACCACATCCCGTATGCCCCATTTCTTTTTCTACCTAACAAGCCAATAGTAGCTACCTTCTAAACGTTTTTTCTGTGTATCTTTCCAAGGTTTATATAACTATAAGTAAATATAAATATGTTTTTTCTTCCTACTCCTTTTCACAAAAAGATGGCATGTTATCCACATGTTCTGGACACTGCTTTTTATTTCTTGATCTTTCCAAACTGGAACACAGACAACTAAGTCATTCCCTTTTTATGTCTGTCCAATATTCCATTATAAAAATATAACATGATTTATTTAGCCAGTCTCTTATTAGTAAACATTTAGGTTTCCCCAAACATTTTACTATTAAAAACATCCTCTGGCACCAGCAGGTGCTGTAGAAGTTAAGGCACTGGAGTCCCACATGGCTGACTACAGTTTGAATCTCAGATGCGGTGGCTTGCAATATCATGCCGGTTGGGTGTGCCTGCCCAAAATCCCAGGAGGAGAGTGGAGGAGAGGGGATAGCGGCATGGTCATTCCCCCTGGGGGTGATTTCTCACTTTTCCTCTCATTGTCTCTCTGTGGTGAGTGCACATGTCCTATGGCCAAAAACAAACAAACCAAAAAACAAACAAACAAACAAAACAAAAACAAAAACAAAACTCAAAATGAAAACCTTAAAAAAAACAAAAACAATCCTTTGGGGGAAAGAAGGAGGCACAGCGATAAAACATGACAATCTGTGAGGCTGGCTCATATGGGAAGTCCAGGTTTCCATTCAGAGACCTTCCTGAGCACAATGGGTAGTCATGACAGGTCTGGCTGAAGCTGAGAGTGGATCATGGTGTCAAGACCCTCTGGAAGGTGCTGTGTCTTTCTTTCTCTACTCATAGAAGAAATCAATATACTTAAAAAAAATTCTGTGATGACTACCTTATATATCAGAGTTGCCTTTACATATCAAGATGCTTATTTACTGCTCTATGACCACCTGACCACAATACACAGAAAGACAGACGAGGGCTAGCCTGTGGCATCGTGGTTAAGGTAGCTGGATCCCACATGCTGACTGGGTGGTTCGAGTCCCAGACCTGGTGGTTTGAGAAACATGTCAGCCGTGTGTGTGCATGCCTAAAATCCCAGCAGGAGGGAGAAATGGAGAAAGCACTGCAGTGTGCCCATTCTCCATGAGGGGTACTTTTTCACTTTCTCTCTCTGGCAAGTACATGTGCCTGCTGGCAAACTGAAAAAAGAAAAAAGGAGAGAGAAGGAAAGTAAAAACTGCAGGTCTACAGGAAATCAAGGTAAAGACCCTCTAAAGCAAAAATATACCTGTGGCTATAGAAAAATGAGATTTTGACTTGCTGGATTAGGAAAATGCATGATGCATACATGGTAGGTGCTCAACAGATACTTGTGGAAGGCGTGAGACAGAGTTCACTTATTTAGGTTGCCCGTTCTCCATCCTTCTCTTTCTCCTGCTGACCTCCAAAAGCCTCATCACCTATTCAGCTGGGGCTACCCAGGCATCTGCCCTTGAAGAAACTCTAACAGCATTTCATCTCCCAGATGGGAGACACTGAGTCGAAGCAGTGGCTGGTGCCACCTACGAGAGCAAAAAGTAACTCTCTCATTCCCTTGTCATTATCTGGCCCTGAGTCCAAAGGTCCAACTGGACCACCAAGGGCCAGAAAGTGTCATCTGCATTCCTAGGACCCCCCTTAGGGAAGCAGGCAGCAAAAGTCCCAAGAGACTCCCCTAGTAAGTGCCACAGTAGGACCCCTCAGCAGAGCTGAGGAGACCAGGAGGCAGCCCCAGTCCTTCCCACCTACAGCCTCCAGCAAAGGAACAGGAAATTCTAAGCTGTCCATGGGCTGACTCATACTCTCCACAAGCATCCTGAAGGTTCTATTCTAAGTTTACCAAAGGGAACATGCCTTCAGGCAGAAGCAGAGCACAGAAGTGGTAGTGACTGGGGCCACAATTAGCATTTCCTCTGTAACGTGTCAAGGTCCAGCAGAAGGGTTAAGGAAGGCAAGGAGCAAGACCGTCCTGTAAGCATCAGCTGAGCCAAACGCCATTTACAGGTCTCTGCAGAAGTGCATATGCATCATTACCTGTGCGTGTACGCAAGGACAGTTTAATGACCTGGGGTTAAAGTCAAGCTATTAAAAATGAAATATATTTGTTTGGGCCCTAATTGGAACAAACCAAACATGTAAAAGCATTTTTGAAACAAATTGGAGAAAAATAAACATAAATTTGGTATTGTCTGAGGTTTGGAATTACTGTCCTGTCAACTTTCTTAGGTGTGATAATGGTATCATGGTTAATTTTTAAAGTCCTTATCTTTTAGAAATGCTCACTGAAATATTTATAGTGAAGTAATGTGTCTGGGATTTGCTTTAAATACTCCTGCCTGGGGGCCAGCAAATGGCATAACGGTTACATTGCTGGACCCCAACATGGCTAATCTCAGTTTGAGTCCCGGTCCTGGAACCTTGAAACACGCTGAGCACGTGTGCATGTGTGACCAAAATCCCAAGAGGAGAACGGAGGAGAAGGGATTGTGACATGGCCATCCCCCCCTAGAGGGTGATTTCTCACTTTCTGTCTCTCTCTGTGTCTCTGGTGAGTGCACGCACCCTATAACAAAAATCTCTCTTAAAAAAAAAAAAGGGAACCAGCAGTTAGAGTAATGGTTATGTCGCTGGACTCCCACGTAGTTGACCGCAGTTTGCGTCCCGGACCCAGTGAGTTAAAACTCACGCCGGGCGTGTGTGCGTGCGTGCGTGCCCAAGATCCCGAGAGGAGAATGGAGGAGAAGGGATTGCGGCATGACCATCCCCCCTGGGGGGTGATTTCTTGCTTTCTGTCTCTATGTCTCTGTCTGTCTGGCGAGCGCACGTACCCTATAGCGAAAATCTCTCCAAAAAAAAAAGCCACACACACACAAAACTCCAGCCCCCCTGCCCCCACAATAAAGTGTGTGACGGGTGGAGGAGACATGACTGACAGCTGGGTGATGAGTACATGGGGGGCATTTTATTATTCTTTGAACGTTTAAAATCATTTTAGTCTATCATGTTACTAGTAATG
The DNA here is from genome assembly GCF_000334495.1 of Tupaia belangeri chinensis. Lineage (NCBI taxonomy): Eukaryota > Metazoa > Chordata > Mammalia > Scandentia > Tupaiidae > Tupaia > Tupaia belangeri. The sequence continues at coordinate 793,960 of NW_006205341.1, read as the reverse complement.
GAAACACCTGAGACTAATTTATGAAGTACAGAGATTTATCTAGCTCACAGTTTGGGAGGTCCCAAGGTTAGGGAGCTGCACTAGATGAAGGCCTGCCTGTTGAGAGTCCTTGGCTGGCACAAGGCATCGTAGGGCATGGGCAAGCACAGAGCAAGGGCATGCATGTGTCTGTGCCTCCTTACAAACCTGAGCATACGGTAATGGGGGATAATGGGGGGAAATGCACATCCTGATCCTCATCTCTCAAAAGCTCACCTCTCAACACTATAGTTAGATTACATTTCTATCTTCTTAATATCATTGCAATGGCTCACCAAGTCTCAGGGAGATTCACTTAAACCATAACAGAGTTTCTTAGTAAGAAGGAAAAAAAAGTTGTTACCAATGGCTATGTGTGACCAAGACCTCACTATTTTGTTTTTTTTTTTTTTTTTTTTTTGAGAGATTTTCACTGTAGGGTGCGTGCGCTCGCCAGACAGACAGACAGAGAGAGACATAGAGACAGAAAGCGAGAAATCACCCCCCAGGGGGGATGGTCACGCCGCAATCCCTTCTCCTCCATTCTCCTCTCGGGATCTTGGGCACGCACGCACACGCGCCCGGCGTGAGATTTAAGCCACCGGGTCCGGGACACGAACCGCGGTCGACTACGTGGGAGTCCAGCGACATAGCCATTACGCTAACTGCTGGTTCCCACCAAGACCTCACTATTGACCAGAATAGGCAACTTAGCCCTGTGGAAATGGCACCCTTCCCTGGATGATCTTCAGATGATAGTTAGTGACTATACAAAAATAAATCAACATGGTAGAGTTTTTATTCCAACAACTATTCCATCAACTAACCTAGCTCTTAAACTTGCCTGGATACTGAAATCACCCGGAAGATATTTTATTAGTCTTAAATTGCCAGAGGGTTGTGTGCTATCCAAAGGATGGAGAAGAGCACTCGCCAATGGGGTGTGGTCAGGATGAAATTCTTTTTCCTCCATTTCTCTTTACCATCAGGATTTGGGGTGTGGCTCAATGTATTTTCAAGCCTCTGGGGCTGGGATTTGAACCACAGTTGGCCACATGGGATCTAACTTCCTTAACCCACTGCACTACAAGGTAGACCCAAGGTTGCCTTTGAATTAGTGCCTAATTTAATTGTCTGGGGTGCTGCCTGAGTTTCTAGATTTTTAAGTTACAGCAAAGGTTCAGCAAAGTTTGCGAATCATTGTTTCTTTCTTTTTTTTTTTTAAAGGTTTTTTGCTATAGGGCGTGTGTACTTACCAGAAAGACAGACAGACAGAGACATAGAGACAGAAAGCGAGAAATCACCCCCAGGGGGGATGGCCACACCGCAATCCCTTCTCCTCCATTCTCCTCTCGGGATCTTGGGCATGCACATGCATGCGCCCGGTGTCAATTTTAAGCCACTGAGTCCGGGACTCAAACTGCAGTTGGCTACATGGGAGTCCAGCGACATAGCCATTATGCCAACTGCTGGTCCCATGAATCATTGTTTCTTGAACCCACCAAGCTGGTTCAGGAAGATGTCAGAGGTAAGCATGAAAGGGCAGTGGTAGCTGGATGCTCTCTGCTCAAGCTTTCCTGAGCCCCTCTTGGCCAAACGATCTATTTCTCCAGATGCCCCAAGTCTGGAGTCCAGGCTAAGCTTCCCTTAATTACTGGTGCAATCAAAGATGACATTAAGAGCTATAGTAAAAATAGGGACGCGGTCAATTTAAAACCAGATGCTAGGCTTTCTTTAAACCCAGATGGAAGGTGACTGGTTATTAGTATTGGGATTGCAATTCCTATCAAGCATTTCACTGATCCTCCCACCTGCACATTACTAATGTGTCTTGTGCTGAGAACAGCCTATGTTGGCTACAGAACTGCTGTTTCAAGAGGCAAGGAAATTTGTTATAGCTGCTGAGTGCTAGAGCCTTAACAGCTGGGCTTAGACAAGCAGAGAGGAACCAGAATTCTCCTTTTAGCAGTGCAAGCCTTGCTCGCAAAGACTGGGCAGAGTTTCCTGTGGCAGGTGGCATATTCTGATGTACAACTGTGAGCCTCTCCCCATTTTCTTGTGGCAGCAAGGTTAATTCTGGGTTTCATTCTCAGAGCCGTGGGAGAGGTAAAAGGTAAAAGGCATCTGTTGAGGTCCCTCATATATACCAGGGGACTTCAAAAAGCTTGTGGAAAAATGGAATAAAAGCATAAGACTATTTTGGTGCCAAAAAAGAGAGAAATATATACATGATTTTCTTCATAATATGCGTTTACCATGAACTTTTTTGAAGATTCCTTACGTAACTCATCTGACCTCTCACAACAACCCTGAAGTAGTATTGTATTCCCATTTTATAGACGAGAAAGTCAAAGCCCCGCATGATCTTAGTTGTTGACTAATTGCTGAGTCAACACAGCAATAGAGAGCTGAGCTGGAATCTGACCAGCCAAACTCCAAAGTCCCACCCTCTTTTCACAGCTATCTCCTCCAAGATCTACTTCCAGACAGACTGAACGTGGCACCTCTCCTTCCCTCCTGTAGAAAATAATCTGAAGGCTGCTTGGTCAGCTTGCCCTCCTGAATGAACCTATTAGTCATCATGAGCCTGAACCTTGAACTGCCATCATTTTCCATGGGGATATGCAATCTTCCTCCACCCAGGTGAGCCCTGCTGGGTGTGGCTTTCTAACTGCTCATGGCATCATGCAAGAGGGTGAGAGCTTCTCACACGCTCAGCTTAAAGTCCTTGCCGAGAGCATTCCTTTAATTTGGAATTCTGTTTTGAACTTTGAATATCATAGGGCATAAACAGACCTAGCATGCTCGCTGACGTAGGTCAAAGGTCAGGTTTTGGCCTCTACTCTTCCATTACATGGTGCCTTCTCTGCTACTGGCCCCATTCACAGAAGCACAAGCCCCAGATGCAATGCTGACTCAGTACTGGTGTTAATATACCAGGTGAAAATACTGCTAATTTGTACTCTAAAAACTCAACCTTACTGATCTTAATCAAGACTGTTCACTCACCACAAACTCCTGCCTTGAAAGTTTTTGCCCTGGGGACCCTACTATGTTTCAAAGATGCTGTCTTAAATCAAAAGCTGCCTGGATCCTATTTTCTAGAACCCCCGTCAAGGCAAGCCTTACAGTGAACAAGCCAGACATTCAAAAACAAAACAAGAGGCCAGACTGTGGCCTAGTGGCTAGGATGGCTGGAGCCCACATGGCCAATCTTGCAGCCCAAGCAGCTTAAAAAAATCATGCCAGGCATGTACCCCTATGCGCCAAAAATCTTCACAGGAAGGACAAATGGAGAAGGGATTGTAGCATGACCATCCCCCATGGAAGTGCTTTCTTTTCTTTTCTTTCTCCAGCACACGTGCCCTCTGGCAAATTAAAACAAGTAACCAAACCCCCATTCTTATAGTTAAGCATCACTTTTTAAACTTATCGTGGCTCCATCAGCAAAGCTTATTACCAATTTATTTATCAAACTTAGCACTAATGAATTTACAGCTGGTTCCAAACTTAAAAATCTACCTTCACAGGATACTTAATATTGCCAAGTATGGGGCCAGCAGGTGGCGTGGTGGTTGGATTACTGGATTCTCACATGGCTGACAGTGGTTTGAATCCTGGACGTGGCAGCTTGTTTTCTCACTTTCTCTGTTTCTCTCTGGTGTGTACGCATGCCCTATGGCAAATTAAAAAATAATAATAATCAATAAAATTAAATAAATAATTATTTACAAAAATATTGCCAGGACCAGCAGATGGTGTAGTGTTACGTTGCTGGACTCCCACAGTCGACTGCAGTTTGTATCCTGGAACCGGGGTTTAAAACTCATCAGGTGTGTGTATGCACATTCCCAAGATCCCAAAAGGAGAATGGAGGAGAAGGGACTGTGGCACGGCCATTTCCTCTGGCAGGTATTTTCTCATATTCTGTCTCTCTGTCTTTCCAGTGAGTGCACATGCCCTATAGAAAAACATTTCTCTCCCTAAAAACAATTTAAATAAATAAATAAGTAGCCACGTACGGCCTCTAGTACTTCTTTTGTTTCTTCTGAAAAGACTTCCGAAAAGTCTTCTGAAAATGTCTTGAGCAAATGACTGCAAGAGCAAGATGAGAGTGGAGTCTCCCAAGGTGCAACGAGGGCTTTGAGTGATACAGCATGCAAATAGAAAAGTGTGTGTGCGGATGCAAAGGTTCACGCTCTGGTATGTTTGCCTTAAACTCCAGCCTCATGTATCTTCTGTTACATTTTATATATATATATATATATAGAGAGAGAGAGAGAGAGAGAGAGAGACATATAACTATGGTCTGACACATAGCAGTAAATGCCTTCATGATAATCACAATGAAATGTGAGTTGACATCGATGTGTCCAGCACACTGCTTTTATGTGCTCTGTTTAATTCTCACACTTGTTCTCTGAGAACACTTAGTATCCCCATTTTAGAGCTGGGGATAGATAGTGCCATCCAGAGAACGAAGAACCCAACCTAGGAAGCCATGGAGAGGTTTCAGTTCTGACTCCAGAGCGCGTGGCTCTTAACTCCTGAGCTTATTTCCAAACCTTACCAGCACAGCCAGCCAGCTGTGGCCTTGCACCCTTTCTACCAACACAGTAGCTGTAGGATGTCCTGGACAGGCCAAATTGAACCTCTTTCCAGAAGCCACGGGCTCTTCACTGGATTAAACAGCCCCATGGGAAGAAGCTTCTGCAGCATATAGCAGTTGAAAAGTCATGCAAGAGGGCATCCTCCCAGCAAACTTCAGGGGTGCTCGGAGCTCCTCTGCTCTTAGCTCACCTGGTTCAGCAACCCAGAATCTAACCTCCCCTGTTGTCATGTCCCAGCCTGTACCAGCGGCCATGTTGATGTCCAAAAAAAAATGCTTTGTGTAGAATGGAACCTAAAACGGCTGGTGTCGGCAGCGCACCATAACCTCAACTGTTAGGAAATCGGGGCCACACTGGCCAAGGGTGTTCCCTTCCCCACTGATTTCTAGCTGGGTTCACAGGCACCTTATTTACAGTTTCTCCATCTGCAAAACAAGGAAATAAGAATGTCTACCCTGGGGTATTTCAGAATTTGTTACTTTAATTGTACATGCAAAAAGGAACTTTGCACAGTGCCTGACACATGACAGCTACACAATTCAACAGGTTCTTCCTGGACCTCTGATGTCAACGTGAAACTCCTGGCAACAGGGAATTATTTGGGGGTTTCAGACACCAGTGGAATTCCCCCCCCCCTCTTTTTTTTTTTCCTGAAATACCAGCCTGACACTAGGAGGTTGGTGGTTGGTCTGTACTTCTGAAAGCAGGAGTTTCCGAAGCTTCGAGTCCACTTCGTGCTTCCCCAACACGTTTACACTCCAGAGGGTGGAGGGTGGAGGAAGGGGGAAGGTGGTGTGAAACAATGTCTTTCCAGCCTTGTCTGCATAGTTCCTGAGATGACCCTGCAGAGTAAGCACTGAAAGGCAGCTCCTGGAGCCTGACCTGGGGGCTGAAGAACAATCTAAGCAAGAAAATAAAACAAAAGGATCAGCCCCTCTGGACAACACCACGCCCCACCCCGCAGGTCCATGCTGTCGAAGGGAAAAGTTCTGATTTTGAAAAGATGGCTTCTAAAAGGAGGTCAGGCAGCAAAACAGGCTAAGGGGGTAAATAATTAAGCCAAAATTAACCCAGGAAAGATGCTTTTGAAAGGATTTTTTAGAAATCCTTGTTGCTGGTTATTAAGTTACTAACTTTTTGCCTAGAAGCAGGCTGTCCCACTCACAGCCCTAGATAGAGCTGGGTCACCCCCTCCTCAGGCCACCAGGAAGAGGAGCCTCTGGGAAAGCCTTTGCTTCAAAGCCAGGACTGGCGGCTGGACTGACAGCAGAGAGGAGCGGTACTGCCTATAGAAATGCAACTCGAGCCACAGGCAGCATATACAACTTGGTGTTTTCTAGCGGTCACGTTAATAAATTAAAAAACAGGTGAAACTGATACCACAGTAGAGTTGAGGCAATCCAGTGTGTCTACAATACTTGTTTCCACAAGTAACCTGAATGAAACAATTACCAATGAGCTATGACATCCCCATTCTCTAAAAGGCCGCATGACACGACACGTTTGTGCCTAGAGCACACGTTGGCTCCCACCACCTGGCTAGTGGCTATGATTTGCTTGGTGAGGGCTGACAGGCCCTGGCACAGTAATCCCAATGGAGTCACCTGGATCTCTAAGGGGGAGGGGTGGGGCCTCGTGGTGGTGCTGTTTGTGAAATGTGGCATCCCAGCCCCACCTCCCAAGGCCTTAGTAAAAGGCAGTTGGCCTCTCTCCAAGTTCCGCTGCGGCACAAGCCGCCACCCACGCAGCCTGGTCACCACCGCCTCTCTGCAAGAGTCATACAAGGAGGCTTACGTTTTAAAAATACCCACCAGCATGCTAGCTCGAGATCTGTAAGCACAAAAAGTAGGAGAGCAAGGAAAAGGCTCCCAGGGGCAGGTGGACTGGAGCTGATGGGTAAAATGCCCACGCCTACTTCAACCAAGCGTGTCTGTCTATCAGGTCTGAACCTGGCCCGAACTTCAACATGGCTTT
>NW_006205341.1:777078-787013 GCF_000334495.1 Tupaia belangeri chinensis | reverse complement strand
TGTGCACAGTTACAAGTGCCAGGTACACTCGAATCCCCTCATCTGTCAGGGCAGGGGCCCTGTGGATAGTTGGAAGATGTTGTAAAAGCAATGATGGTCTAGTAAGGGGTATTCTGAGTTCTTCAAAAGAGCAGAATTTCTTCAGCTGATATTCCCCCCAAAGTATTCCATAGGGCATCTGCTTGTGTAAGGCCTGCTGCAGCTATCACTTTACTTCCCTGGGACTCTGGCCAGAGAGAAACCAACCCGCCTTTAACCTGGAGGGCGTGGGTTGAGCGTGCCCACCAAAACCCACTGAAGGGACCCAGCCACAGTGGTGTAGACAGCAGGAGCGCTGCTGCGTGCGGGTGAAAGCTACGTGGGAGGGCTGGGGGTTTGCCTCCCAGACTGCCTGAGCATCCTGGGTGCTCCCACCAGCCTGGATGGCTGCAGGGCTGCGGAGAGGATCACAGCTCGAAGATCCTGTCAAAGCTGCCAGTCTCTCAGAAGATAAATAAATAAACACCACTTTAAAAAAGCCACAGAAGCCCACTCCCCACTACTACCTGGGTGTCTTATGTTCTAGGATAAGCCTTTAGCGGCTAGCTTTCCTCTCTGGATACCTAACAGAAATCTCTCAAAAGAAAGTCAGACATACCAGTATGAAAAAATTCTCTTATCATTTGGAGAAAATAATTTAGAACTGGGTAGATAAACATGTACAGGAAATACTTCTATAGCGGTCTTGATCCTCTGAAGATTAATAACCCACGGAACTGGAGACCAGCCTCAAACTCAGAGGAAATAGGCAAGTTATAAAAACAGGAAGAACGGGAAGTTTATTTTTGGATGAATATTTGTTCTAGGGAAGCTCTTGATACTGACAAAAACCTTGATCTGCAGGTCATTTGCTGCAGCTGAGCAGCTGAGTGCATGTTTCCACAAGCTGTCCCACCAGAGATTTCCGGGTCTTTTTGGAAAGGGCCTCGCCCTGCTCCTGCAAAACATCTGCCTTGCTGTCACTGGCTTAGGGACTCCTTTCTACTGCATTCCTGTTGGTGTGCGAGATCTCCAGCCCCACTAGAAACCTCAGCCATCTGCGACACCCTCTCAGCTTTCAGTCCCAGTGCCCAAAGCCAGCCCTATCTCTACCAGGTGTGTGAACTGTCGCTCTTCGTATCCACATCTGCCCCACTGATGCATACAGACTCCCTCAGAGGACTGCTGGTCTCCTGGTCTCACCAGCCTCCAGTGCTCCTTCGACCACCCCTGGCAGCGTACCTTCCCTGGCTCCCTACTGCTTATGTAATAAAGCCAAATGTTCTCAACCTTGCTGGACAAAGTTCTTCACAATCCAGCCCAACCCTCTTTTACAGATCCATCTCCATATGCAGGATCGGCTATGTGATTTGCAGGGCCAGATACAAATGAAAATAATTTATGGGGTTACATTTACTTCAAAAATTATTAAGAATTTTAAGATGGCAACAGCAGAGCATTAACCCAAGCGTGAGGTCCTTCCAAGTGCGAGGCACACCGTTACAACATAGGCTGCACGCCCATGAGGCCAGCCCCTTCCCTGCATCTCCCTCCTCATACCAGCCCCAGAGACAGCAGATGCCACTGCTACTGAGAAAAAGCCTCCTCCCCCCTCCTCATCCTACTAAAACTCGCCCTTCCCCTCAAGCAAGTCTTCAAGACAAGGAAACTGGTTTCTACCCTTTCAGGTCACCCATTCGGATGCTTGACCCCTAAGCGCTGACCCTGAGCTATATGGATTATTATTATTAGTTTACCATCTCTTTTCACACCTCAATTAGACCAAGAGCCCCAGCACTGCTCTTTCACTGGTTAGTCATTTCTGTGCCCTCCCTTCTGCCTGTCTAGAACAAAACTTGGCACAAAACTTGGCACACACAGTAGGTCAGCTATAAATTTCTACTGACAATTCACTAGCAATTTTGCTCTCCACCTCTAACAGACACTTAGAAAGCCTCCTATGACCTTGCCAAGTGACAAACTAAAGGAAAATAGACAATTTCCTAATTTTCCTTTTAGATAAGAGGAAAGTCCGTGCCTACAGGAGTGTTTGAGGGTGTCTGAACAGGAACTCCCAGTGACTGCCATCATGCTGCCCAGACACAAAGGGTGCCATGCTGACTTTGGGCTGCAGTCTCCCTGGTGGCCAGTGGGCACATTTGGGCATGGCAGAGAGTGGGGACTCAGGGGACTCTACATTACCCTCTCCCGCTTTCCTCTGCCTCACATAGGGTAGTACTGAGAGAAGGAAAAGACGATTCCACTAAAAAGTCAGATAAGGACAAGAACTGTGGTATTTCTTATCTAGAAACTTGGAATAAGATCTCATTTCCCTAGAAATGAGCTTTTCAGGGAAAATAGTTGTAGCCCCTCAAGTTTCCTTTGAGCAAAGGAGCAGGAACCAGAAGAGATGGGCAACAACCACCAGTACCCCTCAGATGCTGTCCTGCTCTGTTCTTTTTTTTTAAGAGGAAGAAAAACATTGGAGCTCTCAAATAGCTTCCTAAACATTCAGGCAAAGTTGATTTTTCCAGCAATTGTCCACTGATCATGCCTGTCTGACAGGTGGGAGGGGTGTGAGGGGAAGAGGAGGACGATGTTGTTTAATAAAACACAGGCATTCATTTGTGCGCCCTTTAATGTTAATCGGACCTCGCCAAGTTTAAGGAACCTTCCTACCCCACAGGCTATTTATAAGGAACAATAGTGGTAGCAGCCACCAACACTTCTGGGGTGAAGTATTCACTCGGTGAGGGCCAGGGCACTTACTCTCTGTACATGCTTCCATGCTTATCCTCGAATGGAAGGTCACTTAGTCAAGAACCATTAGTCAAGAACCAGAGCAGTGCTGCAAGCCTAGTAAACTCTTCATGCAAGCATGGAGTTGTCCAATAGATATTATCTTCATCCTTCCAGTCGGGTTATCGTTTTATAGAGGAAGAGAGATCAAGTAATGTGCTCGGGCTGTCTGTCTAAGGAAGCACATTTTAGGTGTGGGCTTTTGAGCTGTCATTCTGTTTATAGCACTTCGTTGTTTCAGAAGTCCTGGGTCGAAAAGCACATTTTACAAGCTCTGCTTTCCAGACCCTGCTTTCCCTGCCACATTTCACCTAGCTGTCACACTCAGGAATAGTTTTCCACACAAGAGTCCCACCCACCTTTTAAAGTTGAAGCTGGTTTTAAAGTTATAGAAAAATACTTCAGTTATAAAGCATTGGGCAGACACCCTGATCACCTAAATCCCAAGGTGAGGGTCACAGAGGGGCGGGGGGTTCCCTCTCACTGTGACAGGGTTTGTCAACGTCTTGCGTGGTGAAGGTTATGTGGTAGGTGCTCGATTGATGTTGGTTCCCTCAGTTGTAGCAACAGAATACTGGCTGGCTAACCAGAACCATCTCCTCATCATCTATACTTGGGCTCTTAGTTGCACTATCTCTTTTTTAAAAGTGATTGTTTTTATTTAATTTTATTTATTATTGTAACTTTTTAATTTGACCAGAGAGAGAGAGAGAGAGTAAAAAAGTAAGTCGCCAGGTCTGGGACTCAAACCATGGTCAGCCATGTGGGAGTCCAGTGCTTAACCACCATGCTACCTGTGGGCCCCTGCACTGTCTCTTTAAGGATTATTGCCATTGTCTCCAGGGATGACCACTGCCAGGCGTCTCATTTCCATAGGTAATACGTAACTCTGATCAGCTAGTTTTCACACAAAATACTGCTGAACACACCAGTTTACTTAATGGATGATAATGGCCAAATATATTCGATTCTGATACCAATAAAAGAAAAAATAATATGAAAATTTCAAAACAGATTTGTAAATCCTTCTAAAAAATGTTTTTTCCTCTTAAGAAAGATACAGGTATTTTCAACAGGGTCTCACTGTGAAGTATTCTTCCTTCCCCAATCCCCAATTAGCTAGGACTACAGGTGCATGCACCTGTACCTAACATGGTCCGGTTGGCCGGGTTACCAAGCCCAGACCTGCAGCTTCCAGCATCCCAAGCAGTGGTGCTGCCTGTATACCACTCAAGGCTGGGCCCAAAATAATTTGTGTTATTAACAGGATCTATGTTGGAAAGATTAAGTAACTCTGTGTATATTAACACTGTTTACATAATTTATATCGAAAGGGAACTTACAAACACTGAAAAACTAGGGAGCATAAATATCTAAAAGGTACCATGATTCACTCAGGAGGCTTGAGTCAAGGTTTAGTGCTGCAAACAGAGGCAGGCAGCACCTCACCCACAACGCTGTGTTCAGTCACTTGTTTCAATGTGTTTGAGGGAGACAAAAGTTCAACCGGAGTGAATCCAGAGCTTATGAAACTCTGAATTTGAGCCCTGAAGGTAAAGATCGCGTGTCTCCCATTAGAGGCAGGGCCAAAGACATTATCAGTGCCCAACAAACGACGGTGAGGTAATACCAGCCCAGGGCGGCATGTGGGCAGGGCCACCTTGTCCGCCCCATGCTTGGCTCCCAGCTAAGTCCTTGCTCCCACTCAAGCCTGGGCCTTGCGAAATTAACCAAGGTCCGTGGGGTTATGGTTCCTTTTGTGGTGACTCCTCCAGCCTGAGAGAGCAGTGAGGACTCCGAGGGGCAGAGCTTTACTGTTTGCTTCTGGGTCAGTGCCTGGCAGATGTCTACTCTCCTTTCGAGGGGGTTTACTAAGGACCTTGGGCTGTTATCAATGAGGCAGGAAGTCCTCGGTTCCCTCTGATAACTACCGGAGCAGATGAGGACCAAGATCAGGACCAGGAGGGTGTGAAAAGACACTTTTTATACACACACACACACACACACACACACACACCCCAATATACTCCTGCTGTGTTCATGAGCATTTCCTAGATCTCCAAAGCAAAACTCAAACTCAAGGCATGTGGTCCACTATTAGAAAGGTCCCATTCTCTAATGAAATGGTCTCTCTCAGCCTAGCTCCTAGCTTACCACGCCCCACTCCAACCCCCATATTCTCCTTGGCTTAGGATACATTACTCTCCTGGGCAGCCACAGGCCGTCAATTCAACTAGTATCCATCCACAGGCAAAGCAGGGGATTCGCCAAGATTCAGTAGGTGCAGCAGGTGTGTGCAGGGAGAGCCTGCGTTTCTAACGACTCCTAGTGACACTGGTCTTGGGGAGACAGCGTGGGGTGAGTGGGCTCCATGGACTTTGGTGCTCTAGAAACCCTGAGGAGCAAGCCTATCTCCTGTCTCTGGCTTCTTAGGCTCCCAGCGCCTCTCTGAAGGATGAAAGGCTGTTCCCTTCACAGCTCTGTCCCAGCATCTGGAATCCACCTGGCCAGGCCAGAGGGCTCAGTTCTCTCCTGTTCTCACCCCAGCAGATACCACATTCCCTTTCCAGAGGCAGCAGTACAAAGGCATGTTGTTTTATTTTATTATTTTAAAGAAACATCTTGCCTTGGGAAATACTCTTTTTCTTTTGAGCACTAGAAATTCTAAAACACTCAACTTTTACAACTGAGAAAGAATTTAGTTGTTCTTCATTAGTTCTCTTCTTACCCCCTAAGAGAGTATATTGAGGAAGCAAGAGTGACACACACTTTTGAAAGCAATAAAGATTCTCTGGAACATCACACATGCAGTCCAATTTCAAACTTTGTTTTAGATTAAACATCACAGTCCCCACAAAGAAGTTAAGACTGGTTTGTTATTTGTCAAATTAACAATTTTCTAAGATTAAAAAGCAGAAATGTCTCCCACATCTAAAAAGAGTCTCCAACACCTAAAAAGAAATGCAGATTGGTGCCTCCACCTCAAGGGGAAGGAATGCCAGTGCCCTCTCATTGTTCAATTAATGTGACAAAGCAAACAATTAGCCAGAAATTCTGGCACAGTTCTCAGAAATGCTGACAAGTTCAGACAATAGTCGAAGGTATTTCTTTTTGATACAGAAATAGAGTTGCTCTAACTTGAATGACGGTTAGGAAGATCTTTGCCATACGCAGATTTTAAAGGAACTGGAAATTTTGCAGCAGTGGAACTGCATTATAAGAAAAAAAAATGGAAAAAAATTTCAACCTGGAGAGTAATGTAAATTTGTTGAAGAAATGCTTAAAACAAGTAAACGAAAAGAATAAATACTACCTGTGATCCACCACCCAGAGATAACCACTGTTACAGAACAATATAACACAGGGATCTTTGCTAGGCAAAGCTGAGAGTGAATACCCTGACATATATCACCCCCTTCCCATGTGCAGATTATTCTTGAAACCTGCAGAGTCCAGAAAACATATGCAGAAATGCCTGACGGTCTGGGCAGAGGAGCCAAAATCACCTTCAGAAAGGAAGATGACTGATGAACCAGGCTTGGCAAATAAAGGAAAAGAAGTGTTTCCAGAAATAACCAAGGCTGCACCTGGACCCAACCCTTGCCACAAGATCACATGGCAAATTGAAAGAACCCTATCACAGAGGCCAGTCACTCTGCTATGGAAATCCCCACCCAGGGCTCCCTCCCAACAGGGAGAAGATGTTTCCTCTGCGCAAGGTCAAAGACGGTCCTGGCATGACACTCGGGCTGGGGTGAAGCAGCAATTAAGTTGAGCCCAGTCACCTCAGTGGCCTGGTGGGGTCAGTAATGACATAATGAGCTGGGGCAGGGGAAGGGGGGCAAGAGGAGTGGTTGGAGTGCAGGATCTGTAAAGATGCAGGTGGCGGTCAACGGCCCAAGTTCTGGATCCAGACTGCCTGAGTTCAAATCCAGACTCTGAAAAGAACTGTATGACTCTGGGTCAGTTACTCAAGTTCTCCATGCCTCTGTAAAGGAAGATAATATTATAGTACTTACTTCCCAGGGTTGTGATCATGAGAAGCCACCAAAGGCATTTACCACATTCAGAACAACATGAGTCCGTGTAAGCACTATTTAAACTTTTTTGCATAATAACTTTTCCAATATTTTCTAAAATAAGTCATAATAATTTTATCATCAGAAAATCTGTTGCCTGACTACCAGCTTTATCATGCTTCCTTGGGTCCTTCCTACCAAATGGCATGCTTCATCCCATATACACACATAGTAGAGGGACCAATCATTCAGAATAGGACTTTCAATGCTGAAACCAGGGCAGTCCAAGGCAAACTGGAACATCAAGTCACAATGTATATATAAAAGCATAAAGAAAACACGGGGGCCAGCAGGTGACGTGGTGGTTAAAAGGCACTGGATCCTCACATGGCCAAATGTGGTTCAAGTCCTGGACTTGGCAGTTTGCTTTCTCACTCTCCCTTTCTCTATCTGGTCAAAATAAAATAATAATAACAATAACAACAACAACAAATGGAATTAAATAAATAAATGAATAATTCTTACCAAAAAAAAAGAAGAAGAAAGAAAAACAGTAATCTTGCTTGTAATACTACAGCTCAGAAATGACCATGACCAGTACTGACATTCTGATATAGTTCTTGCCATTTTTCAGCTATGCGTGTTTTAGATAAAATTTGGATCATGTTATGTAGGCACAGAGTTCTGTATCCTGTTTTCACACAATTTTGTATTCTCCATATTCACAGCAATTCCTTGAAAAGACTTTTCTGAAGCGATATAATACGTGGATGTTCCATGTGGCTTAACTATCCCACCAGGCTCTTATCAATATTTTCACCCACAAAATTTTAAACATTACTGCCCAGGAATGTGTTTTCATCTGATTATTATTTCTCTGAATGTCAAGAAAAGGAATTTTTAGATAAAGAGGGTGACCTTAAAAACCAAAAAAGTAATAAAAATTAATAAATTGTTTTCCAGAAAATGATGCACTAAATTGTACTCCTCACAGCAGTAAATGAAAAGCTCCCTCATCAAAACTACACCAGCATTTGGGCCGGCAAGTAGCGTGGTGGTTAAAGGCGCTGGACTTCCACATGGGCTACCACAGTTCAAGTCTTGGACCTGGTGGCTTGCTTTCTCACTCCCTCTCTCTCTCTCTGTCTCTCTCTGATCAAACTGAAAAATAATAATGATAATAATAATAAATAAAGTTAAATAAAACAATTCTTTTAAAAAAAACACACCAGCATCTAAAGATATTTTTCTATTAGAAAATAATAGGTGAAAAATTATTATGTTTTCATTGCATTAGTTGAATAATTTGTAGGATTAACTATTTTATTCAATGTTTACCCAACTATATTTTTCTCTTTTCACCAGCATTTTTCTAAGCATTAAACGGTCTATGTTTGTTTTAGTGTTTCTTTTTGTAAATGGCAAAATAATTCATAGTTGTATATTAACTTTTTATGTATCATAATTGAGGTAACTTTTGTTCATATTTGTTAAATTTATTTGTGATGTTGTACAAACTTCAGTGTGGAAACTTACCAGTGATTTCCTCTGCAGTTTTTCCCAATAATTTTATGTGTAGACCATCTTCATCCCTTTAAGACAGAGGTTCAATATGCCCTTAAGTGTGTCCTTTGGGTTTATTTATTTAAGGTTTTCATTTTTTAAAACATTTACCTCATAGTATTGAAATACATGGTGAGGCGAGACTCTACCATAGAAGGAAATCATAAACTCCTACTACAATGGAGTTGTGTTGAAATGAGGAAATTGTTCGAAATTAAATCCACAGGATACAAACTGGGGATTTGTACGAAACCTAGGCTCAGTAATGAATCAGCTCATTAAAAAGCTGGACTTGACAATGAAGAGGATTCATCAGCACATGCCAGGGACACGAAGTTCCCCTCCTCCCCCAAGCCCTTGTCTTCCTAAGACTTGTGGCAATGGGTTGTTGGGAAGAGAGAGGACAGGACGAGGGATGGAAGCAGATGGCAGCACAAATTGAGACCAGGAGGATCGGCAGTCCATCTGACCTCCATGAATGGGAGAGTCTACCTGCCACTTAGTAACAGGAAAAAAGGAACTTTGAAAAGCCTGTCAGAGTTTAAAACAGATGTGTTCCCATTTCCTGTTCAAAAGGCAAAAGATCATGGAACTAGCTGTTTAATATGTTTCTTATAAAAAGTTATTACTACAGAGATTAAAAACAAGGTACTTTGTTTTCCAAAATAATCTTAAGTGTTGAATCCAACCACTTCTAAACACCTGCATATGAAAGTGGTATTATCGTGGAAAACTTGGTGTCAGAAACATGGCATCTCTCTCTAGCCTGCCCTTGCAACAACTCCTACTTCTTTCTCTAAATCCAGAGCTAAAAAGTGCAATTTGGGGACCAGCAGATGACATGATGGTTACATTACTCTCACGTAGTCAGCTGCGGTTCGAGTCCTAGAACCGGCAGCTTAAAACTCATGCCAGGCGTTAAGTGCATGCATGTGCAAAATCCCGAGAGTGGAGGAGAGGATACTGTGGCGTGGCTCTTCCCCTGGGGGGTGATTTCTTACTTTCTGTTGCTCTGTCTCTTTCTGTTTTTCTGGCAAGCACACATGTACTATAGCAAAAATCTCTGTCTAAAACATTAAGTGTGATTTGACACAATACTTGTTTATTAGATAATCGTAGCCCCATCCCGACCCCCATTGTAAGTATAGTCATTATAAAGAGATTTACCACCCTTCAGGCCAACCCCCAAGCAAGAATCCATTTTCATCTGAGGCGGGCCTGGCCCTGCTCCTTTAACTAAAGAGCTTCTGCTTGAAACCTTTCCTTTCCAGCCCAACACCCAAGTGAGGTAGGGTGATCCCTATCTTCTTTCTGTCTCTCTCTCTCCTTCTCAAAATACATATATAAGAGGTGGACCTGACCCTGCTCCTTTCGTGGAGTGCACATGCACATTGCACAGTTAATCGTTTTTTTGTCTTTTTATTTAAAAAAAATTATTTTCTTTTTTATTGATTTTTCTCTTTTCTCTCTCTCTCTCTCTCTCTCTCTCTCTCTCTCTCTCTTTTTTTTTTTTTTTTTTTTTTTTTTTTTCTTTTT
>NW_006205341.1:730492-776779 GCF_000334495.1 Tupaia belangeri chinensis | reverse complement strand
GTGGGAGTCCAGTGACATAGCCATTATGCCAACTGCTTGTCCCCACACCTGAATACTTTTAGGATCATAGAAAACCTCAATTTTCACTGAACTGCTACAGAAAGGGAGAAACTCATCTTCATAAAGTTGAACTCAATTCTCTTTCTGTGCATACCATGTTGCGAAACACAGTAGTAGAGGAGAAATGGGCAAAGAAGTACCTCATAGTAAAGTGAAGGACAAGAACTTACAGTTATAGAAACTTCCAACAAATTAGCCAAATGTGAATGTACCACCAAATCACTAGAAGTCAGAGAGGACAGACTGCAGAGTGATCAGCAGTGAGAAATATGGCAGCACAGAGAACACAACTCATCTCTTCCCACATATCTCTCAATTCTCTGTTGAAATCCCGCAGCTCAGCCCAGGTGCATCTATTGTTTAGAAACCGGGAGACCTTCGTAATATCCAGTTCCATCAACAAAAGGGCAGTTTGCTTAGTAAGCATCAGGGAAACAGAACTGCAGAGATATTGCAGATCATCTCCTCCTACATGCCTCTAATACTCAGAATTGACTCCAAGAAAGTAGGAAGAAACATATAATCCATCAGATGACCAGAAACCACTACAGAGGCACAAGAAATATGAAAACCAAGAAAATATCTCTCCTCCAAGGGAGGAGATCCACAGATAGTACTATCCGCAGATAGTACAATGGAACTTGTGGAAATGTCAGATAAAGAATTTAGAATATTCATAGTGACAAAGCTAACAGAGATGCAAGCCAAGAGAGACAACAAACTCCAGAAGATGCAGGAAAAAAGAGAAAATGAGTTCCAGGAAGTGAGGAAGTTCATGCACAATCTGAAAGAGGAAATACATACCATAGGAAAGAATCAAACAGAACTGTTAGAGATGAAGGCTGTAATATAGAAAATCAAAACCTCCCTTGAAAGCATTAAAAGCAGACTAGATCACGCAGAAGATTGAATCTCAGATGTAGAAGACAGAACCTCTGACCTAGAAAAATTCACCAAAAAGACTGAGAAAATAAACCCCCAAAATGAGAATAATATATGAGTAATACTAGATGCCATTAGACACCCAAACATCTGGATAATCGGTATCCCAGGAGGTGAAGAAACCAATAAGGGCATTGATAATCTATTCCATGAAATCCTGGAAGAAAACTTTCCAAATCTAGAGAGGTACTCAAATATTCAGACCCAAGAAATACAAAGGACCCCACACAGAATCAACCCAAGAAGATCTTCTCCAAGGCACATCATAGCTAGATTGACCAAACCACAGACAAGAGACAAGGCACTAAAATTGTCAAGAGAGAAATGTCAAGTTACTTTCAAAGGATATCCCATCAGGCTAACATCAGACACCTCAGTGGAAACAATGTGAGCAAGGAGAGGATGGGAAAATATATTCATAGTGTTAAGTGAAAAACAATTTCAACCAAGAATATTATACCCAGCAAGATTATCCTTCATATGGGGAGAAAAGACAAAAATAGTCTCAGATAAACAAAACCTGAAAGAATTTACCAACACCAGGCCAGCCCTCCAAGAAGTGCTAAAGGGAGTGCTGGTGCAGGAAAACTAAAGTCGGACACACAGAAATAAGAGTATAAAAAAGAGCCAAGAAAATGGCCAGCCTAATGCTAGGGACAAGTCCAGAAATAGCAATAATAATGCAGAATGCTAACTTCCAGGATTTTTTTATTTCTAAAGAATTATTTTATTTAACTTTATTTATTTATTTTAATTTCACAAGAGAGGGACAGAGCAGAGAGAGATGGAGAGGGAAAATGAGAAAGCAAGCCGCCAAGTCTGGGACTCGAACCGTGGTTGTATATGTGGGAGTGCAGCGAGTGTCCTTAACCACCACGCCACCTGCCAGCCCCAACTTCCAGAATTAAAATGGAAAGATCAGATCACAGTAACACTGCAAATTGAACAAAAGAGAAATTAATCATATGAGACTGAACTTGTAAAATAGAATTCTATGACTTTTGACTAAAACATTACTGATTTTCTTCTATGGTTTGTCTTCCAGATTTAAGGATTTTGTTTTGAGTGTTGATAGGTTCAGCAATTTGTTAAATTCTTTTTTCTTTTTTAAAATTGAAACAAACTTTTCTCCCTTTCTTACCCCTTGGCAACTGGAAAATATTTGTGAATATTCTTATTTTGTGGCAGAATGGTTATCTACTTAAGTTCAATAATACAATAGTATCTGTTGCCTTGCATCAGAAATTGAATTCTTTTGGGGCTTTGTGCAAATAATAACCTCTAGGTCAGAGGTTCTGTCTTCTACATCTGAGATTCAATCTTCTGCGTGATCTAGTCTGCTTCTAATGCTTTCAAGGGAGGTTTTGATTTTCTATATTACAGACTAAGCTTGTTTTGGTGTGTGTGTGTGTGTGTGTGTGTGTGTGTGTGCAAATAAGTTAGTTTATACCTCTCTTTAGTAAAAGGGGGAGTGGAGAAGGAAAAAAATGTTTCAGAAGAAAATTATAGTGCAGGGGACCAGCAGTTAGCCTAATGGCTATGTCGCTGGACTCCCACGTAGTCGACCGTGGTTTGCGTCCCGGACCCAGTAGCTTAAAACTCATGATGGGCGTGTGTGCGTACGTGCCCAAGATCCCGAGAGGAGAATGGAGGAGAAGGGATTGCAGTGTGGCCATCGCCCCTGGGGGGTGATTTCTTGCTTTCTGTCTCTCTGTCTCTCTGTTTAGCGAGCACACGCGCCCTAGAGGAAAAATAAAATTACAGTGCACTTGTTACGAGTTTTTAGCTGTGTACATATTTTTAGTTTAATTAAGATCTTTTGTGAAACAATAAAATGTGAAATATAAAAGGTTTAGTACTAGAGGGAGGAAAAAGGGAAGAAAAAAGTAAAAGCACGTTTAATTGATAAAAACAATGAGAAGCTATTTGCTGATGATTATGTATCTATAGTAGTATCTTTGTCTTGACTGATATGTATGATATTCATGCAGGAAAAAGAAATGTGCACTGTGAAGATATGTGTGATTAAATGTAAATAAATAAATAAGTAAATAAAATTTAAAAATAAAGAGATTTACCAGAAGATTTATTGGTCCTCCTGGTCTGTGGCCCCTTTCTCCAAACGACTCTCAGATGTTCTCTCATACTAGGAAACATAAGAACTATTCTTTTTTTTTGAGAGAGATTTTTTGCTATAGGGGGTGTGCGCTCGCCAGACAGAGAGAGACAGAAAGACAGAAAGTGAGAAATCACTCCCCGGGGGCATGGCCACGCTGCAATCCCTTCCATTCTCCTCTCGGGATCTTGGGCACGCACGCACACGCGCCCGGCGTGAGTTTTAAGCCACCGGGTCTGAGACGCGAACCACGGTCGACTATGTGGGAGTTCAGTGACATAGCTATTACGCTAACTGCTGGTCCCAAGAACTATTCTTTTTGGAGAACTCATTTGACTATTCAGTAATTGCTAGGGGCAGTAGCAGAAAGCCATGGTGGAAGTGAGAGAGAGCCAGGCTTCAGTCCGAGCTCTGAACACTCCCACTGGGGGATCTTGAGCAAGTAACTGACCTTCTGAGGCTGGGTTCCTCATCTTGAAAATAGGAAGAAAATAGGGCCAGGAGGTAGCACAGTGGTGACATGACTGAACCACAAAAGAAGGTCCTGGGTTCAAATCCCAAGGCTCCCCTGTACACACTGGGATCCAGACCAACCAGGACGGGAGGCGGACTGCAGAGTCAAGACCATGTTGGGAATGCTGTCTCTGTCTCTGTCCCTTCTCTCTCTTTCTCTGCCTCCGAATAAATAAACTTTAAAAAAAATTAAATGAGGATAAAACTACCCAACTAAGAAGTGTTGTGAGGACTACTAGGAATGTGTGAAAAGGAAGAAGAACTGTAAAATGTCAACCCATAGTGGCTACCACTTGAGAAAAAGGCCTTCCCTGCGTCTTATGCATCCACAGATGCGATGTCCCCTTCATAGAGAAATTTTTTAGAAGTCCAGCGAACAATTTAAATTCTCATTTCCTCTCAGGTAGCTAATCTGCTAGAAATAGACCAACCACCAGTTCAACAACTAAGCAATTACACATCATTAGTTTCAGAAAGATGATGCCACAGATGAATCCCTGCTTTTAAAATTCACAGGCATCTGGCGAAGGATACTGCTTTTAGAGATCGGCCACAGATAGGGGTTGGCCACAGGCGCCCTGCACCAGCACTCGTCTGACTGAGACCAGAAGACAGTTGTGAATGGGCAGGGACAAGGCCTTAATGGACCTTCTATTTGAAAGCAGCCTCAATAAATGCAAAAACAGAACTGCCTCTTGTCCAAATCTGACTGCAGGAGCACACACTTCCTTATCACAAAGGATTTCACTGACATGAGAAGAAACATTCACCTGGGCCCTTGAACTTAAAGAGGAGGACCCACTCTCTGGCCTCTCACTGAAACAGGGCTTCATCCCTGTGCCTAGGCCCCACCCCTCCCCACATTCCTGTCTCCTTTTGATCCTAAGATTGTTAGGAGCCATGAGTGGGTATTGCTCTTGGTATTTCTATTGATATTTCCCTAGATGCCAAGCCCAGCTGTGATCACAGCAGGAGTCACAGAAGGTGGCAATGCAAAGGATCCAGATATTCAACTTTAGCCCATGCTTTTTTTTTTTCCTTTTGTAAAATGAAGAAAAAGAAAAACACTGTATGGTCAAATTATGTACTTTCATCTTTTTGTTATGGAAATTTATGCCCATTCGAATGACTTTTATTCTTTTTTTTGGAGAGGTTTTTGTTATAGGGTGCATGCGCCCTCCAGAAAGACAAAGAGAGACAGAAAGCCATAAATCGCTCCCCCCTCCCCTGGGGATGGCCACACTGCAATCCCTTCTCCTCCATTCTCCTCTGGGGATCTTGGGCACGCACATGCACCTGGCATGAGTTTAAGCCACCGGGCACGGGACTTGAACCGCGGTCGACTACATGGGAATCCAGCAACATAGCCATTATGCGAACAGCTGGTCCCGACTTTTACTCATTTTTTGAATGAAGGAAATGAGAGATGGCTTCAGGTTGGGTTTGACTCTAGCTCAAGAGGAAGGGAGGAGCCAGCAGGTGGTGTAGTCGTTAAGGTCTCCCATATGGCTGACTACAGTTTGAGTCTCCAACTTGGTGGCTTGCTTTATCATTTTCCCTCCCTCTCTCTCTCACTCTGTCCCTCTATGGTCAAATAAAAATAAATAAATAAAGAAAGAAAGTTAAATTTTAAAAAAAGAGTAAGGGATACCAGACATGTCCTGGGCCCAGGATTTGCCACATTCAGTGATCTCTCTCCCCTAGCCAGTTCCTCCTGAAGTATCAGCCCTCCAACTGCCTGTTGTCAACATGTCCCCGCTTGACCTCTATCACTCCAGCCTCAGATCTAAGGGTTCAGTGATTGGCCCCCTCCCTGGCCTCCACACAGTCTCCCCTTTCCCACTTTAACCCTCCACAGATTTCTTTTCTTCTCCTTTTTTTAAAAAAAGAAAGTATTTATTTACTTTTTATTTATTATTATTAGTATTACTTTTTGAATTTCTGGGCTATGCACTCCCCAGAGAGAGACAGAGAGAGGGAGAGAAAGAGAGAAAGCAAGCCATCAGGCCCAGGACTTGAACTGCAATAGGCCATGTGGGAGTCTGGCACCTTAACCACCATACTACCTGCTGGCCCCACCCTCCATGGATTTCATCCCTCATTAA
This sequence comes from Tupaia belangeri chinensis, assembly GCF_000334495.1. Lineage (NCBI taxonomy): Eukaryota > Metazoa > Chordata > Mammalia > Scandentia > Tupaiidae > Tupaia > Tupaia belangeri. The sequence continues at coordinate 771,043 of NW_006205341.1, read as the reverse complement.
TCCAGCCCTGACACCTGCCCTGAGCTCAGGCCTTTTTGCCCTATCTGTGGACACACCAAGTCCCAACCTACCCCCTAAGTCTGTCTGTGAGTTGAAAAGGAAGGGGTCTCCCTCTCTTACTCTTCCATTCTCTGGGGTTCTTCCCAACACTAACCCCCGTGCAGTAGGAATCAGAGCCCTCTGCTACTGAGCGGTCTCCTTCAGTTCCTCTGGTAGAACCCCAGTTCTCTCACATCCCTCGATTCCTTCCTTTCCACACATCCACTGAATCTCAGCTTCCTGCAGTGGCCTGCCTTACTTCTCTTCCTCACACTGGATTCCAGGTCTCCTACATCATTTAACCTGCCTCTCAACTGGTACTCAGGGTCCTTATTGGTAAAAGGGACACCAACCTTACCCACGTAGGTCTAATGAGGTTGGTGGCTGGTATATAGTGATTAACTCAAAATTTTTTTTGCAGTTACAGTTGGAAGCCCTGCTGTGGCCATGTCACACCCCACTGAAAACCTTCAGTGGTTCCCAGCTGCTGAGAGAGTAATTAACTCAGCCCTCAAGCTCCCTTTTTTCTATCCAAACCTCTTTTTTTTAAACTTTACTTCTTCAAATGACTCTTTTTTTCCCCTCAAATACCTTTTGATGTACTAAGTCTGCTCTTGCTTAGAGGCTAAAAATTTGAGATTTGGAATCAAACTGTCTTGGATTCAAATCTCCACTTTTCTTACTTATGAGCATCCTTGGACAAGTTATTTAAATGCTCTAGGCCGTGGTTTTCTTTATAGGGAAAAGATTGCTATGAGGATTAAATGGGTAACATGAGTGAAGCCTCAGCCACATGCCTGACACTCAGTGGGGAATCAATAAAGTCTCATCACTCTTTCTTCCTACTCTATACCCATTCATTCCCTTGCGTCCCAGTTTCTATGCTGGATCTCTGCCTAGAACAACCCTCTCTGCAACCTAAAGCCTTGAAAGCTCAACTAAAATGTCACCTTCTCCAGGAGGGTACCTGAGACCCACCCATCTAAATAGTCTCCTTCCCCCACTAAGCACCGGGGGCACACTGAGTCGTTCTCGGGCACTTGAGAGTGAAAGCTGCGTGAACTTGCCTCACGTCCTACGCTTGAAGGACAACATTTGTGGACAGGCCCCATGTCTGATTCATCTTTGTGTTCTCCACATGGTCCTGCATATGGCAGAAACTCGGTAAATATTTGCCGAGTGAAAGAACAAATTTTTGGAGGAAAGGCAAGCGAGAGTTCCAAGCTTTGAAGACTAAGGAACCAGCACCGCAGTGTAACTGAGCGACAGGACAGAGATGGATCTGTCCCAGGACACACGGAGGAGTGAAGAATTTTTTTATTTCAAAGGAGCACTGAAGCCAAACTATACAAAGTAAAGTGAAATCAGCCTTCTCCTGTCTACTCCAAGTGAAGCATAGCTGCCTCTCCACAGCCCAGGGTGGCCGCCATTTTAAACAAATAAGTCATGCTGCCTTTGGTGCAAACAGCCCTCGATGCCTCAGTCCTGAGGGGAGGGACTCTTGTATACGCTGCACTTGAAAAATTAGATCGTTGATCCCAAGAAGCTATTCTAAACTTCTAACCAGGCCTGTCTGCTTAGCAGCTCGTTTCTTAAAAGCATGTGTTGGTACCAAGTACAGCTGCATTCTTAATCACTTACACCCCACAACCAACTAAAGATAGCTTGAGGAGGTCTGCCATATGCCAAATTCTTCTTTTAAATAAGAACACAGGAACCGTTCATGCAGGAAAAATTCAGTCGTGGCCATCAGAAAAGGGAAAAGTAAAAAAGGCCTGACTTTCTTCTCGTTTTGAATGAAATACTACTGTAGAAGGATTCTGATAGAGAAATAGATGCACAGTACCATCTTAGCACTAGGCTTAAATGATCTGTATGACCTAACCTGAGACCCCAGCCCCACGCTGACTCACAGATACCCTGAACATGACCCAGGTCTGTCAGCAATCAGCCAAAGACAGCTCTACGTAATAAATGCACCTTCTTTGCCACCATCATGAACAACAAGCAGCATTAACTTTTTTCACTGGCAACCAAAATGGGTTGTGGCTTGGGTCATCTCTCTTGTCCTTTGTACCTAAACCCTATTAACCTCTCAAGGCAAAACTCAATTCCATTCTCTTTGGAAAGCTTGACTGCCTGAACCAAGATAATCTCCCTTTCTCGGCATCAAATTCTTATCATCTATTTTGACACCATTTTTGGAGGAGGTCTTTACTCATAATACAAGATAACATACGATTATATTTAATTTTCAAACCTAGGTCTTTCTGTTTAGCCTCCCTGAACACAGGAACCACAGCTTAGCCAGCTTAGATTTCTTCAGACATTATCACCTCCTCAAAATCACTTGACTGACAAAGCTATTCTCAGTGTTGTAAGGTGTGCATAGGTGATAATTCTCCAACGAAACTATAGACACTTGACCTTTCTAACATCATACTGAAGTTTGGCTCTCTTATATCATCTGGCCCCTCCACAATACTCCTTCTCCCTCCTTAGTTAAAAGACATTTTGTTTGTCTTTTAATTGCCAGAGGGTGTGTGTGATGACCAGAGAGAGAGAGGGACAGGGAGAGAGAGAGAAAGCATGCCCCAAAGGTGCGGGTTATGCTGCAATGTCTTTTCCTACATTTCTCCATCCTGTTAGGATTTTGGATTCACGCTCACCCAGTGTGCTGTTTAAACCTCCAGGTTCCAGATTTGAACTGCTTGGTCGGCCACATGAGATCTGGTTCTTTAACCACAAGACCATGAGGTTGACCAGGAATTTTTAATTAACTAAAGATTTAGTGATAGACTGGTATGATTTTATACACACACACACACACACATACATATATATATATATATATATATATATATATATATATATATATATATACACACACACATATATTTCAAGTTGATTCTGGAATAGCCTATGATTATATTTTCTTTCTCATAACTTTGTTTTATTTGTATATTAAAAATGGCCAGGGTTAGCATGTGGTTAACATGCTGGACTCTCACATGGACTGTGGTTCAAGTCTTCAGCTCAGTGGCTTGAAAGTTGTGCTGGGCATGCGTGCATGCATGACCAAAATCCTGAGAGGAGATTGGAGAAGAGATTGCAGTATGGCCATCCCCTCAGGAGGTGATTTCTCATTTTCTCTCTCTCTGTCAAGTGTACAAATCTTATGGCAAAAACCTAAAAGAAAAAATATGCCTTGCACACTGCTGTACCCTAGTAGTTAAGCAGGCTGGATCACACATGACAGACCAAAGTTCATATTCCAGCCCCGATGGCTTGAAAAACATGTTGGTATATGAACTTGCATTCCCAAAATCTTGACAAGCTGGTAAGATGGAGGAGAAGAGACTGTGGTGTAACCATGCCCCATTGTGGGGTGCTTTCTCCCCTTCTTTCTCTCTATGGTATGTGTGTGCACCCTCTGCTAATTTAAAGAAAACCTCCAGAGCCAGCAGGTGCAGAGTGGTTAAGGTGCGGGATTCCCATGTGACTGAATGCAGTTCTAGTCCTGGAGCTGGCAGCTTGAAACTCACACTGGGCACATGTGCATGCATGCCCAAAATTCCAAGAGGAGAACAGAAGAGTAGGGATTGCGGCATGGTTATCCCCCACAGGGTTGATTTCTCACTTTCTGTCACTGTCTCGTACATGTGCTCTATAGCAAAAATATTTCTGAAAAAAAAAAAAGCCTCTTTTTAAATTTTTGCCTAGGTTTTCTACGTATCAACTACTATGTCATCGACAAATGGGGCCAGAGCTGAAACTCAATCTTACGATAGCATTTTTGAATGTGGTGCTGGGACTTCTTCCCTTTACTTCTGTCCCACGGTGGAGCTGATTTCCTAGATTTTATGGTGCTCTCTCTCTCCCCTCTTTTCTGCACTGCCCTGATGGAAGGTCCTTTCACTCTGTTTTTGGTTCAGTATTGCATCTGGAATCTCAGTCTTGAGGATTCTGCAGCACAACCTCCATAGATCCCACCCCCAGTTTTGCACCATGCACCCTGGCAGGCCGCTCAATTCCAACTTTCTCTGAGCTGCTAAATCGGTATTCATGCACTAGCACTCTATCCTGCAAAATTTGGTTGATATCTTAGAGGTTTCTGGGTTTATACTGTTTTTTATTCCTCATTGTCATTTTATTAGAGTTGCAAGAGGAAAGGAAGATATATACAATTGTTTAGACCGAGAGAGGGAAAGTGTACCAGAAGTCAAGGACTGAGTGTTTACAAACACAATCACAAGGTCAATTGCCATTTTTTTCCCTGCTCGCATGAAGTACAGAGTCGTTTAAGTAATGAGAGCTTAAGAAGTATCTGTCAATTATAGCTGGTCAATAATTTAGTTAAGTACACGCTAATATCTTGATCACTCAGATTATAAATGGAAAGTAATCAGAATATTAAAAATATACACTGCTTTTGATATTTCTTAGGTAATTCTTTTTTTTTTTTTTTGGAGAGTTTTTTTTGCTATAGGGCGCGTGTGCTCGCCAGACAGACAGAGAGAGACATAGAGACAGAAAGCGAGAAATCACCCCCCAGGGGGGATGGCCACGCCGCAATCCCTTCTCCTCCATTCTCCTCTCAAGATCTTGGGCACGTACGCACACGCGCCCGGCGTGAGTTTTAAGCCACCGGGTCCGGGACGCGAACCATGGTCGACTACGTGGGCGTCCAGAGACATAGCCATTACTCTAACTTCTGGTTTCCAGGTAATTCTTCTTAACATTTCATTCATTTCTTTCTTTCATGAGCGAGAGAGAAACAGCATCTCCAACAGAATCCCAGTGCTGCAATCCCTCCCCCCCACAAGCCTCAGCGATCCCTGGATGGACACACACATGCCCAGCATTCTGAGGGAGGTCTCTGGACACAAACCCAGAAGCTCCCCGAGTGGGTCAGCCTCAGAATATCACAATTTACTGTTGCACCAATGTCTAACCCTTTGCTCGGGTAACTCTAAAGGCATACAGGTTTCACAGCAATGTGAACATCACCAGTAAAATAAGGTACTTTATTCAGGCTTGTCCTTGCAGGGCCTCATCTCCTGACATTCTCTGGAAATTGTTTTTTTTCTTCATGACACACAAAACAAAATAATCACTAGGAATAACATTATTTTTATTATTATTATTATATTACTTTTTACCAAAACAGTAGAGAATAAATGGTAATGCTAGTAGGACTCTTTAGTTATTTGCATTCCAGATATTTATTTATTCCATAAATATTTAAGATTCTACTTACATGCAGGTACTTTCTAGGTATTATTAATATATACCAGTGAAAAACAAATGAGGTTCTTGCTCACGTGAAAGGACACAGACCAGGAGCCAGCCAGGTGGCGTGGTGGTTAAGGCAGCTGGATTCCACATGGTCAACTTCTTAGTTACAGTTTTGGACCCAGCAGCTTGAAAAACATGCTGGACACGTGTGCCCCAAATACCACATGTGTGCATGTGTGCCCAAAATCCTGTGAAGAGAATGGAGAAGGGATTGCAACTCGAGCCAACCCCCTTGGGGGTAATTTCTCACTCCCCCTGTCCCCCCCATCTTTCTCTGGTGAGCGTATGTGCCCTATAGCAATACTAAAAGAAAAAAAAGAAAAGGTAAAAGCAAAAGAAAAAAAGAGAGACTATAAACATATAAATCAACAGACAGTGACAAATATGACATAGATTTAAAATTGGGTGACATAAAAGGGGGTGACCAGGGTCACAGCAGGCATCTCAGAAGAGCTGACATTTAAACTTGTATAGCATCAAGAAGGAAGCTGTGATGAAAAGAGCAGGGAGGAATAGCATTCTAGTCAGAGGAAACGAATACAAAGACTCTGAGATAAGAAAGAGCTTCCTGGGCTGGCAAGAGAATGGCATAAGATGAAGAGACTGAATGATACAGGCTAAGACAAGGACGGGAGATTGGTAAACTGGGTCAGGAGTCTACATCCCATGGGAAATTGCTGGAAGGTTTTGAACAAGGAGAAACATGAAGCAACGTGGTTTCTATAAAGATCATTTGGTTACTTTGCAGAAAACGTGTTTCACAGGAGTGAGAATGAGGTGGGGTGCCAGAGGGCGACAGCCATAGTTCAGGAGATCATGGCAGCTTGACCAAGGGAGGCAGCTGTAAAGAGAACAAAGGGTGATTGGGGCTGTGTTGTGGAGGAACAATAGACAGCCTTCCTGGGTTAGATATGGATAGGTGGGACAGGAAAGGGAGAATCAAAGATAATTTGGAATTGGGATCTACACTGAGTCAGTGGTGCTATCATTGGTGAAGACAGGGAAGGCTGGGTGAGTGGACTGGCTCCTATGGTGCACGAGAAGTTCTCTTTTGGACATTTAAGTTGAGATTCCTGTTAAAACATCCACATGGAGATACTAATACAAATTTGGAGTTCTGGGAACAGCCAGGCTACAGAAATCAATCTGAAAGTCATCTGTACACAGATGGGAGTGAAGTCACAGAACTAGATGCCACCTACGTATATCTGGAGAGAGAGAGAAGGGAGCAGGTTCGAGCCCCTGGGGTGCTCCTGTGCTTAAAGCGGAGAAGCCTTAGTAAAGACTTAGTCATTCCTTTCAGAATTCACCATGGAATCCTAGCATATGAAAACAAGCTAGAAGTTAAATGTACACCTATATTACTGCCTTGAATTAGATTCATGTAATTCCACAAAGCAGCTGAATCAAGAGAAATTTTCTGACAATTTAGAAATTAAAATTGGGACCAGCAGATGGTGCAATGGTTACATTGCTGGATTCCCACTTAGTTGACTGTGGTTCGAGTCCTGGACCCAGGAGCTTAAAACTCATGCTGGCCACGTGTGCGTGTGTGCCCAAGATCCCAAGAGGAGAATGGAAGAGAAGGGAATGTTATGTGGTCATCCCCCTGGGGGGGGGGGTGATTTATCGTTTTCTGTCTCTCTGTCTCTCTCTGTCCGGCAAGTGCACATGTCCTATAGCAAAATCTCTCTCTCTCTCAAAAAAAAATAATTAAAACCTATAGACTTGATACAACCAGGCAGAGTCATGATTAAGGTTTTAGTTTTGCAATACTACAGAAGATCTGCTTGATAATAACCAAAAAAAGGGTTAGACAGTGATGAGCACATTTGGTTTAGTGGAGATATAGAAATGATCTATCATGTTTGGGGCATTTTACAGTTCTGCCAAAGAATTTATTGGCATACTCTTTTAGCCAACAATGAGCCTAATAACACCTGATTTATATCCAAAGGCCAAAATACATTCCCAAAAGCCAAATAAAAGGCTTTGGACTTCACTCAGGGTCCACAGTGAATCTTAACATGTCCAAGTTCAGGAGCAGCTGCAGAGAAAGTTGGCAGTACTCTATTAACCCTGTGCAAACCCAACAACAGTCCTCCCAAGGAAAGAACTGTTTTCAGAAAGGATTGAGTACAGACAAGTCAACATTTAGATTAGTATGCTCTAGAGGTCTCTAGAACACAAAGAAAAACATCAAAATACTAAAGACAAATTGAAGTCTTACTACTCAAAATGTAGCCCAAGGAGCATACTCTCCATAGGAAGGCTCAATAGAAATGCACTCTCGGGCCCCCACCTCGGACCTGCTGAATGGCAATGTGAAATGTAGCAAGATCCCCAGGGATTCACATGCGTATCAAATCACTGGTCAGAGAAGCCCAGATCTCAGACCCAGGTACTGTGTAGTCTGAGCGATGATCAGGTGACTATAATTCTCAAAACTCAATACACAAAAGCAGCAATATAATCACTTCCTGAAAAAAGAATATTCATGTTAACAATCCTCCTCTTTGATTGTTTTAAGGATTGTGTGTAGGCAGGCAACCATGTTATGTAAAAGTAAGATCTGTAATCAAATATACTCACAAAGTTAACCACATGTGTTAAACCCCTCAGCAAACTGCCTGGTAAATATGTATAAGCACAAGTATATATATATACACTATTTGTCTATGGTCAAACTAAATTGTTTTTATAACCACATGTGTTAAACCCCTCAGCAAACTGCCTGGTAAATATGTATAAGCACAAGTATATATATATACTATTTGTATATGGTCAAACTAAGTTGTTTTTAAAGTCTCTCATCTCTTTATTGAACGGCTAAACAGTCTAAGTAAGGACATTTTCTCAGGAAGTTTTCTCAAGGAGCACATTGAACTTAATGAAGATATTCATTCATACTGTACTCTATCTGTTCATTCAGCAGATGCTCCTTGAGCCCCTATTATTCCAGGCACTGAACTCAGCAATGAACAAAACAGGCACACGCCCTGCTCGCCTGGAACCAAACCCTTCTGTGAATGGATAGAGGGGTCCGAACAATAGAAGCTGGGTCTCTGGAAGCTGGAGAGTTGAGACTCCCAATTTTGGGTCATAAGATCAGGAAGAAGCCACCTTGCAGGCAAATGGTGCAAAAACTATGGGCCAGTTTCTTATAAGTGAAGGCACAGCTCAGTCATGCCAGTACCACTTCCCTGTCACGGAGAGATCACCCTTTCCCCTCGGCCAAAAAAATCCCTTCTGCCCAATAACACAGCAGGTGGCCCTTTCTGGACCAACCTCACTTAGCTCCAGGCATCTGTTTCCTCACAGACCTTTCATTCTCACTCTGCCTTCTGTCTTGTGGCTACTTTTATTGGGTATGGTTTTCTTCTGTTATGCAAAATGTCATAAATAGGATTAGAAGCAATAATTGTGATAATAACAACAGCTTGCTAATACTTACCATGTGCTTTCTTATATACCAGGCATTATCTAATATAACTGTATATCCATCAGTCAGTTTTTCAGAAGAGAAGGCTAAGACTTGGCATTTATATAACTGCCCCATCATATGACTAATCAATGGCAGAACCAGGACTCAGATTGCCTTCTTATAGCACTTTCCAGCTTGATAGACAAAAGTATAAAGTTGACATAAAAATATTGATAGAGGAAGTAATTTTCTAAGCAGTTACTGAAATGTCCTTTTCAGCTTTCCTGTTACCATTCAAAAAAACAGTAGTTAACAATGGCCGGTTGCCATAAATCAGTGTTTCTTCTTGCCTAGATCTTATTTCACTCTGACCCCAAATATTCCTGGCTAGAATTCTGAATACTGATCCTTTTCTTCTCCCACTACATACTTGCTACCAATGTAGCTAACTGTGAATGACTGTCCAAATGAGCAGATGAAAACTCTCCCAATTAAGTCCAATACACATTCCTGAGCCCAATGGGGCTCTAACACCCCCAGAAGATTAATCAGCACCATAGAGCTCTTGAGAAGACAAAGGCTACTTTGTGGGAGTGATGCTGCTCTGAGATCTTCTCTTCTGTGGTTACACCTCATTTTATAACAATGTTCAGACATTTGGTTTGAGCAAGTATAGTAATTACATTTCTCACTTTGAACTAATTTAAGCAGCTACATCTGAGCTCCTCCACAAGTCCTCAGGCTTATCCTCCCTCCTCCTCCCACCAGAGCAATCCTATTTGAGAGGACCCAGGGCCTCTTTGCTAAGTGACTCTTCTCCCTTTCGGTCAAACACTCAGTAATTCAAACTATTCTCCAACTGACCCTTTGGCAATGGGGAATACATCCCCACCCTTTTTTCTTGGCATGAACTTGGAAGAGCTCTGTAGCAAAACAACCAGGTCAACTAGACTCTCCCATGACCGAAGTGTGTGAGCTGGGTTTAACTTCCCAAGCCTCAGTGTCTTCCTTTCTAAAATGGCGCTTCTGGCCTATATGTTGTTGGTGGACATGGCTTCAGGCTGACAAAGCTATCCCAAGGTTAGAAACGCAAACCACCCAAGGCACTGGATCCCTCCCGCGCCCCACAGACAGTTCAGGAGGCAGAAAACCCCATAGCCTATGCCTGGCAGAGAAAATGCTCAGGAACCATGATTTCCTAATTCTCTCCATTCAAACCTTCCAATCCTCCAATCCCCTTCTTCTCATTCAGTCTTCAAAGTGGTCAAGAATCACTCATTGACGTGTCAAAAGCAGAAAGAAGCACTCCCTACACACACACACACCACCACCACCACCACCAAATCAGAGCTTGGTTATGCTAGGTGAGACCCAGGGGTTTATTCCCTCATGTCTACACACCAAGTTTGCCTCTCAGATTCCAAGAAGCACTCAGAAAGACAGGGACAAGGGGCCTAACTGGCTATGAAAACAAAGTCAGTCACTGTACTCTCTGTGTACCACATTTGAGATGTCCAGAGATTTCATCTCTAGGGAGTTTTTCTCCTTAGGGGGGAGATGTAAGATTGGGCTCAGGAGGCAACACACACCTTACTTTGCTTCTGCTTGGCAAATCAGATGCAGGCCAGAAAGAGTTAACATAGAGTTTTCCTTTCCACCCTTGCTGGGAGTAACCTGTTCCACCAGAAGGGAGCTGCCACTTCCTTAGAGATAAGATCCACCTTCTCTGAGAGCTCAGGCCCCAGAGCGATGCTGGGCCCTGCACCATCGGGCCTGTCCCAAAGGCTCCCGAGTTACTGGACACTACACTCAGGGCAAAGGACAGTTCAGTCTTTTTCAAATAGGACATTCAGCTCCTTTATTCTTGGCTGAAAGTTCCATGACAGAAAGCTAATGTGAACTCACAATGAGAATACTCCCAAATCACAGAAACTTAACAGGAATTTGAGATGATCTCTCTCTCTCTCCCTCCCTCTCTCTCTCTCTCTCTCTCTGTGTGTGTGTGTGTGTGTGTGTGTGTGTGTGTGTTGGAGGTGGGGAGGATGATTAATACCTATGCCTGAATTCAAAGAAAACAACATATGCCGTGAAGAACTATCAAATGACAATCTTTAGGGCCATTTAAAGATTTACCAAGTAAAGATTCAGCACTCAGGACCTCTGACCTGCTACTTCTATATGGCCACAAATGCAGGTGGGCAGCAGGCAAATCCACAAGGCGGGTGCCTGGCAGGCAAAGTGGGGGTGCGGGGGGGGGAGGGGAGAATGCTGCCATTTAAAGCTATTTTATACCGAGTCTTTGTGTGCAGTGACTGTCACACACACTCCCATTCACGTGATTTGGAAATCTAGATTCCGGTGTCTGGTTTGCTTAAATCAAAAGCTCGACTGTGTTGATTCTGGTTGGATCGCATTGTCCTTATACCTGTGAAGACACTGTATCCACTCATGCTTCACCCTGTGTGAACAGTGGCAGAGAGAAGGGGAGGGGACGGTGGTACGCAGGTAACCTCCCCAGGATTCCGTCTGGAGGATGCTTCTCTCTTTGGCTCAAGGGTATCTTAAAAAATTACTAACATGACAGAGCACAGTGCTCTACTTATACCTTCACTTTCCAGAACAACAAAAATATCAACAGCTGGGCAAGGAGGCCAGGAGACTAAATAAAAGGGCAGACAAAAGAATGGTGTCAAGTGATTATGAGATGGTCCCCAACGTGCCTCTAACCCAGGCTAGGCCCTCCTTCCTCATCCTGTCCTTTTCTCCCTCTAGGATCCTTCGCCACTCAGCATGGTTACAAATCTATGAGACTCTTAATATTCCATGAGCCATACAGTAGGTGGCTCTAGGTCTCCCAGGCCCTTTAACTTGGCTGAGACCGTATTCAGCAGTCTCTGTTTTCAGCCCCAGAAATAGTTTCTCACGAGGCCAGTCTCCTGGGTCTCTTTCCTTTCTTGCTGGTTCTATCTTTCAAGATGCTTAGAGAGGAGCAAGATCCTTCCCTTCTGTGTAGACCTGGCTCTTTCCACAAGGCTTTAGGCTGAAACGGCTTTCTTGATGCCAGTAACATTCACCTGGCACGCTCTAGGCACCTCAAATGTGCCAGACGCTGCAGCGGCCACTTGCATGTGCTGTGCCTAATTTCATCCTCACAAGTCTCTTATTATTCGTCTCATTTGACAGATGAGAAAGCCAACGTCGGGAAGGTAAATAAGCACTATAAGAGGCAGTCAGAGTCTGAAGCGAGCTCGCCTGCTGGGTTTTTTGAGGCGGTTTTTATGATGCCAAGGCTATTCAGCTATTCCTTTAGGAGCCTGCCCTGTCCAAGTCATAAACATCCTCTCCTGTGAGCTGGTCACAGAGCTCCAGGCAAACTGCTAGGACCAGAACCTGAGCCTTCTTACAAGGTCCTGAACCCTATCCCTGGGAATCAGTCAGGGATGTAGGAGGATGCTCTTCCTCACTTTATAAATATTGTTTTAATACTGATTTTCATCCTAATCCTTATCTTTCAGTCCTCACCTATGAGAGACCACAATTAACAGTGGGTATCTCAAAAGTCACAGAAGCCATTTATAATTCGCCTCCTAGGGACCCAGACCTGTTAAGCACATACATCATCTGACTTAACACAACAGCCCAGAAAAGGAGGTGTCAGGATCCCATTTTCTTTTCATTTGAGGACACTGAGGCTTTGAAAGTTTCAAGTATTTTCCACCTAGTCACACAGCGGACTCAAGTTCACACCTAGGTCTGTCTTTGTCTAGAGGTGCACTAGTCAACACAGTAGCCAACCAGCCACGTGGGGCTACTGGAAATCGGGACATGCTGCCAAGTGTAAAATACACACTACATTTTGTAGATGCAGCACTGAAAGAACAAAACATGTATAATACTTCATCAACAAGTTTTAATGACGGGGCCATCTATGATGGTGCAGTGTAAAGCAACATTCTGTGATGCTGGACCAATAGGAAGGCCCTGAGTGCGTGTCCTGAGGCCTCCCTGTACACCAGGTGCCTGCATGCCCTGACTCAGGCTGGCTAAACTGGGAGTGGATGATGGCATGAAGATCTTGTTGGGGGTGTCTCTCTCATCAAAGAAATAACAATAAACTTTAAAAAATAATACTTAGATATTGATTAAATGTGGAAATGATAAATTTTGGATATACTAGATTAAATAAGATTAAAATTAATTTCTCCTGTTTTTATTTACTTTTTATTTTAACACCACCACAGAACATGACATACGTGGCTGGTGTCGTATTTCTATTGAGTAGCACTGGTCAAAGCCTAAGGCTGTCAGCAAGTCCTAATGCCTCACTACAATAACACAACACTTAGCAATTTTTATCTTCTGCACTAGTCAAAAAGAATAAAGCCTCCTTGATGACCTCACTTCTAGAAATAAGAAGTTTGTTTCTTGATGAAAATTTAACAATATATATGCTTTTTCTTTTTCAGAGATACCTTTTTTTATATATTTTTTTTCTTTTTGCTATAGGGCTGTGTGCTTGCCAGAGACACAGAAAGAGAGAAAAGCGAGAAATCACTCCCCTCCCAGGGAGGTTGGCCATGCTACAATTCCTTCTCCTCCATTCTCCTCTCAGGATTTTGGGCACACACACCCACGCATCCAACATAGTTTCCAGCCACTTGGTCTGGGACTCAAACCGTGGCTGGTCATGTGGGAGTCTGGTGCCTCAACCATCATGCCCTCTGCCAGCCCAAGAATAATTATAAATAAACAAAATGTCTAACTTCATTGCAGATGCCGAAGGATCTGCAAGTGGCCGACTGGGGTCTGTTCCTTCCCCTACCCACAGTTCACGGCACTTAATTATACCTCTCAGGCAGAGTCCCCCTTTTAAAATCACTTCTTGTGCTCATCTCTTAACCTCACTACGAAAAATGGCCCCCAAATCAAAAGAGAAGTTAGCTTTTCTCTAAGGACAAGGCTTTAATATATAAGTTAGGCTGAAAGATAGAACGTACAGGGTCCATGGCGAAACTGAAAAGAACCTACTGTACATCCCACCTGGATGCTCTTAACCGACTGAAACCGCTAACACTAAGGCTTTGTTCTCTTTCAGGGTTTCCTCTTCCCTTGCCTCTCTCCTCCTTTCTTTTCTTTCTTCTCTCTCTTTTTCCTTTTTTTATTTTTTTCCACACTAGAGGGCTCCTGTACTCACCAGAGAAAGACAGGAAGGGAAGAAAGCACACCCTGTGGGTAATGGTCATACTATAATCCCTTCTCCCCCATCTCCCTTTTTTTTTTTTTTTTTTTTTTTTTTTTTTTTTTTTTTTTTTTTTTTTTTTTTTTTTGAGATTTTGGGTGCACACGCACATGCACCCTGTGCGTTTTTCAAGCCTCTAGTTCCATGACTCAAACTGCAGAGTTGACCATAAGGGATCCAGCTGCCACCAAGCCCAAGGATCTTCAATTTTTATGTCATAATAATAATAACTAGCTACAGCAGCTAGCTTTTCTTTTCTTTTTTCTTTTAAGGCTTGCTTTCCATGAACCAGGCTCTGAGCTGAACATTTGACCACATTATCTCATTTAATCCTTCAGCAGTCCTGAGTCCTCTGAGGAATTACTCTTTGGAGCCAGGCAAGACTCAGACATAGCAGGCTCTAAAAGCAACACTGAGGGAGACTGGTCTCCCTTTCTGTCTTCCTTAAAATGTCTGTGATAGCTCCCTCTGCTTAAAGTGGGACGGAGACTCAGTCAGTTACAAAAGGGCTAACATGGCGTCATTTAATAGTTACTTAGATTACATGCTTTTAAACAGCACTTCCACACGATGACGTGACAAATGGCATCTCTACCTGCGTGCTGTAATGGGCCACACATGCATAGGTTGTGTGAAGTAACTGGCTTGAAGGGACTCATAAAACTAAGCTGCAGCAGGGGACAAAAGCCAGGGATGGAATGTTGGCCCCAACAGCTCACTTCCTTGCCTTAATTGGCTTCTATCTCAGTGTTAATTGACTGAGTTAAGTGCCTTTCACACAAATCGAAGAAAGCTGACCTTTGGAGCACTGGTGACTTGTTGGGTAAATATGTCTTTATGGGCTTCATAAAATGCAGATTGTGTAAACACATGCTCAGGAACTATTAAAAACACTGGGTGGCTAGAGAAAGGCACAAAGGTGGCCTTCAAGACTCTGGAGTAGTCGGTAATTAGACATTTAAGAGAATGAACATCAAGGATGTAATTATGATTTAGGAAATAGGTCTCAAACTCTGGCTCTCCAGCAGAGGAATCTCCTGGGGATCATTTCAAAAATGCAAATTCCCCGGGCCCTACCCCCACAGAGGTGATGCAGGAGGTCTGGGTGGACTGCAGAATGTATTTTAACAAGCCCTCTTAAGTATCCTGACTCTTGAGTAGATAATGGTGTATCTCGCACTGGTTTCAAGAAACAGTGCTTTCGGTGCTAAAAACAGCTCATTCACCTTTCCCTCTACCAAAGAATACCTCTCAGGGAATACAAAAGACCAGAGTCCTACACCTAAAGGTGGAGAGATCCTTGGAGCTGCCGAGTACACCGAGAGTCAATAAACTGCCTAGCCAAGTGACCATGGTTGCACCAGAAAGGCTTTCTCTTTTGCCTGCCCCTTCAAGGAGAGGGATGTTTGCTCTTCTAAGGCTCAACGTAGCTGGTGGTGACCAACATGTACATTAAAAAGAAAATCAGGACCAAACTGCGAGCACAGTTGGTAGCAAGCTGAACTGCAGCGCTGGAAGTCACGTGGCCAAGCACAGTTTGGATCCCCGGGTTGGCCTGAAAACACATGCATATGTGCCTAGGGTCCTGACAGACTGGAAGGCTGGGGAACAGGGGATTGTGGCTTGACAAGACCCTGTTGAGTTGCCCCTTCTTCTTTTCCTCTCTCCCTCTCATGTGTGCACTAATGTGCTCTCTACCACTAATGTGCTCTCTACCAAAATAAACTTCAAAACAAAAACAAAAACAAACACAAAACAAAACAAAAAACAAAGAAAGAAAAGGAAATCAACAGCTGCGGTATCTTGCACTGGGAGCATCCATCCATTTCCCGCGGTAACAGCCTGGTGAGCGTGGCTCCAAAGCCACCCTAGACTGCACGAAGAGAGGCCAGTACCCACAGTGTCTGAGAAGCTGTGGTCTCTGAAACAAACAAACCAACCTTCAGTTTTGTGTCCCTGTTACAAAGGGGTGGATGCCCATTTCCACTGGCCAGGAGACTGGAATGATGTTTGGCCAGCCCAAGGGAGCAAGCACTCTCTTAGTCTGCAAGACCAGCAGGACACAGAGAGTCAGTTGTTACTGCTGTGGAGTGCAGTGGTTCCACAGACTCACGGACCACCAGGCTGCATGGCCACGTCAGTGTGCATGTGGGAGCAGGGTGTTCCTTATCAAGGATGTGTTGGAGCAGAGCCTGAAGGCCCATCCCATCTGGTGTGGAAGTACAAGGCATATCGCTAAGCTCTCTTAATTTGCAAGATTTTTGGATCCAGTGTCTCCGGTAGGGTTGTGTGTGTCCATCACAAATGACTGAACCCCAAAGCACAACAGGGGAGTTGGTCGCAACCTTTGTTTTTTCCTACTGACGTAAAGATGGACAAATCAAGTATTAAATGTGATGACTTAAGTGGTCCCAAGGCCAGGAAGTGTCAAATCTATAAATAGTTTACAAATGAGTATAAATTTTCAACAATCAAGAATGAGCACTTGTTGGCAAGAGTTAGTATGTCACTTTATTGAAAAATCCACCAAAACCTATAAATTGTTAATATTCCAACTCTAGGGGTATGCCACCTCAGAAATGCTAACAAACCAATTCATACTTGTGTGTTACTAGCAAAACTACCTAAAGAAAGAAACATGGAAAACATTTTTAAAAGGTGGGAGATATGCACTAATATTTTCAAAGAATGAGTCCCTTCCCCAGGCATGCACCACAGCACACATGCATTCTCACACATACTGGTTTGAATGAAGTGATTCTTCATTTCATCTGCCAGATTAAAAAGCCTCCCATCTCTAATTAAGGGAGAGGAAGAAGGGCTGACTTGCTTGTTTGGTTTTTGGAGGTACGAGAGTAGTACACCTCCCATTGCCATCCCACAGGACTGCCACGACCTCTGTGGCCAGCTTTCTTGCTGCCCATGTGTGTGTGAAGCAGTTGCCCAAGGCTGAATCAGTGTTATTGGGGACTAGTCTCCCTCCCTTCCACCTTGGTCTCCCCGAATGTCCAGGAAGGGTCATCAACCTCACCACCCACATTCAAACCCCAGCTCTGCTATTAGGTTACTGTGAGGTTGTCCAGACCTTCTAACCTTTCTTGGAGGTTCCAACCTCTTGTCAAGACACATCAGTATAGAAAGAAACACACGTGCTCAGGGAACTGCAGGAACCTCAAGGAGGTGCACAGTCTTGGGCCCCGCTGGTCTAATCTCAAAGTTCATCTCTCTCATGGGGACCAGCAGGTGGCGTGGCGGTTAAGGCGCTGGACACTCCCACATGGCCAACCACGGTTTGAGTCCCGGACCTGGTGGCTTGCTTTCTCACTTTCCCTCTCTCTCGCTTTCTGTGTCTCTCTCTGGCCAAATTAAAATAAATGAATGAATAAATAAAATTAAATAATTCTTAAAAAAAAAGTTTATCTGTCTCAAACTTCTGTGAAGGGAGCTTTTTGGGGGGGCTAACGGGTAGACAAAAGAAGGGAGCATGGGGAACTAGGTGGGATGGACTGGGAGCTACGAATCTATAAATAAAGATGCAAACAGGAGGTAGGCCTCTGAGAAGCATAACCAGGCGGTGGTACTTGGGGTTCCATTTTGTTTTTTCTCTGGAGAAAAGTATTTCTCTGGGTTCTTGAATTATGAGTTGACTTTGCCTCATTACAAATTTTTTTTAGGGCCAGCAGGTGGCATAGTGGTTAAGGTGCTGGAGTCTTACAGAGTTGACCACTGTTCAAGGTCTGGACCCAGTAGCTTGAAAATCACGCCAGGCACTTGTACATGTGAGCCCTGAGAGGAGAATGGAGAAAGGATTGCGGTGTGGACAATTATGGTATGATTTCTCACTTTCCCTTTCTTTCTCTCTCTCCAGCAGGTATATACGCCCTATGACAAAAACCTAAAAAAAAATTTTTTTAAATTTTTGTGGTAAAATATACATAACAAACTTTACCACTTTAACCATTTTTAAACTGTACAGTTTGGTGGCATTAAGTGCATTCACATTTATATGTAAGTCTGTCCCACTGTTAAGGTAGTGAAACAATTTTGGGGCCTTCCCCACATTTGCATGTGGTACCCCACTTGTGGGTGACAAGCTGCAATTTTAAAGCCTGGCAGTTTTGGTTAGCAACATCTGTTTCAAGTCTATGTATTTCATGTCTAGGTAAAAGTTTATGATACTTCGGCTCTGCTTTCCTTTACGTGCAAGCAAATACCAAGCCCATGTTAGCAGAAGTTTGTCAAAAAAATCCAATCAAGGAATTATCCCTGTTCCCTGTAGTTATTGGCTCCACCCTAGCCCCCCCCCAAAAGGCAAAATTTCAAAACATCCTTTATTTACCACTTTAACCAGTAATATAGCTAAATTCATATCCTAAAGGTACCTGTGTTACATCACTAGAAAAGTTCTGAAAAAATTAATCGTGCTTTTAAAGTTTCAGCCAAATCTTTTTAAAAAAAAATCTTAAAATATAGTTGTAATTCTGGATAGCTGTAGCTGATTTTTTGGGGCATTTTAGAAAATTTTTTAATTAAAAAAGACCTTTTGGATCAACAATTAAAATGAATTTTTGTGGTCTCTTATGCTCTCACTTTACATGTTAACATCAATGTGGCATACCCCTCCCTGGGAAGTTAGCGGTTATCTAACCTGAAATAAGGCAGGCAACATTGGAGAAGGAGCGACATTCCCCCAGTGGGTTCACTGTTACAGATGTCAGTCACGTTTTGCATACCTCCGGCACGACTGGTCAGGAGACATTAATGGGCAGTGGAGAGGCAGGCAGAGCTTTAAAAAGAATACATGCTCCCTGGTCAATACATCTAGGCTGATTGCAACCTTTTAGGGTAGGCTGGGTGTTTTCCCTGTCCAAACCATGAGTCCAAGGCATAATAGAATCTCCTAGAGTTTTTAAATCCTTACTTGGGAAAACAGGAGGATGGGGTGAAACTCAACTGGCCTAGGGGTAAGAAAAGTTAAGAGTGGAAGGACAGAGGGCACTGTTTCCTTGTTGGCAGCCCCAGTCAACCACGGAATGCTCTACCCTAGGGCCTCTAGTTATGTTGATCAACTGTCCACAGTAAGAGAAGAGGGGGTGCAGGGATTGTTTCAGGTTACATGCCAATCAACAAACTGTCCAGGGAAGTGTGGGAGTGGGTGACCTGTGTCTAATTTCCCTGGTCAGTGTTGTACTGCTGGATCCTGAACCGGTGGAATGTGGAAGGGGGATGTGCAGGTATATCATTTATAACCAAAACACCTCACCTTCTGGAATCACAAGGGACACTATGAGGACAAAAGGAGAAGGGCTGGAAGACCACAAGCACATTTATTTTTTAAATGAAAAATCCTAGGGCCAGCAGGTAGCATAGTGGTTAAGGCACTGGACTCCCATATAGCCAGCTTTGTGGTCTGAGTCCCGGACCCAGTGGCTTGAAAGACACTAGGGCACATGCGTACACTGTGCCCAAAGTCTGGAGAGGAGGATGGAGAAGGGAATGGAAGTGGCCATTGCTCTTGCAAATCACACCTAGGGGGATGATTTCTTATCTTCCCTCTCTCTCTGTCTCTCTCCAGTGAGCACACTTGCCCTATAGCAAAAAGCTAAAATAAAATAAAAGCTACCTAGGAACTCAAGGGGGTAGATAGACTCAAGGGGTAGCACATGGTTCCAATACTGGACCCGCATGGGAAGGTCCCGCCCGGGTTTGTCTCCTGGAACCTCCTTGTCCATGCTGGGTGCATAGACATGTGCCCATGATCTGGGCTGGCTGCGCTAGTGGATCACTGCTGCCGTGGTATCTCTCTGTCTCTCTCTGGTGGAAGAAATAAATAAACTTAATTTTTTTTAAAAGAAAATGAGGTGGCCAGTAGGTAGTATGGTAGTTTGGGGTGGCTAGATTTCACATGGCCTACTATGCGGTTCAAGTCCCAGACCCGAAACACACCAGGCACATATGTATGGGTGTCCAAAATCCCAAGGGGAGACTGGAGAAGGGATTGTGGCACAATCATCCTCCCTGGGGGTACTTTCTCTCTTTCTCTCTCTCACTCTGTCTCCAGTTAGTGCACATGCCCTATAGCAAATGAAAACAAACATACCAAAATTATAAAATAAAAAGAAGTGGGTCCAGTAGGTGGCATGGTGGTTAAGGGTGCTGGACTCCCACAGGATCAACTGCAAGTCAAATCCTGGATCTGGTGGCTTGCTTTCTCACTTTCCCTCTCTCTCGCGCTCTCTCTCTCACTCTGTCCCTCTCTGCTCAAATAAAAATAATAAATAAAACAAAGTTAAATAAAATAATTTCAATAAATAAATAAAATGAAGAGAAGCTTCTTAGCTTTACAAGCTGTAAGAATCTTGTTATCACAAGTAGAGTCTTAACTGAAAAATAGTTTCAAAGCAGTACTGAGAAATGGACCAAGTCTCACCATAGCAAAGTGGAGGGCGGCTAGGTTGTGTGAGCCTGCGGGCTCTCAGGGATTGTGCATCTAGGTTTTGAGGACTGTTTCCATTCTTCCTGAAGCCTAGGTTTTTACATGCCCTCAGCCATGACAGTCGCTAGATGTGTGATTCAGTACATGGGAAAATCTTGACTTTATCTGGAGCTGACCTACTGGGCAGTGGCCTTACAAAAACTTGAGAAGTAAAGAGCTACCATAAAAAATGGCAGTGTGGCCTTACAAAAACTTGAGAAGTAAAGAGCGACCATAAAAAATGGCAGTGGTGGTTGGGACGGCTGGAGCCCACATGGCTGACTGCACGTTCAAATCCTGGACCCAGCAACCTGAAGAACATGCCAGGCATGTGTGTGTGCATGCCCAGAATCCCGAAAAGAGAATGGAAGAGACTGCAGTGTGGCTGTCCCCCCAGGGGGTGCTTTCTCACTTTCCTTCTCTCTTTAGCTCTGTCCCTCTCTCCAGCCAGCACATCTGCCCTATAGCAAATTAAAACAAAACAAAACAAAACCACTCATTTTATGACCCATCAGTCAATTCCTCCTTCCTGCTCTTTGCCATAACATAACAGCACCTGTTGGCTTATCCGTGCAAGCAGTTCTCACAATAATGTGCCAAAACCACCACCCTGCCCATCCAGGCTGCCACCTCCCCCGCCCCCCAGGGACCTGCATATCAAATATTACTTCCTGCTGTCTATGACCACACCGCCTTGGCAGTTAACATCAAAAGCAAACACATGGGGAGAACAGAAGGCACTAGAGTTGGGGAGGAAGAACAAGCATAGGTAATGTTTCAGAAACTTTTTTTCTGGTGCCCAGGTGCAAAAACCTGGGAACGTCTCATGAATTTCAACTGTTCATCTACGGATTCAGCCTCTCCTCCCTCCTAGGATGCTGAGCTGCAGGCCTTTTCTCTGCCTCCACACCCAATCCTCCTGTACCTGCAAAAAGACAGGTGGAGTCCATACCTTAGGGCTCCTATCTGCTATCCACAGGCAAGCACATAGAACAGGGTTTGGGAAATTCATCTATCTCCACTCCGTATAGGGCAGGACCGAAGTGAGCAATCTGTTCAGTGCTGCCGGTTCAACGTCTACCTGGTAATTAAGTTCCACCATCTTCTTCAATCTCCTGATGATTCAACAATTCAAGAGCAGCAATTGTCACGGATATTTAACACAGCACCCCAGTGGGGACTGGAACCAAGGCCACATGACATCTTGCTGACAATGCCCAATCCACCAACTAGCTATGTGACCCTCGCTTAGGGCTTCAAACTCTCTGGAGTACATTTATTTAATAAGTCAAAAAGGAAACTGAGCCTGTATTTTCCTAAGATCCTTTCTGGTTCTAGAACTTTACATCAGTCATAACCGTTTTGCTCTGGTAAGGAAGAACAATGCATTTACCACTTCAAGGAGGGCGATATTTCATTAATGAGTGCTGGGAGAACCAAACAAAAGCCAACACATCTGTTGGTAAGTTATTTCTAGTCTGCTTGTCTGATCTACAAAGCATTGATAAATCACTTCATTTTGTTCTGAATTTCACAGTTCCCTTGATTATCTTCCCATATATGTAATGACACCCATTGGAACACAGCTTTCTACATCTAAGCCCACCAAACTTAACTAACACTGCAGAGAAAAATCATGCCCAGACGTAGCAGAGACACAATCAGTGGTCTTCCTGACTTCAGCCTAGCCTGCAGCCTCTAACTATTATGATTTTATTAACTTATCGCCTCATCACGTCTTTCCTTCAAAATCTGTATCAGTTCCATTTATCCTAGAGAACAAAAGTCCAAATGCCCACTCTGTCAGCCTGGAACTCAATATTTTTTCAGATTCAGCCTTAGCCAACTCTACCAGGTCACTCTCCCATCTCCCCTAGCATGAACTCAGAGGGAAGTGTTCCAGCCTATGGAGGAAATCTGACCCAAAATGCCCACCCACCCCAATACTGCTACTCCTCTTCAGAGGCCTCAGAAAATCATCTCAAGATCTCCTTTGTTGAAAGTAAACTCTGAGGGGCCAGCAGGTAGTGTGGTGGTTGAGGCACTGGACTCCTACATGGCTGACCACGGTTCAAGTCCTGGATCTGGCAGCTTACTTTCTCACTTTTCCTCTCTCTCTCTAGTCAGATTAAACAATCAAATAATAAATAAAACTTCAAAAAATAAAGGAAGGAAAGTAGACTCTGCCCTGGCTGGTGTGTAGGGATGTGCATTATAATTTCATCTTTATAACTTTCTCTACTTAAAAAAAATGTTTTATATAATGAAAGTTTTGTTTTTAATTTGCCATAGGACTCATGTGCTCACCGGAGAGACAGAAAGAGGGAGAGTGAGAAAGCATCCCTCCAGGGGGGGAAGGCCATGCCCCAATCCCTTCTCCATTTTTCCTTTTGAGATTTTGGCACCTACCCATGAATGCATAAGAGCCCGGCATGTTTTTCAAACCCCAGGTCCAGCTGTGTTCACCACCACACCACTAGCTGGCCCAAGTGTGTTATTTTTTTTAAATGGGAACTCTCCTTGCAGTATTTGGAACTAGAAGAGTCCTTCCACGTCATTTTATTATTCAAGGGTTTTGAGAAATGAGAAGCTTAGTCTAGGATGTCCACCATCTTGATGAAGGCCATACAGTAGGTGAGTGGCAAAGACAGAGTGGGAACCTGTTGCTTAGACACAGCAACCAGGGACCCATCTTCTTTGCTACTTGGTGTCCATTCCAGAGCTTTCCACACAACTAAGTTGCTGTGTACCATACAGAACAGGTATTTGGATAAATGCCGTCTATAAAAGTGAAAGGCAGGGAGCACTGAGGAAAGACTCACTCCCCTAACTCTTCCTCCTTTCATCAGAAGATCTCTCTTTATACCCAGTCTCTAGGGCAGAGGTCCCTGTTCATTTTCAACTCCTCCTATCTACCTCCAGCTGAACTTGTCCTCCATTCTCCCTCAGACCTTCCACCCAGTCTGCTCTGGAGTACAAAGGTGTCCTCTGCATATTCATCCCCTGCAAAGAGTGACCACACTTATATTCTTACATCTGGGATGAAGTTTGTACTGATGATCCTCAACTTTGTAAGTATAGGACTCAAAAATCCAGGAACCTGTCTCCTCTCTAGGGGTTATAGTTGTATTGTTTAATAACATTGAATTGAGAAAAATATAAAATGACAAACATCCATTGTGAATTTAGTAGTTTTTAATGACGTATTGCATATAATTACATAGAGCTGCATGTATAGAATGTATGAAAATAAGTGTGATATATATATTAAGTATTCCATTCACAAACAACAGTTGGGTGCATATGGGTTCCCAGTCATTTGTTTGGGAACTAGTGGGCTGGTAGTGTTGATTCAAGACTTGCAGGAGAGGTGTCTAAATGCTGGGGAAGGAGCTTATGTCTTACTCAGCTTCTTCTGAAAGAAAAAGATGATAGACTAATCAAGATACAACCAGAACTACAGTTAGATACAACCAGTTAGATGATTTCAAAAATTTCTCATTGTAACCACCTCCATTTTAGAGGTTATTCACATCACAAGCTTTCAAGTTTTCATGCCTCTTCCTGGGTGAACAAAAGGCCTCTCACTTATTTCAGTCCTGCTCTCTTCTTGGCTTTACCAGCAATGCCCTACTCCTATTCATATTCCAGCCTCTTCCCCATTTCTCACCAGGAATTATCTCTAGAGTAGGCTCTGACAAGTGATGGATCATTTGCATTTTAACCCTATTCAAATGTGGGTAAATGGCTTAATATGCATGCTAATATTCCATCATTATTCCAATTAAGGAAACTATTATGTTAAAGTGTTTAATCAGGAGAATTAGGGAGAACTCCAGATACCTAAGATTAACCTCTAATGGTCTTGACATTCATTTCATTTAAGTGCAATTTGTCAAGCAATAAGCAACTCCCTGCTTAAGACTTTTGCTTAGGCACGTGGGGATTCCTGATAAGACCTAAAAGCAATTCATTTCCTAACTAGATTGCTGTCTAAAAGAATAAACTAAAAGTACCGCAATTTAAATACAATCAAATCCCCAAGCAGTCACATTCCAAGAGACTTAAACATCATCATCTTGATCCCCAGTAACAACAATGCTATCCGCATCAGAAACAACACAACCACTTCCTCTTTCTCTGACCTTCTCAGTTTAATTACTTCCTGTGATTTCTTCTAGGGCTGAGCCTGCAAGCTTCCCAGGGCGGCAGGCTTTCCTTACATGACTGATCTGTCTGGAAGGTACAGAATGCCAGCTGACTGTCAGACATTACACACAGTTTGGGGACTTCACACATTTCTTTTCAAGTGATGGATCTCTTAGGCTTCCTGGCACACAGAACTTTTTTCAAGCCGTAGGAAAAGAAAAAATTCTCCCGACACTTTCTTACCTAAAATCAAGCTACATCTCAAAGCTGGCAATTCTGCCAGGGATGGGGAAGGGAACTTGCTTGATAACATCTCTCAATGTATAAGCACCGCCTTCTTGTCCAAGAAGCTTCTCCAGCAAATAGATTCCATGTAAAGTATGTGAGGTAATTTTTCTTTTTTGACATTGGTCATGTGTGCTTCCCACAGAGAGATAGATAAAGGGAAAGGGAGAATTCACTCCTCCCCTCAGGGGGAATGGTCATGCTGCAATCCCTTCTCCTCCATTTCCCTCTCAAGATTTCAGACACGCACACACACCTGGCGTAATTTTCAAGCCACCAGGTCTGGGACTCAAACGAAGGTCAATCATGTGAGAATCCAGTGCCTTAACCCGTACACTACCTGCTGGCCAGTGAAGACAACTTATTAAGTTTTGGACTATCATCACAGCCATTGATAGATATGCCCCTGAACCAGCAGTACCATCATTACCAGGGAGTTTGTTAAAAATGCACAATTTTATACCTTACGGAATCAGAATCCTCATTTTACCAGATTTCCTGAGGTCAGCCCATGGCTCCTGTCTCAGCCCCATGAGTAGCAGGGACTACAGATGTACACCACAGCACCTAGCTCTTCAGGGTATGCCAGGAATCAATGCCAGGCCTTCCACTTGACCTCAGCCTGTGTCCAGCATGGGTTTTGGCGGCTAGGCTGCCAGTTCAAGTTTGAGACATACCAATGAAAGATCCACCTTTCAAAACAACTAGGCTAAAATACATGTCCAGGTGAATACATTAGTCATGGTGCTCACATGTTTTCCATCCGTGGCAAGGTGGCTTGCTCTCTTTCCAAACCAAGTATCTGAAGAGCTGCTGTTTACATCTCAGATCAGAAAAAGTCACTTGGTTGATGCACATTGGCTTCCTAGTCTACAGAGCTGAAGAGGAACACAAAGAGATGCCACCTCACCATTCTGGGTATTTACAAGGCTCTAGGGGAGATACAATTTTATTGACATGATGATCATTTAAAACAAGGTAAACAACACAATTTTTTTATTAAAAAAAAAAAAAAGAGGCCCTATGAAGTTAGAAACCTCTGTCATGAATCCTGTGGAATTTGAAGTCAAAAGACCTGGGTTAAAAATAAATCCTGCTGGGACCAGCAGTTAGCGTAATGGCTATGTCGCTGGACTCCCACGTAGTCGACCGCGGTTCGAGTCCCGGACCCGGTGGCTTAAACTCACGCCGAGCGCGTGTGCATGCGTGCCCAAGATCCCGAGAAGAGAATGGAGGAGAAGGGATTGCGGTGTGGCCATCCCCCCTGGGGGGTGATTTCCTGCTTTCTATCTCTCTGTCTCTCTCTGTCTGTCTGGCGAGCGCACACGCCCTATAGCAAAAACCTCTCCAAAAAAAAAAATCCTGCTCTGTGGCCTTAGGCACCACATTTAGCCTCTCAAAACCCTGTCCTCACCTGTACTGTGTGGATGTTTGACTGTCAGACATATTCCATTCAGATGTGGATGTGCACCTGTAAGTATGTACAACACACTCTCCTCACACTCCCTCTCTCACACCAGAAAAATGACTTGAAGAGCTTACTTCTCAGGGAATTCTAACAAGAGCACATAGGTCCTTTAATAATCTGCATCAAGAGTTCCTCCATCCCAAATCCTGCACATTCATTCCTAGCTTGCAGCTCCAGGAAGGATGGAAAAGAAAGGAAGGGAAGAAAAGGGAAAACTCTAGCAATCAATCACTTAGTCAGTCAAGATGCTGTTGTTCTCATACCCTTAGAGCGTATCAAAGTGTCTAATACTCAGAATATCTGACAGAGTCAATGTTCTTTATTTGCAGTAAGTGAATGGCACGTTGCTTCCTGTCCTTTGGCTGCACACCTACTGCCGTTTACTGTATCTAATAAAATAATGTATACATGGTACTGCAGGGGGGCCCAAACTTCTTTTTTCGGTCTTTCTTTTTTTTGGCTACAGGGCTGAGTGCTAGTGGGGTGAGAGAAAGTGAGAAATCACCCCCACCTCCCAGGGTGGATGGCCATACTGAATCATACGGAACTCCCGTCTCCTCTATTCTCCTCCTGGAATTCTGAGCACATGCATCTGACATGTCTTTCTTCCTTCCTTTCTTTCTTTCTTTCTTTGTTGTTGTATTTTGTTGTTGTTGTTTTTTGCCATAAGGTGTGTGTGCTCACTAGAAAGACAGAGAGAGACAGTGAGAAAGAAAGTAAAAAATCACCACTGCACCTCCACAGGGAGTGGGGGAGACGGCCACATCGCAGTCCTCTTCCCTCCATTCTCTTCCTGGGACTTTGGGCATGCACACACATGTGCCTGGTGCGATTTTCAAGCTGCCAGGCCTGGGACTCGAACCATGATAGGCCACATGGGAGTCCAGTACCTTAACTACTATGACACCTGCTGGCCCCATGGTATGTTTTTCAAGCTGCTGGGTCTGAGACTTGAACAATTAAGACAGCCATGTGGGGCCCAGTTGCATTATCCACGACCACCTACTGGTCCCCCAAGTACATCCTTGAAGAATTCAAGTTCTTTAGATTCAAAGTCTACTACACTCCAAACTGACACCTACAATCTATCAATAGTATACTCTAATTTTCTTAGTATAAGACTCTAAGAATAGATAATAAGGGCCTCAAAGCTAGTTTATATATAAAAAAAAATAGGGACCAGCAGTTGGCATAATGGCTATGTCACTGGACTCCCATGTAGTCAACAGTGGTTCGAATCCCAGACCCAGTGGCCTAAAACTCACACCAGGCGCGATTGCGTGTGTGCCCAAGATCCCAAGAGAATGGAGAAGGGATTCAGCGTGGCCATCCCCCCCTAGAGGAGGTGATTTCTCATTTTCTCTCTCTCTCTCTCTCTCTTTTTCTGGTGAGTGCATGTCCCTATAGAGAAAACCTCTCAAAAAAACCAAAAAAAAAAACCAAAAAAAAAGGTTGGTTTACAAACTACAGGCCCCGTATACAGACCAATGAATGAAAAGGCAACTATTAGGCTTCCAGGGCTCAAAGGGAGAAGTTGGACCCATGCACACCATCTGAGCAGGGCAGATTTGCTTTGGAATTTTGAGCCTGAGAAAAACCAGACTTGACTTAACCTTTAAGCAAAGGAGAGAAACTTAATAACTATATTAAGATTACTATATTCACACTTACACAGTTTTTAAAGGTCTGTAAAAATGAGTAGAATCACCAGAGAGTTGATGACCATGTTACTCTGGTCTAGCTCTGCATCTGTATCCCCACTGCTTCATCTACTTGATTCCTTGGCTGGAAACACCACGCAAAATACCAACGTGGCAGGCAAGCAGACAAAACAGAAGCCAAAGTACTCCTAAGAAAACCCTAGGCCCTACCCATCCCTACCAAGCCTATTGATTTTTGTTTTAAAAACAATCTGAATGCTATTGGCAATAAGATTTCTAGATTACAAATTAGGAAGAGAAGGAATGTCAAGGGAGTCAAGGATGCTATGATAAGTAGGTACACTGACAGTCAAATAGCTATTAAAGTAAAAATCTCAAAAAGCACAGTTAACTAAGGTCACTGGGCCAATGACCAGTAGTCAGTTGGGCATTACTGATCTACAGTGCCACGACTAAGGGGCTACCCTAGAGAAACCTGAGGGGCAGTACTGAAAAGCCTAACAAGACAGCAAAATATGACTTCTAGGCTCTAATTCTCTCCTACAAACTCTCCTAGGACCCTTGAGTAGGTCACTTCCATTATCTTATGTGCAAAGGAAAAATAGTGTTTTCTGTCTTAAAAAGTATGATGCTAGGGAACCAGCAGGTGACATGGTAGTTAAGGTGCTGGACGCTCCCACATGGCCAACCACAGTTCGAGTCCTGGACCTGGTGGCTTGCTTGCTTGCTTTCTTTCTCTCTGTATGTCTCTCTCTGGTCAAAATAAATGAATGAATAAACAAAATTAAATAAATAATCTTTTTTTTTTTTTAAAGTATGATGCTAAAGAAGTTCATGGCTGCTCTCTACCTTGTAAATTCTGCAATAAAATAATACCCCGTTAAATGACGTGAGACATACCAGAGGTGGATGGGTGTCCCTGAATTCCATTTACCGGGTACCACGCTAAAATGCTTTACCTATGCTATCTTGTTTCCACTTTTTAACAACCTATGGTTTAGGAAGCAAAATGGACCTCCTCTACAATAACCCAGGGCTCATGGCTTAGGACATTTCTCAATCAGTGTCGGAGCAGAGGGAGGATCTGCCTCAGAAGGCTGTTTCTTTCACCATCATCACAACAATCTCCCCTTTGGTAATTGTAATTGTGAAGAAACAACAACAAAACCCTCAATGTTTGTGAATAATGGTTAAATTTTTATATAAGCTAAACTTTTTAAAAGTTAATAAATATTTACGTGAACCAATCAACAAATACTTGCAGGAAGCCAACTATGTGCTCAGCACTCTGCCAGGCCATGGGTTTAAAGGTTAGTAAGATATTTTTTCACTTAGAAGGACCCATGGGTTAAGCTCCTCCGGTGCATTCTCATGCGGGCCCAGAGGGATGTTAATATAAGATAAAATAAATAGCACTTATCTGAAAAATCAGTGCTGGCGGCCAAAGCCAAAGCAATGCAAAGAAAGAAAATGAGAGGAATAAATAATAAAACAGGGGACAAGAAGGTGATGTGGTTGGGGGGCTGGATTCCCACATAACTGTGGTTTGAGTCCTGAACCTGGTGGCTTGAAAATCACAACAGTTAGATAGGTAGGTAGATAGATAGATAGATAGACAGACAGACAGATAGATAGAAAAGTTTTTATTTTTAAAAAATTAAAATAAAAAGACAAAGATCTCATTACCAGATAAAGACAGACGATTTAAAAACTGAACCCAATAATTAAAGTTTTAAGGAGCATTTATGAATGGACCACAAGGAATATATCTAAGAACAAATACAAATAGATTTAAAAAGTCATTATTTTAGGATATGAAGGAACCAATGTTACACATTTTAGAAGATACCCATATTTGTTTTGATGTATTTTTTTTGTAGGTGTGGTGGATAAGGCACTGGACTACCTACATGGCCAGCCGCAGTTCAAGTCCTGGACCCAGTGGCTTGTTTTTCACTTTCCCTCTCTCTCTCTGGTGAATTAAAAAATAATACTACAGCGACCAGCAGTTAGCGTAATGGCTATGTTGCTGGAATGCCATGTAGTCAACCGCGGTTCCAGTCCCAGACCCGGTGGCTTACAACTCACGCCAGGTGCATGTGCGTGCATGCCCAGGATCCTGAGAGGAGAATGGAGGAGAAGGGATTGCGGCGTGGCTATCCCCCCTGGGGGGCGATTTCTCGCTTTCTGTCTCTGTCTCTCTGTGTCTTTCTGGCGAGAACATGCGCCCCTACAGCAAAAACCTCTCCAACAAACAAACAAACAAACAAAAAACAAATAAATAAAATTAAATTTAAAAAAAAAGAGAGAGAGGAGGCCAGCAGGTGGCATGGTGGTTGAGGCACTGGACTCCCACATGGGCTATCTATGGTTCAAGTCCCAGACCTGGCAGCTTGCTAAAAATAATAATACTCAATAAAGTTAAATAATAATTTTTTAAAAAAATCATGCTTTAGCCTTTATTATGGATAAAAAACATTTCTAACTTATAAAGTTAATTATGACTATATCGTTAAAAAAAAAAAGCCCAATTTATTTTAGAGAAAACAAACCAAAACAACCAACCATACACCAAAACTTGCTGCTTGGCCTCTATTATCATGTTATTCCATTTCTGAGGATTCTGCTGTTAGGCTGTGTATTTGTGCTCAGCCAGCAATACAGAAACTATGCCAATATTGAAGTTCCTCAGCACAGCTGTCTCCAACTTCAAGTGTTAAGAATCTACGAGAACCCTGCAGGTATTGCAAATTGTTAGTATTGTGATTTCTGCAGAGATTTTCCTGCAGAGCAGAAACATCGGCCTGTCTTACTATGTTCAAGATCTATTTCTTAGTCCCCACAACAGTGATTGGAATCAAAATGGTTTTGAGTTGCCAGTGACAGATTACCACCACCAGATAGTTCTGCACCCACGTTCCACAAAACACACCAAGGGCTTCTTGTGAACATGGCGAGTTTCTTGGAAGGTGGCTTATATAGGCCCTAAATTAACCAGAGACAACAACTGTGTTAGTCAGTAAGGATGCAACACATTTTAAAATAAGTAAATCCACTATTTTGCCAACAGAAACCCGAGTGTGCCCAATATTATTAGGCCAATATCTAGGAAAGCAAGTAATCCTAAATCCAAAAAGCTCATGTTCTGATGCAGAATCTAACAGGGTATACCCAACTTTAAAGTGCTGGGGGCGGGCGGGGGTTACTATAAAGAGTCCTGGGGCCAGGCAATGATGTGGTGGTTAAGATGGCTGGATCTCACTTGGCTGAGTGTGGTTTGAGTCCCAGACCCAGTGGCTTGAAAAGCAAGCCAGGTGTGTGTGTATGCATGTCCAAAATCCCAAGAGGAGAAGGGAGGGGAAAGGATTGTGGCATGGCAATCTCCCTGGGGAAAGGGATGATTTCTCTCTCTCTCACTCTCTCACTTTCTCAATCTAGTGAATGCATGCGCCTTATAGCAACCAACCAAACAAAAAGGGGGAATGTGAGTGAGGTGGGAAAAGTCAAAGAATTCCTCCCAAAAGGAATGGCCCGAGGCTAGCTGGAGAAATGAGCAGAATTTCACCTTAGAGAAGGGAAAAAATGGGTCCAGCAGGAGGCATGCAGGTTAAGGCAGCTGGATCCCATATGGCCAACTACACAGTTCAAGTCTTGGACTCAGTGGCTTCAAAATCATGCTGGGACCATGCATGTGAGTGCCCCAAATCCTAAGAGGAGAAAGGAGGAGAAGGGGGAGGGGGAAGGGAGAATCTCTTACAAGTGTGTGCCCCAAAGCAAGCAAAAAAATAAAAAAAGAAAAAAAAATCAAAAAGAAAAAAAAGGAAAGAAGAGAATTCCAGAACAAAAAAACAAAAGCTAGATTGTTGAGACACTTTTTATATATTTTATTAGTATAAGGAGCAGGAAAGCAGAGGGCAACAGTTGTAGACAGGCGGTAGGTAGTATTCACTAACTTCCTCATAGAAAATAAATAATCTTTTTTTTTTTTTAAAGTATGATGCTAAAGAAGTTCATGGCTGCTCTCTACCTTGTAAATTCTGCAATAAAATAATACCCCGTTAAATGACGTGAGACATACCAGAGGTGGATGGGTGTCCCTGAATTCCATTTACCGGGTACCACGCTAAAATGCTTTACCTATGCTATCTTGTTTCCACTTTTTAACAACCTATGGTTTAGGAAGCAAAATGGACCTCCTCTACAATAACCCAGGGCTCATGGCTTAGGACATTTCTCAATCAGTGTCGGAGCAGAGGGAGGATCTGCCTCAGAAGGCTGTTTCTTTCACCATCATCACAACAATCTCCCCTTTGGTAATTGTAATTGTGAAGAAACAACAACAAAACCCTCAATGTTTGTGAATAATGGTTAAATTTTTATATAAGCTAAACTTTTTAAAAGTTAATAAATATTTACGTGAACCAATCAACAAATACTTGCAGGAAGCCAACTATGTGCTCAGCACTCTGCCAGGCCATGGGTTTAAAGGTTAGTAAGATATTTTTTCACTTAGAAGGACCCATGGGTTAAGCTCCTCCGGTGCATTCTCATGCGGGCCCAGAGGGATGTTAATATAAGATAAAATAAATAGCACTTATCTGAAAAATCAGTGCTGGCGGCCAAAGCCAAAGCAATGCAAAGAAAGAAAATGAGAGGAATAAATAATAAAACAGGGGACAAGAAGGTGATGTGGTTGGGGGGCTGGATTCCCACATAACTGTGGTTTGAGTCCTGAACCTGGTGGCTTGAAAATCACAACAGTTAGATAGGTAGGTAGATAGATAGATAGATAGACAGACAGACAGATAGATAGAGAAGTTTTTATTTTTAAAAAATTAAAATAAAAAGACAAAGATCTCATTACCAGATAAAGACAGACGATTTAAAAACTGAACCCAATAATTAAAGTTTTAAGGAGCATTTATGAATGGACCACAAGGAATATATCTAAGAACAAATACAAATAGATTTAAAAAGTCATTATTTTAGGATATGAAGGAACCAATGTTACACATTTTAGAAGATACCCATATTTGTTTTGATGTATTTTTTTTGTAGGTGTGGTGGATAAGGCACTGGACTACCTACATGGCCAGCCGCAGTTCAAGTCCTGGACCCAGTGGCTTGTTTTTCACTTTCCCTCTCTCTCTCTGGTGAATTAAAAAATAATACTACAGCGACCAGCAGTTAGCGTAATGGCTATGTTGCTGGAATGCCATGTAGTCAACCGCGGTTCCAGTCCCAGACCCGGTGGCTTACAACTCACGCCAGGTGCATGTGCGTGCATGCCCAGGATCCTGAGAGGAGAATGGAGGAGAAGGGATTGCGGCGTGGCTATCCCCCCTGGGGGGCGATTTCTCGCTTTCTGTCTCTGTCTCTCTGTGTCTTTCTGGCGAGGACATGCGCCCCTACAGCAAAAAGCTCTCCAACAAACAAACAAACAAACAAAAAACAAATAAATAAAATTAAATTTAAAAAAAAAGAGAGAGAGGAGGCCAGCAGGTGGCATGGTGGTTGAGGCACTGGACTCCCACATGGGCTATCTATGGTTCAAGTCCCAGACCTGGCAGCTTGCTAAAAATAATAATACTCAATAAAGTTAAATAATAATTTTTTAAAAAAATCATGCTTTAGCCTTTATTATGGATAAAAAACATTTCTAACTTATAAAGTTAATTATGACTATATCGTTAAAAAAAAAAAGCCCAATTTATTTTAGAGAAAACAAACCAAAACAACCAACCATACACCAAAACTTGCTGCTTGGCCTCTATTATCATGTTATTCCATTTCTGAGGATTCTGCTGTTAGGCTGTGTATTTGTGCTCAGCCAGCAATACAGAAACTATGCCAATATTGAAGTTCCTCAGCACAGCTGTCTCCAACTTCAAGTGTTAAGAATCTACGAGAACCCTGCAGGTATTGCAAATTGTTAGTATTGTGATTTCTGCAGAGATTTTCCTGCAGAGCAGAAACATCGGCCTGTCTTACTATGTTCAAGATCTATTTCTTAGTCCCCACAACAGTGATTGGAATCAAAATGGTTTTGAGTTGCCAGTGACAGATTACCACCACCAGATAGTTCTGCACCCACGTTCCACAAAACACACCAAGGGCTTCTTGTGAACATGGCGAGTTTCTTGGAAGGTGGCTTATATAGGCCCTAAATTAACCAGAGACAACAACTGTGTTAGTCAGTAAGGATGCAACACATTTTAAAATAAGTAAATCCACTATTTTGCCAACAGAAACCCGAGTGTGCCCAATATTATTAGGCCAATATCTAGGAAAGCAAGTAATCCTAAATCCAAAAAGCTCATGTTCTGATGCAGAATCTAACAGGGTATACCCAACTTTAAAGTGCTGGGGGCGGGCGGGGGTTACTATAAAGAGTCCTGGGGCCAGGCAATGATGTGGTGGTTAAGATGGCTGGATCTCACTTGGCTGAGTGTGGTTTGAGTCCCAGACCCAGTGGCTTGAAAAGCAAGCCAGGTGTGTGTGTATGCATGTCCAAAATCCCAAGAGGAGAAGGGAGGGGAAAGGATTGTGGCATGGCAATCTCCCTGGGGAAAGGGATGATTTCTCTCTCTCTCACTCTCTCACTTTCTCAATCTAGTGAATGCATGCGCCTTATAGCAACCAACCAAACAAAAAGGGGGAATGTGAGTGAGGTGGGAAAAGTCAAAGAATTCCTCCCAAAAGGAATGGCCCGAGGCTAGCTGGAGAAATGAGCAGAATTTCACCTTAGAGAAGGGAAAAAATGGGTCCAGCAGGAGGCATGCAGGTTAAGGCAGCTGGATCCCATATGGCCAACTACACAGTTCAAGTCTTGGACTCAGTGGCTTCAAAATCATGCTGGGACCATGCATGTGAGTGCCCCAAATCCTAAGAGGAGAAAGGAGGAGAAGGGGGAGGGGGAAGGGAGAATCTCTTACAAGTGTGTGCCCCAAAGCAAGCAAAAAAATAAAAAAAGAAAAAAAAATCAAAAAGAAAAAAAAGGAAAGAAGAGAATTCCAGAACAAAAAAACAAAAGCTAGATTGTTGAGACACTTTTTATATATTTTATTAGTATAAGGAGCAGGAAAGCAGAGGGCAACAGTTGTACACAGGTGGTAGGTAGTATTCACTAACTTCCTCATAGAAATAAACCTAGACCACCACCAGATGGTTGTCCAGGTCTGCCGCTTAACTAGCTGTGTAGCCTGCTGTAGGCACTTCATACTTGAACAAGTCCTGGCTTACAAAGTCCTTGAGGTTGTCCTGTGTTTTTTTGTTTTGTTTTACTTCTGAGATTTTCTAATGGGGCCTAATGGTGGTGTAACAGTAAAATGCTTCTCTGCAAGGCTGCCCATATGGGAATGTTCTGGGTTTATGTCTACAGACCTCCCTGAACAAGGAGGCTATGCAGAGGTCCATGACCAGGGCTGGCTGATGTGAGGGGTGGGTGTAAGTGGCGAGATCCTTTTGGAGGGTGCTGTTTCTGTCTCTTGTTCAAAGAAGAAAAAAAAAACAAACTTAAAAAAAATCTTCTAGGGAACGAGCAGTTAGTGTAATGGCTATGTTGCTGGACTCCCACGTAGTTGACTGCGGTTCACGTCCCGGACCCGGTGGCTTAAAACTCACGCTGGGCACGTGTGTGTGTGTGCCCAAGATCCAAAGAGGAGAATGGAGAAGGGATTGCGGCATGACCATCCCCCCTTGGGGGGGTGATTTCTCACTTTCTGTCTCTCTGTCTCTCTCTGTCTGTCTGACGAGTGCACGCACCCTATAGCAAAAACCTCTCCAAAAAAAAAAAAAATCTTCTAATAAATGGATCAAGATTGCAACGCTGCACAAACAACTCCATGTTTTTAACATTTAAGGATTCTACCCATGTAGAGTAGAAACAGATCTTTTTAAGACGAATGCAAAAAAAAAAAAACAAAAACAAAAAAAATCCGTCACTTCTTATTGTATCAGTTTTCATTTCTATGGTTATTTCAATTTATGCAGAGCTAATGTGAACCAATCAACAAATACTTGCAGGAAGCCAACTATGTGCTCAGTAATAAGCAATTCTGAGTTCATATTGCCCTTATTCTAAGGTGTAGTACAGAGTTCTTATGCCCAAATTTATTTAAATTCACTTTAATTTGGTATGCGTCTCATACCTCACAGCATTACTTGGGAAGATAAGTGGAGTGGGAAAAATGATGGCAGTGACAGACTGTCACCAATTCAGGATTACAGACAGCATGACTGGCAGAAAGGAGGTGAGCTCTAATGTCAGAAGACTAAAGCTGGACGCCCTCTCCCCCTCACAGTGGGTAGTTAAAAGCACATTCTTCTTGCTAAACTAGGTTGCTGATGAGCTCAATGCTAGTTCCTTCAGTTACTAAGGTGTGACATTGGGCACACCACTTAACCTCTCTGCCCCTCAGTTTCTCCATCTATACATGGGGATAATAATGTCATCTATCTCACAGGATAGTTGAAAAGACTAAATACAGCTGTGTTATCCTGCCAGTCTAATAGCCTAGTGGGTAAGGGAACTAGGTCACACGTGGCTGACCACAGTTCGAATCCCAGTTTGGCAGCTTGAAAAACAAGCTGGGCACGTGTGTGCATACCCAAATCCTGACAGGATGAAGAAATGGAGAAGGGATTGTGGCATGACCATGCCCCATTAAGGAGTGCTTGCTTCCTCTCTGTCTCTCGCTGGCCAGCATATACCCTGTGAAAATTAAAAAAAAAAAAAAAAAAAAGTTGCTGTTTTGGCCATTAAGTAACAGACTTTACTTTAAATGGGGAGTATTGGGGCTTTACTTCAAATGGGGGAGTACTGGGGCCAATGGTGGCATGGTGGTTAAGGGCGCTGGACTCCACATGGTTGACGGTGGTTTGAGTCCCGGATTTGGTGGTTTGCTTTCTCTCTCTCTCACTTTCTCTCTCTCTCATTTTGTCCCTCTCTCATCAAATTAAAATAAATAAAGTCAAGTAAAGTTAATTCTTTTAAAAAATAAGTAAATAGGGAGTATTTATATCCATTTTATTCACTCATGTAAAGCCTGGGTAAGGTAGATAAGTAACTTGCCTTAGGGTATAAGTGAACAGAAGGCTAAGCCTTGAGCCTTAAGAGTATGTTATAAATACATTTACCTCAGGGGTCTTTGATTGATCCCTGGCTGAATAACAGTTATTATAAAAGGAATATTTCAGACACTTCACACTAGGTGTTAAAGACATCAGGGAATTACTCTTAATTTTATAAAGTATGATAATGGTATTGTGGTTTCACTGAAGAGTATTAATCTTTTGAGATGTACTTAGGTATAAGCATCCCAATATTTGTAATGTCTTTGAAATAGTTAAGCCAAAATATTTAAGCCTTCTTTTTATTAACAAGAAACCTTTCAACATTAGGAAAAATAATGACTAAGAGTGAAGCTGCAAATCTATTCCCCAAAAGAAGAGTTCATGAGAGGAGTGAAATAGAAAGCTGATAGGCAGGTCAATGCTTCCTGAGTTACAGCCTGCTTCAGGAGGGTTTATCATGTCCCTGCATTTCCAAACCATTCATACAGTCATGATTGAATGCTTCAGAGATACAAAATATGTACGGTCTGTAACAAAATTCTCACTCCAATATACAAAAGACCACTTTCAACAGTTTGTTCAAACTTTTTACTTCTTAAATTATAAAAAGAAAAGTGTAAAATTCTAACTCTTAATATGTACTTCGATGTGAACAGGGATCAGAGAATGGTCAGTGTTTTTTTCTGTATAGAAGCTGTCCTTTGGGACTGTCATCAACAAGGAGTGATGCTTTCCTTAACTGTATACATGCATTCACTCATTCATTTATTCGTATTGCAAGAAGATAACATGCACGAGAGAGAACCCACCAATGGGGTGTGGTCATTCCACAATCCTTTTCCCTGTGTTTCTCCTTCCTGTTGGGATTTTGGGCACACTTGCACACATTTCTGGCATGTTTTACAAGCCACTGGGCTAGGATCTGGACCATGGTCAGCCATGTATCTGACTTTCTTAATATGTGTACTATGAGGCCAGCCCACCACATATTTAGTAGAGTTTTAAAACTGACTGAAAAAAAAATTTAATTAAACATAATTGTATCAGTTGCAAGAATTCTAATTCACTGCACTTTGATGCTAAGTATAACAGATGTTTAAATATTTGGATCATTTAATAAGAACATTAAGTATATGTGGACTACTGAAAAAAATCTATTTTATCTAATAACAATAGGTCTCCCCTAGAGTTCCAGTCTGACGACACTAATTCTTTTTATAAATAATAAAGCTCCAAAACTTGCCTAGTTCCAAAACTATCTGAGAGACGGCAAACATAAAACTATTAGAAAACAGAGGATGAAAATTCATACAAAGGAGAAGTGAGGGAGTCTAGCAAACCTAGAGTAATATGACTACTATCATCAAACAGTAACTGTAGCTGAGCTTCCAGGAACTGGCCGCAAAAAAAACAAAAATGAAACAAGGCAAGCCAGGTGATGGTGTGGTGGGTAAGGGGGCTGGATCTCATATGCCCCACTGCAGAGTGGACTGCCAAGTGGGAGTGTGGGTATACCCAAGATCCTGAGAGAATGGTGCTGCCATGCCCCTTGAGGGGTGCCTTCTCAGTTTCTTTCTCTTTCTGGTGAGCACTTGCGCCCTACAGCAAATTAAAAACAAAAACAAAAAGCAATCATGGAAAGTTCTGTAACTCAAAGAGAAAACCCTCCTGTCACTAATATTGCAAAGGAATTTTAAAATTCCTCTTTAGAGGCTGGCAGAGGGCATGGTGGTGAAGGCCCTGGACTCCCACATGGCTGATCACGGCTCGAGTTCCAGAGTCTGGCTGCTTGCTTTTTTCCCTTTTTCTCTTTTTCTCTCAGGTTAAATTAAAAAACCATATTAACAAATAAAATTAAATTAATGAATAAATATTTTTAAAAATTCCTTTTTAAAGGATGGGTCATCACATACAACTCTAAACAATATAATGTTCAGTGTCTATACTGGCAGTTTACAACCCATGTGATTGCTTTCTTCCTAGGCATTTCATGTCTCATGTCAACATCTTCACGACAAAAATAATCCCCAGAAGCCCATTTCTGCAAAGGCTAAGGCACTGAGCCTTTCTGAGTCTCTAACTGAAAGCAGAACCTGTCCTCAACTGTCCATTGTCTCAGCTGAGCTGCTGACAGCATCGGTGATGAGCTTGCCCTGAGAGCCTGGAATGGAGATGCGTATTCCTCACTGGACCTCCCACCCCAAATACTTTTGCTCTGGATGACAGAGTAGGTAGGATGCAAGGCTGACAGGCTGCCATGCAAAGAGACAGGACATACCTGTACTCCCAAGATGTACAGCCACATACCGCGTTCAAACCTCTCTGAGAATCCCCAAGGCAGGAGCACGCAATCTTCCTTTCCTGCTACTACTGTTGTGTTCAGGTACAAAGAAAGGCCACAAAAACACCTGTTTATTGGCTAAGTTCAAAAAGGGGCAAGGCCCAGCAGCAATTCCTTCTCCTCCATATTTCGGTATTAAAGGTACATCTTTTTTGTTTTTTTTTTTTTTCATTTTACCACTTCAGGATATGACACATGACGGCAAAGCAAAATAATCTAAAATATAAAGACCAGCAGACTCAGTGAGGAACACAGCAGGAGAAATCCTCTCCAGTGATGGGTGTCTGGCAGATCAGGGGTTACAGCAGTCAAAGCTCCCTGGAGAGCCACAAGCAGGAAATTCCCTTTCCCAAACAGCAAGCAATAGCAGACACCAAAGATAAAGGAACATTTAAAAGAAAGTGAGATGTCTTAGAGTGGAGCACAGCAATCTGTCACCTGCTCCAAGCGAAGACCTTCAAACCTTTTGGTAGCCCGACCCCTAGTCACTTCCTCCCCCTGAGCCCTCGAGTCTCCGTGCTGGAGGGGAGCAAAAGCTCGGCGCCCACAGCCCCGGCTTTCCGACACAGACACGCACGGGGCTTCCTTCCCGGGCGCGTCCCCGCGGCTGCAGACCTGGTTGGCGCCCGAGCTCGATCCGCCGTTACCTTGGGAAATGGCAGCTCTGAATGAAAGGAGCAGAGGCAGGCTCCGGATTTATGAATGTGCAAAGGAGGAGGGATATCATGTGACAATAAAGGAGAGCATCTTATTCACAAAAAAAAAAAAAAAAAAAAAAAAAAATGGGCAGGGAAAGCAGGCAGGTGGCATAGTGGTTGCCCACCATTCGGTGACCGCTGGGACCCGAGGCCGAAGACCTGAGGTGCCGGCCCTGCAACCCGGTCCCCGTGCACTCGCGATTGGAAACGCCTCCGGCGGGGGAGGGAAACTGCCAAACTCGACCAACGACGGCGAGGCGGGAGGGAGCTGCACCTTGGCCGGAGGCTGGGGACAGGCACGAGTCCCACGCGGGACAGCGGGGCGGCCAGGGAGCCCCTCCGGCCGAGCGTCCGGATCATTGTTCCCTTCGGGCCCGCGGGCCAGGCACACGCCCGTGC
>NW_006205341.1:702976-721154 GCF_000334495.1 Tupaia belangeri chinensis | reverse complement strand
CCCCCCCCCCCAGCTCCGGACCCGCCCCCCGAGCTGCCCCAACCCTTCGGGGAGCGTGTGCCAGCCCCGAGCGCGTGCACACACACTCACACGCGTCGCGGGACCCCTCGGGCGGCTCCAGCACGCCGGCCCGCGCGGGGACCAGGGCGCACCGGACCCCAGCGCAGCCCGCTGCAGTCCTCTACTCGTTCTGCCGTGTTTTTTATGAATGAAAATGTGGTATGCAAATGAGAGCGATTCAAGAAAACGAAATGGCGGAGCCTGGGCCCCAGTGGGCTCCTGAGGGGACAGCGGGGCGAGCGGCGGGGAGGAGGTCCAAGTCACCACGTAAAATCCCCCCGACCCCGGGAGGCAGGAGTGAGGGTGTCAGGTCTTCCGCTCCGGCAGCCTGGGATCTCGATGTGGGAGGGGAGGCTGTGCGTCTCCGGAGCCAGAGCTAGACCGTCCCGAGGTCACCCGCGCGCCCTTGGCCCCCACAGCTGCCATCGGCCAGCCGCCCCGGGC
The DNA here is from genome assembly GCF_000334495.1 of Tupaia belangeri chinensis. Lineage (NCBI taxonomy): Eukaryota > Metazoa > Chordata > Mammalia > Scandentia > Tupaiidae > Tupaia > Tupaia belangeri. The sequence goes on along the minus strand of NW_006205341.1, from coordinate 720,650 downwards.
CGCCCCCCCCGCCAGTCCGCAACAGTGCGTCCCCCCTCCTCACTTCAACGACACCGAAGGAAATGTCGTGCCCCGGCCGGGACAGGTCAGCGAGTCGCTGCACCTCACGCCAAGTTCACCAACCAGCGTCCTCAGCCCCGGCCCCACGCTGCCCCCGCAGACACCGTCCTCCCAGCCTGCGGCCAAACTTACTCGTCCGGGTGTGTTTCTTCGGTCATTTTCCTGTTCACCTAGACGCCTGTCCCGCGGCGAGCAGCTTTGCTCCCTTCATCTTCCTGTCCGCTCACCCCCCTTCTTCACATCTCCGGAGATCGCCTGATTTGGGAGGGGGGGGCGGCTCCAGATGAAGGGGGCGCCGCAGGCAGAAGGGGAAGCAGGGCGACTCCGGCGCGGGGTGAGGTTTGGGGGAAGGAGTGCAACGGCGAGCTGCAGGAGCGAAGCGCCGCGGCGCCGCGGGGACTGCTCAGGGGAGGAGGAGAGCGCCGGCCGCAGTGGGGGCTGGGTCCGGGGTCGCCCCCAGGGGGCCGGGCCAATCACGGTTCCGGGGAGCGGTCTGCGGCCAGGGGAGGTGCGCCTGGGAGGCGGTGCAGGGCGCCCGGTCCGAGCCCCATCTCTCCGCTCCACCGATTTACTCCATATTGGATTCTCACCGCCGCCAACAGGAGGAGGAAGTAGGGCGGAAGCGATGACGTCTTCCCAGCGGCCAGAGGTGGTGGAGTGCAAAAAGCTTCCTACTTGCGACCGAAAAAAAAAAGAGAAGAAAAAAAACTTTGTCCCGCCTACTGAGCATGCCCGGCTTCCTTTCCCCCTCCCTCTTGGCTTCCACTCCCGGAGGAGCTGCGGAGCGGAGTTGTTTGCTCCGCGACTGTGTGACTCCTAATCCTCTGCGATCAGGGCTCCGGGTTTTAGGAAGCCCGAGCAGAGGAAGGAGGCGGGAGCTGGGGACTTGTACACATCTGGCTCCCGTTGTGTCCCCCTCCTTCCTTCCAAACGCCAGGATTAAAAATGGGGATGGTGGGGGCGGGGTCGGAGACTCGGAGCTCTACGGAGAGGGGATGGAGTTAAACCGCAGGAGGAGGGCTTAGGCTCAGAATAACTCCCCCCAGCGAGCTGTGGGAAGGTAGGGGCGGTGCAGGTGCCAGGGGCTGGCCTCTCCACCCCAACCCAACCCGAAAGGGAGGAGGTTTACGCTTCACTAAGGTTGTGAATGGCAGCGGTGGTTCAGTTTTATGTGAATCTTGTGATCTTTTTCGTCTTGATAAAGGAACGAGCGTTTTTAAGAATTCATTCCTGCATAGAAAAATAAAAAGTAAATCTAAGCCTAGAAGCGTTTGCATTTCAGTAGAAACGATGGAGTTTCTCCCATTAAAGGTAACACTAAATACATTTTTAAAAGATTATCCAGTAACTTCCTGTCATGTTGGTGGAGGTCGGCTCTTGTCTCTCTTGCCCTTGAGGGTCATAGTTATTGGGTAAAAGGTTGTCAGCCCTGTGAGCTTTGGCACAAGCAGATGAGGAGTTCCTCCTCACTTCTCTCACGGCTTTAAATTATTTTTCCTGCTTGGCCTGGGACGTCCTCGATATTTTCTGGGTGGACCCGGTGCTCTCCAAAGCAGCACTGTCTGGCCATGGACAGTCTGGGGCAAGCCACCTGTGCAGTCTGACAGAGCTCTGCATCTGATTTCATGCTCCACTGTTATGATCTTGAAATTCTTTGCAAGTTTTGAACAAGGGGCTCAGCATTTTCACTCTGCACAGTGTCCTACAAATTATAAAGCTATTGTGTAGCTCTTTCTGAAGTCCTGCTAGGGAGCAAGGGATAGAGTTCCTGTCCTTCCTGGTCTCCAAGCACATTTGGTCCTCCTTCCTGCATGGCTGTTTTACTAATAGCAACCGCTGAACAAATGAAGAGAAAGTTAAATATTTGCCTCAAATATAGCATACCCAAAAGGTAAAGTATATGTGTATGGAAAACCAGAAGTGATCCAAAGATGGTTTCACCTTTGGCCAGGGAGAAATTGGTGTTTTACCCTAGGTTTGTGTTTATCACAAGCATGATCACTGAGGATGTGGACTGGGTTTCACCCACTTCGGATGCTGAGCGCTAATGCTGTATGGTGAGAAGGGCACCAGACAGTGGTTGGTTTCCTCCAGGCAGTCCTGAGACCCTCTGTGAGGCTTTTAGCATTTCTTCAGTTTCTTTTAAAAAGCAAGGATAACAAGGCCAAGTTTGTCTTTCCCAGTTTTTGAGGCCCTTGAGTGTCTATGAGAAAGTACCAAACAAATACAAGATCTCATTGTTCTCTAAATCCCCAAAAGGCAAATTCTCACCTTTGGCCTTTGTTGCTCTTCTCCCTGAGGGTGCTGAGAGAGATCTCAACCTCAGTCTTTTCTGAACTCCCAGGAATATAGGCATTTATCCAAATCAAAATTATCTATCCAATGGGTGCCCCTTTGTCTCCACCCTCCAGTCTGAGTGCTTCAACAGCAAGTTAGCAGGTGAGATGATTACTAATTTCTGCAGGATGGCACACTCTATGAGCAGGCTGAACTGGTGTTATCACCACTCACTCGGCCAGGTGTCCCCTAATAGTGAAGGACTGGCCTGGGGGAGTCTGTGAATCAGGCATCCAAGAGAACAAATCTGAGGTCCCAGAAGCACAAAGTTCCCACTGGGATCTCCTGATGCTTGGCTCCGGCTGGGCCATCTCAGGCAGGTCCTTAGTTCTCTGAGCCTTGGGTTCAGTGTCTGTTGTGTCAGAACGAAACCCATAACAGGGGCCAGCAGGTGGCATGGTGGTTAAGGTGCTGGGGTGTTCCCACATGGCTAACCATGGTTCAAGTCCTGGACTTGGTGGCTTCCTTTCTCACTCTCTATGTCCATCTCTGGTCAAATTAAAATTCACTGAGGATGTGGACTGGGTTTCACCCACTTCGGATGCTGAGCGCTAATGCTGTATGGTGAGAAGGGCACCAGACAGTGGTTGGTTTCCTCCAGGCAGTCCTGAGACCCTCTGTGAGGCTTTTAGCATTTCTTCAGTTTCTTTTAAAAAGCAAGGATAACAAGGCCAAGTTTGTCTTTCCCAGTTTTTGAGGCCCTTGAGTGTCTATGAGAAAGTACCAAACAAATACAAGATCTCATTGTTCTCTAAATCCCCAAAAGGCAAATTCTCACCTTTGGCCTTTGTTGCTCTTCTCCCTGAGGGTGCTGAGAGAGATCTCAACCTCAGTCTTTTCTGAACTCCCAGGAATATAGGCATTTATCCAAATCAAAATTATCTATCCAATGGGTGCCCCTTTGTCTCCACCCTCCAGTCTGAGTGCTTCAACAGCAAGTTAGCAGGTGAGATGATTACTAATTTCTGCAGGATGGCACACTCTATGAGCAGGCTGAACTGGTGTTATCACCACTCACTCGGCCAGGTGTCCCCTAATAGTGAAGGACTGGCCTGGGGGAGTCTGTGAATCAGGCATCCAAGAGAACAAATCTGAGGTCCCAGAAGCACAAAGTTCCCACTGGGATCTCCTGATGCTTGGCTCCGGCTGGGCCATCTCAGGCAGGTCCTTAGTTCTCTGAGCCTTGGGTTCAGTGTCTGTTGTGTCAGAACGAAACCCATAACAGGGGCCAGCAGGTGGCATGGTGGTTAAGGTGCTGGGGTGTTCCCACATGGCTAACCATGGTTCAAGTCCTGGACTTGGTGGCTTCCTTTCTCACTCTCTATGTCCATCTCTGGTCAAATTAAAATAAATGAATGAATAAATAAAATAAAACAATTAAAATTATTTTATTTAACTTTTATTTAATTAATTCATTTATTTCATTTGACCGAAGACAAAGAGAGTGAAAGAGAGGGAGAGAGTGAGAGAAAGTCACCAGGTCTGGGACTCCAACTGAGGTCAGTCATTTGGAGTCCAGCGCCCTTAACCACCGCCAACTTCCGGCTTCTAAATAAGTAATTAAAAAAAAAAAAACACACAACATAAGGTTGCTGGAAATATAAAATGGCTTGTAAGTGAAGGTATTGTGATAAGCAAATGTGAGATTCTTGGTAAGCTTTTCCTCACTCTAGCCATCTGGATGAGGAAATGCTCCCCTCTGCTTCCTGCTCTTTATATTTTCTATATAATAAAGCCTTCCTCTTTTCCTCTGCGTGTCCATCACTCCAAGCGGATCTTTTACTAGCGGGTCACCTCTTGGGCCTCCCTGTCAGTTTCTGTGATTGAGGCAAGACTGACTCCTGCGTTTCCAGAAAATAAACAAGGATATTGGGCGAGTAACTTAGATGTGTTTATTGATCTAAATATCAGGATGCTTGCAAAGTCCACTGGAAGGTGACCGGGATAGTGAGTTTAGGGCTGTATTTAATGAAACTGTTAAAGGAGCTAAGGATCCGTATCTGTCTTCCCACAGCCAGCGGGCGGGTGGCTGTGGTGTGGACTCAGAGTGAAGGTCCTGCTTCGAGAGTAACATCGATGTGCTTGCTCACCGTTTCCGGGGAACCCAGCGGAGCCCCTGGCAGGACCCCCACCTACCCGCCTCTCGAATCCGGGCGGGGGAGCACCCCAACGCGGGTCCTTCCCGCGGGCCACCGGGAAAGCCCGGAGCGCGGAGCCGGAGCGACCCTGCACGGCCGCGGGACGGGCATGCTCAGTAGTCCGGCAGGTCCGGTTTCACTCAGAAGGCGGCCGCGGCCCCCACCAGAAGGCGGCCGCGGCTCCCACCCGCTCCCGCCCAGGTCCGCGCGGGGAGGACATTTTAGGCTCGTCTGCTGTCCGCTCTCTCCACCGTGCCCTTCGCCCTCTCTTGTAGGTCCAGGTCTGGAATGGCCTGGGTGGGCCGTGGGGTGCGGGTGGGACCTGATAAATCAGTCCTCTTCCCGCTACCCTCGGGTCGGGGAAGGGGCGACGTGAGGAAGACTCCGCTGCGCCTAAGGCCTGAGGCCGCCTGGAGGCAGAAGCCCCCACGGCCGCGGCGCCCCGGCTCCCCGCCCCGCGCGGCGCGCGCAGCTGCGCCCTGGCCTGTCCTCGCCTCACCCCCACGCTCGCTGCCCCTTCGGTATTTCTCAATGACCGGCGCTCCGAGGACACTTCCGACGCGACAGGGAGGGGGTGTCATTAGCGCTTGGTTTATCAGTTCCTTCCGGTTTGCCCGGAGCCCAGCCCTGCGCGCTGCTCGGCCGCGCCTCGGGAGCCCTGGTAGATTATTATTATGTTTAAATAAGCAGTCGAGTGTGCCAAGAGAGTTTGCAGCCCAGCTGTCTCCCCCCAGACCTGCTGGCAGGAATGGAAGCCGAGCGCTCTCGTAATGTAGGAGATGATGCAAACTTAGAAACTGACCCGGAGCCCGGGAACAAGCACCCCCCCCCACCACCACCCAGCGCGCGGTTCCCAGTCCGGTATGAATGGCTGGAGCCGGATTGCATAATCTGCGCGGTATAAATAGCCGGCGGGCGGGCCGCTGACGCTCGGTTGTACCGTTATCGTGCAATACTTCCCTGAGTTCATGTATTATGAATGAAATGCCAACCTCGCTGCTTTATGGGGTGTTCCACTTCAGGTAGGGAGAGAGACTCAATGTCAATGCAGCGGTCCGCCAAAAGGTGTGTGTGTGTGTGTGTGTGTGTGTGTGTGTGTGTGTGTGTTGGGGAGGGACCGAAAGCAGGAAATGATTGACAGGGCTGGGAAACATTCTTTTTGAGAAAATGTAACCGCTCAAGGTTTGCCTCTGGAGTTTCGGTTTACAACTGTACAAGCGTCAGTCAATTTAAGAATGGATGATGCACAGGGTCTTTCGACTGTCGCTGCTCGCTCTCCCACCGTAGGCCACTGCGGCTGTGCGAAGTGCTGTTTCATTCAGAAGAGCTGGCTCCTTCCCTCCTGAGACAGCAAACATCTCCTAGTCCTGGCGGCCCTGGGGGCGCTTGAGGTTCGGGAGGAAAGCTATTGTGAGTTGCTTTAGCCATTCTCTAATTCTTGACTTCTTAGAGGCCTGGCTAGGTCCAGCGCAGAGTAAGTATTAAAGAACTTGCTCTTTCCAGTTATATTTCACAAATATGTGGTTATTTAAAAGATGTAAGTATGCAGAGATGTTCCCCCCCATCTCTTAAAACACCAAATTTCAATTTAATATCTTAAAATAGAATTGCCAGCTCTTCACTAATGGATTTCTGGCATGTGAGAGGCAATGTTCAAGGTCATTACTTTTCCTGCTGGGTACTCTTTCCTCCCCTCTGTGTTTAAGTGTCAGGTGCCCTAGGGATAAAGAGGTGAATAAACCCAGGCGCCTCCCCTCTAGAGATTCATTCAGGTGGGGCAACAGGCGTGTAAAGAACACAGAAATAGGGCAGTGGGGTAACTGCTTTAAAAATGGGGCAGGTAGAAAGGAAAGCAGAAGACAGGCAAGAAAGGCCGCCCAGAGGAAGGGGTGGATGTTGGAGTCAAACCCAGTACAATGGCGCTAGTGCACACGGAAAGCTGGAAGAGGAGGGGCCTCCAGGATTAGGAGCCTGTGAACACAGATGCTGAGGTGTGGAACAGCATGCGGCGGTGGGGGGAAGAGGTAACTGGCCCAGGAGAAGGGTAGAAGGCAGGTCAGGGAGGGCACACAGGCACACTAAAGGAGGTTAGTCTTTATTTTGAATGTTTGGAGCCTTTTGTACTCGGTTACCAGCTGATCTTTGTCTAGTGGCAGAGCCCTGGAGAGACTCCCAAAGTTATGCAAATAGAGGGCAAGTGGGCACCCATTGTTCTGGGATTAGGGCATCAAACCAAATTCACAAACTGACAGCTCCAGTTCAAAATCAGAAACTTTCACATCAAACTCAAGAAATGCGGAGATCTGGCAACCCTGAGTGTCAACTGCCTGCTTGGTAGCAGTTGATCCTTGTTGAGTGGCGCCAGCCCTGTCTGTCAGGCTGCTGGCCCTTGGAGACATTTGAGTTTTTTTGAGGGGTGGGGGATGGGGAGAGGTTTTTACTATAGGGCGCGTGCGCTTGCCAGACAGACAGAGACAGAAAGTGAGAAATCACCGCCCAGGGGGGATGGTCACGCTGCAATCCTTTCTCCTTTCTCTTCTTGGGATCTTGGGCACGCACACACACGCACCCGGCCTGAGTTTAAGCCCACCGGGTCCGAGACTCGAACTGCGGTTGACTACATGGGAGTTCAACGACATAGCCATTACGTTAACTGCTGATCCCGGCATTTGAGTTTTTGACCCAAGGCCTAAAAGAATGTTTATGACTGAATCAAGACCACAAGACTCTAGGTAGGTGCAGCTTGTCACCGAGTAAAACAATGTGCACCAGGAGCCCTGGGCCTTTGGAGAGGAAAGATACCAATCCCCAGGCAGGGTGGAGTAGAACTGGACTAGATACAGCGTAGTGGCATAGAGCAATGAGACTCTTAAAATGATTATTAACATTTGTCCCAGCTCAAGCTCCGTTTTTAGGGAACTCCACCTAAGATAACTAGGCTGTCTGCCATCAGGACAGCTGGGGTTCAAGTGGTCAACTGGGAAAATCACCAAATCAGATCTCGTTTATATTCCTTTTTTCTTTTTAGGAATTATTTTATTCAACTTTATTTATTATTATTTTTACCTTTTTTTTTTTTGGAGAGGTTTTTGCTGTAGGACGTGAAATGCTCACCAGAAAGACAGAGACAGAGAGACAGGAGGTGAGAAATCACCCCCAGGGGGGATGGCCACGCCACAACCCCTTCTCCTCCATTCTCCCCTTGGCATCTTGGGCACGCATGTACACGCGCCCGGCGTGAGTTTAAGCCACCAAGTCCGGGACTCAAGCACGATCAACAACATGGGGGTCCAGCAACATAGCCATTATGCCAACTGCTGGTCCCTATTATTTTTACTTTTTAATTTAACCAGAGAAAGACAGAGAGAGAGAGAGAGAGAGAGAGAGAAAGCAAGCCATCAGGTCCAGGACTCGAGACTTGCAGGTCCAGCAGGTGGCCTTGCAAGACTCCAGGGCCTTTAACCACCACACCACCTGCTGGCCCCAGTCATGCTTATATTCTGAATTTATAGAAGAGGTCATACAAGTTAGGTAACCAAGCATTTTAAGCAAGGAATGCTAGACAGATTTTTACACTTTTTTTTTTTTAAAGAGAGATTTTTGCTATAGTGCACATGCACTCGCTGGAGAGACAAGAGACAGAGAGACAGAAAGCCAGAAATCACTCCCCAGAGGGGATTGCCATGATACAATCCCTTCTCCTTCATCCTCTTCTCGGGATTTTGGGCATGTATGCACGTGTGCCCAGCTGGGTCCTGGACTCGAACTGCAGTAAAACTACGTGGGAGTCCAGCGACCTAATCATTATGCCATCTGCTGGTCCCAGATTTTATACTTTAATAGATTATTTCAGTCATGGAGGATGGTTTGCAAGGAGCAAAATAAAGACTGGTTAGGGAGAAATTTTCTTCCACACAGGAGTAACAATGTATGATAAAAGCATAATCGCAGTGGCCCTGAAGAGAGGCAAAGAGTTCTAAAGACATAGAGAGGGTAGAAATGGGGCTGGTAGGTGGCGTGGTGGTTAAGGGCACTGGACTCCCATGTGGCCGACTGTGGTTCTGGCCCAGACCTGGTGGCTTGCTTTCTCTCTCTTTCTCTCTCACTCTGTCCCTCTCTAGTCAAATTTAAATAAAATAAAGTTAAAATAATGAAAATAATTCATTTTTTAAAAGAGGAAATGACTTGGCTTTATGATCTATTAGATATGAGGACTAATGGAGAGGTCTGGGATATCTTCCAAGTTTCTGACTGACTTGGGAAATTGGATGATTCCTGGTGCCTTTAACATGATTAGAGCAATAGGTAGTTGGTAAAATAAAATATAATAAGATAAAATAGGTAGTTGTTACCACTCCAATTTAGGACCCAGAAGATAGGTCAGAAATTAAGGGATACAGGTAGGTCAAGACAGAAGAGAGCAGAACCTAGAGGTGGAGATGAACAGAGTTCCCAGAGGCCATCATTGGAGAGACTGGATTCATTCTTACCTGAAGCTGAGGATGATCTAGACTTTTAAGATATAAAGGCTAATCCGTCTACTTCTCACCTGAGCTCGGTTGAGTTTAGCTTCTGTCGGTTAAAGAAAAAAATAATTAACTACCAAAATAGAAAACCGTACTTTGGATAGTGAAAAAGATGGAAAGGAAATAAGGAATGGAACAAAAGGGGAATTTTAGAATGCGTGTTTGCAATTTCACATGGGGACCTCTGGGGTAGGTGCCAGGGAGTTTCATAGAGATTCTGGTTTAATAGAACAAACTTCTCTCAGGAAGTTAGTCAGCTCTTCATGAGTCGTACTGTCCTCTTTTAGACTCAGCATCTTGCCACGACCCCCTTTGATTCTCATCTCCAGCGCCCTTCCCACTCCTAGTATTTTATCTCATTTCTACTACCTTTGTTCTTCATCTCTTCCCTTCTTTCTAAAAAGCAGAGCTGAAAAAGGAAGCTTAATGTAAGGGCATTCACTCTTTTAGAATTGGAAGAAAATGAAAGTTTATGTTTGTGGCAACTATGGCTCCAATACATCAAACATCTTACCCAAAGCTTTTGGGATGAGTAATGATTAAGAAGAAAAGCAAAACACAGTATAATATGGTCCCTGTCTTAGTTAGGTTTTGCCGTCACTACAGAATTTAGTGACTTTTCTTTTGAGGTTTTTCCCATAGGGCTCATGCACTCGCTGGAGAGACAGAGAGAGAAAGTGAGAAGTCACCCCAGGACACACCACAGTTCCTTCTCCTCCTTTCTCTTATTGGGATTTTGGGCATGCACACACATGCACCTGGTGAGAGTTTCAAGTCACCGAGTCTGGGACTTGAACCACAGTCAGCCATGTGGGAGTCCAACACCTTAACCACCACACTACCCGCTGGCCCCCAAAATTTAGTGACTTAAAATGACAACCATTTAACTATTTCTTCTGAGGCTGGTCTGCTGGCATCGTAGTTTTTCTGGTCTGGGCTGGCTCAGCTGGGTCTAGATGGTCTGGGTGGCTTCACTCATATATTTGGTGATTGGCAGGCTGGTTGGTCTAGGAGAGCCTGTTCCAGGCCAGCTCTTCTCTGGTCCACAGGATCTGTTCTCTTGCAGCAGGCCAGCCCAGTTGGATCCCATACTAGTGGTGGCAGGTCTCCTGGATCAGCAAGAGAGGGCAAACCCCAATGTGCATGCCTCTGCATTGTTCAGGCCTCTGCTTGCATCCCATTTGTTAATATCCCATTAGCCAATTAAGTCACATGGCTAATGCAGAATCAGGATCAAGGGATGGTGAAATGGATTCTCATTCTTTAAGAGAAAAATGGCAACGTTATATCATAAGGGATGTGCACACCAGATGAGAGGAATTTGTAGTCACTTTTATAACCTACCTCAATCCCTAACTCAAATTTCACAATCTAGAGAAGGATATTGGTAATAATCATATTCACGTATCACATGTGTATTATGTGTAGTTTATATTTATGTAAAAACATATGTTATATACTACAAAATAATAAACGTGGTATGTATACTTACATATAATTATAGGGCTTGTATATGTATCCTATAATTATATAAGTATCATGTATTTTTATATAGGTGTAGATTTATATATAGGAGTATTGTTGATGGAATTAACTTCTACCTTTACTTTTTTTTAAAAAAAAAGAATTATTTATTGGGACTAGTAGGTCGCATGGTGGTTAAGATGCTGGCTGGGCACTCCCATGTGGCCAACCACAGTTTGAGTCCTGGACCCAGTGGCTTGCTTTCTTACTTTCCCTCTCTCTCTCTCTCTCTCTGTATCTCTCTCTGGTCAAATTAAAATAAATGAGTGAATAAAATTAAATAAATGATTCTTTTAAAAATGTATTTATTTAATTCCATTTGTTATTATTATTATTTTTAATTTGAACAGACAGAAATGGAGAGATAAAGAAAGAGAAAGTGAGAAAGCAAGCCCCAGGTCCAGGACTTGAACTGCAGTTTGACCATGTGAGAATCCCCCACTTTAGCTATCACACCACCTGCCAGCCCCCTTCTACCTTTACTCTTACTGATTTATGGCCCAAATTAACTAAGATTGCTTAATATTTGGTAGATTTGTACATGCTATAAAACTCTTTTCAATTAATGAAGTGAATAAAGAAAGAGGCTTTATGAACTTCTTATGGTTTACCTTCTCTCTGAACATGAAACTCTTGTCTCTCACATGTCTTACTTCTTAAAATAGGCATGTTCCTGAAGAACATGAAGACTAGGCAGTTAAAATATTTGTAAACTCAAGTACAATTAAAAAAACACTAGAGAGAGGCCAGCAGGTGGCGTAGCGGTTGGGGTACTGAACTCCCACATGGCTAACCGTGGTTTAAGTCCCAGACCTGGTGGCTTGCTTTCTCGCTTTCCCTCTCTCTTTCTCTGGTGAGTGCATGTGCTCTATAGCAAAAATAATAACAATAAATAAAATTAAATAAATAACTCTTAAAAAAACAGTAAGTTAACAACTATTTAAGGTTGCTCTAGGTGGAATAATTTGGAAAAACAAATGCTCATCTTTAATTTGGTCATTATACACCATTTGGGAGTAGTTAAAACAAGCTCACTTGTATTGATAGAGGTGGTGTTCATGGTAGTGATGATTTTGGAGATGAGGATGGTGGAGGTAGTGGGAAAATCTAGAGCAGAACCCTTCAGTTTGGTGCAGCAGTTTCCCGGTGGTCCGTCCACCAGATCCCAAGCTGTACAGACAGCTGGGGTAAGTGCACTGGAGAAGGGAATAGAAAAACAATGTCAGAGGAGAGATGAAACGCAGATAAAGTGTTGGATGAGATGGCCAGTAGGCTAGACAGTTTCCCACAACACCAGGAGAGGCAACCAACTACATACCACTCCTTCCAGCCTCAGTTGTGGGTATCCCTTCCTGGAGGAAGGCTTTTCCTAGCTTCCCTCAGCTGGACTAGGAGCTCCTTCCATGCACATGGTCTCCTTTCTCTGTCCTCGCCTTCCCTATAACTCTGGTCATTTTTTATCTGCTTATCTGTATTCCTGTCCCACCAGATTGTAAATTTACTGAGGGCAGGGACCATATCTTATTCTTTCTTTTTAGAGAGATTTTTACCATAGGATGTCTGTGCTTGCTGGAGAGAGAGAGAGACAGAGACAGAAAGCAAGAAATCACTCCCTACCCCCAGGGTGGATGGCCACACTGCAATCCCTTCTCCTTCATTCTCCTCTTAGGATTTTGGTCATGAAAGCATATGTGCCCGGTGTGAGGGTTTTTTTTTTTTTTAAATTAAAGAATTATTTACTTATTTCATCTCATTTGTTATTATTATTATTATTTTAAAGAATTATTTTATTTATCTTTATTTATTAATTTTAATTTGACCAGAGAGGGACAGAGAGAGAGAGAAAGAGAGAGATAATGAGAAAGCAAGCCGCCAGGTCTGGGACTCGAACCGTGGTCGGCCACGTGGGAGTGCAGCACCCTTAACCACCATGCCACCTGCCGGCCCTATTATTTATTTTTTAATTTGACCAGAGAGAGAAAGGGAAAGTGAGAAAGCAAGCTGCCAGGTGCAGGACTCAAACCATGGTCAGCCATGTGGGAGTCCAGCGCCTTAACCACCATACCATCTGCTGGCCCCGCACCTGGTATGAATTTTAAGCAGCCAGGTCCAGGACTCTAACGGCACTTGGTTACGTTGGAGTCCAGCGATGAAACTATTACACCACCTGCTGTTTCTAATATCTTACTCTTTATTTAATCTTGAGTCACTATGGCACATAGCAGGTACCCTGTAAATACTTTTGGATTGTATGAATGACAGGCAATCACGGCTTACCTTCTTTCCTGCCCTTTAAAGGTATATGTTGCCCCATGGCATCAGAGAGAGTGTCCTGAATGACTTCTCATATGTCGCTGCCCCAGGCTCTCTGGGTTCACTATAGAAGATAAAGGGCTGAAAAGGTCTCCTAGTTGGACAGTTATGTAAAATCGTAGAGTACTAGAGTCCAAAAGAACATTAAGTAACCACCTGTTTTAAGATGACGAAACTGCAGCCCAGATAAGCAAAGTGACTCAATTAAGACCACACAGATAGGGTCACATCCAGAACCATAAATCAGAAACTCAAAGTCCAAGTTCTATAGCCAAGGTGCCTTTGCTGGATTAATGCTGGAAGCAACCCTTGGCACTTCTAATGATGCTGGTGTGAAGCAATGTCGCTCATCCATGTTGTCAGTTGATCCTGAAGGAGAAAAGAAGGACTTGCTTTTAGCTTTCCAAAGACTGACTTGGACTGCATATATGGCTTACATTAAAGTCTACTGATGCTGCTGGTCTAGGGTACTGCTACTACTAATAATAATCCCCTCCTCTTTGGTCAGCTCTTGATTTAGGGCTAGCTATCTCTTCTCTTTAAACTAGTGTTTTCCCTGCAGTTTTTCTTACACTGAACTATCACAATGTGATGGATACAATATCAGAAGACATCTGCTAGGGAGATTCTAGGAAAGATTTGAATGCCTGAAAGAGAGTGCTGGATGAGTGAACAGAAATGCCCCTACCTCCTACCTGTAGTTCCTGAGTGAGGCAGTGATGTTAGGAGCTACCAGGACACTAAAGCTCTGAAAATCATAGGAAAACTGACCCAAAATCTTGAAATTGTGGAGCTACTGAGCCAATCAGTCCTGAAATCCACCTACATCTGGATATCATATCATGTAAAGTAGCACATTTATTATTATTTAAGCAACTTTTAGTCCAGTGTCTGATACTTGCAGCAAAACTAAGTGATTGAAATGGTATTTACTCAATGTATACAGCCACCTCTGCTCGGCAGTATTGTAAATCCCAGTGTTCCCATGGCAGGTGCCTGGGCTTGGTTTGCCACCTTGAAGAAGAGCTGACTTCTGGAAACATCTCTTTAAAATGTCCTCTATTGGGGCCGTCAGATAGTGTGGTTAAGGCGCTGCACTCCCACAAGGCAGACTGTGGTTTGAGTTCCAGACCTGGTGGCTTGCTTTTTTCACTTCCCCTCTCTGTTTTTCTGGTGAGCTCACATGCCCGATAGCAAATTAAAAAAATATGTGTAATGATAAATAAATTAATAAATAATTCTTTGAAAAAAAATGTCATCTGTTTATTTTTTAAAAAGAATTATTTTATTGAACTTTATTTCACTTATTTATTTATTTATTTATATTAATTTGACCAGAGAAGGACAGAATGAGAGAGAGAGAGAGAGAGAGAGAGAGAGGGAAAGTGAGAACACAAGCTGCCAAGTTTGGGACTTGAACCGCAATTGACCATGTGGGAGTCCAGTGCCCTTAATCACCACACCATCTGCTGGCCCCCTGTTGACATTTGAAGGCTGAGAAATTTGCAATGCTATTCATGTAACAACGAAACATTGGACAATATACAAAAACATAAAAACCTCTAGCCTCTGTGTGTTTATAAGCACATATATAGTATGCTTGTAATGTGATGTTGTTAAAACTCAGTGGTTTTATGGGGACCAGCATAATTGCATAATGGTTATGTTGCTGGACTCCCATGTAGTCGACCACGGTTCGAGTCCCAGACTTGGTGGCTTAAACTCACGCCGGGCGTGTGTGCGTGAGTGCCCAAGATCCCAAGAGGAGAATGGAGGAGAAGGGATTGTGGCGTGGCCATCCCCCCTGGGGGGTGATTTCTCACTTTCTGTCTCTCTCTGTCTTTCTGATGAGCGTTCATGCCCTATAGCAAAAACCTGTCCAAAAAAACCTCAATGGTTTTGTTCCATTGTTATTTGTAACTATAAAAATAAGACTTGTTCATTGAATAAACACTTAAAATGTGTAGAGTAGAGAATTACATCACTCAGGTACACCCCCTTGCTAATATTTTAAGTGCATCTTTATATAATTATTTTGGGGGGGGAGGTTTTCACTATAGGGCGTGTGTGCTCGCCAGACAGACAGAGAGAGACATAGAGACAGAAAGCAAGAAATCACCCCCCAGAGGGGATGGTCACGCCGCAATCCCTTCTCCTCCATTCTCCTCTCGGGATCTTGGGCACGCACGCACACGCGCCCGGCGTGAGTTTTAAGCCACCGGGTCCGGGACACGAACCGCGGTTGACTACGTGGGAGTCCAGCGACACAGCCATTACTCTAACTACTGGTTCCCTTTATATAATTTTTCAAATAATTATTTGATTTAATTTAATTTAATTTATTATTATTAATTTTTAATTTGACCAGAGAGACAGAGAGAAGAAAAGGGAAAGTCAGAATGCAAGAAGACACTAGGTTCGGAAACTGAACTGCAGTAGGCTATATGGGAGGGAGTCCTTACTGTGCCTTAACCACCACACCACCTGCTGGCCATTATATTCTCTTTATATATAGCTAGTACATATATTCTTAAAAAGCATTATTTTATGTAACTTTATTTTTTGTTATTATTATTATTTTCCATCTGATCACAGAGAGAGAGAGGGAAAGTGATTAAGCAAGCCATCAGGTCCTAGGCTTGAACCTTGGTTGGCCATGTGGGGAGTTCAGTGCCCCAAACCACCATGCCACTTGCTGGCCCTGATAGTATATATTTTAATAAAATATTATTTAGGGGCCTGCAGGTGGCGCAGTGGTTAGGGTGTTGGACTCCTACATAGTCAGCCATGATTTGGGTCCTGGACCTGGTGGCTTGCTTTCTCACTTTCCCTTTCTCTGGTCAAATTCAATAAAAATAACAATAATTATAATAATAATAACAACAAATAAAATTAAATGATTCTTTTAAAAAATAAAATAAAATATTATTTAGTGTTTATTTTAATAAAAATGGGATCCTATTAAACATACTTCTTGGTAGCTCCTCCCAAAAATCTCAATGATAGAGACCAGCAGTCAGCGTAATGGCTATGTTGTTGAACTCCCAGGTAGTGACTGTGGTTCAAGTCCTGGACCAGGTGGCTTAAACTCATGCTGGGCGCGTGTGCGTGCGTGCCCAAGATCCCGAGAGGAGAATGGAGGAGAAGGGATTGCGGCGTGGCCATCCTCTCTGGGGGGTGATTTCTCACTTTCTGTCTCTCTGTCTCTGTCTCTCTAACGAGCGCACGTGCCCTGTAGCAAAAACCTCTCCAAAAAAAAAAACCTCAATGATAACATGCGTGTGTTCAGTGTTACATGTCTTGTGCATGTGTTCCTGATAGCTACAAATTGATACTGTTTTCTTTGGTCTTTGTGTCACATATGTTTAGAGCTCTTGACAGATGACAAAATAGTTTCAAATAAATTATTTTATTCTTTTGTGCTCCCGCTGTAACCCATCTAAACTTTTACCTTCGCATCTGTACCAAATATTGAACAAAAATATGTTTATATAGTTTTTGTTTTGCAATTATGAAAAATAGCTCTGTAGGCAAATTTACACTGATTCTCCACTGAAATTCTCATTTCAAGCTGATTAAGATCACAAAGGGATTGTGCCAGCAGGTGTTGTGGGGGTTAAGGTGTTAGATCCCACTTGGCCAACTGTGTGGTTTGAGTCCCAGACTTGTTGACTTGAAAATCATGTTGGGCATGTGTGTACATACCCAAAATCCTGAGAGGAGAATGAAGGAGAAAGTATTCCAATGTGACCATCCTCCCTGGGGCATGATTTCTCACTTTCTTTCTCTCTCTCTCTGGCAAGCATACATGACCTATAGCAAGAACACACACACACACACACACACAAGTGATTAAGAGGGCCTTCCAGTGGCTTGGTGGTGAAGGCGTTTGAATTCTGTATGGCTGACTGTGAAGTTTGAGTCCTGGACCTGGTGGTTTGAAAAACACACTGGAGGGACCAGCAGTTAGCGTGATGACTATGTCACTGAACTCCCACGTGGTCGACTGCAGTTTGAGTCCTGGACCTGGTGACTTAAACTCACGCTGGGCACATGTATGTGCCTGCCCAAGATCCCAAGGGGAGAATGGAGGAGAAGGGATTGCGGCGTGGCCACCCACCCGGGGGGTGATTTCTTGCTTTCTGTCTCTCTGTCTCTGTCTGGCGAGCACATACGCCCTGTAGCAAAGAAAAAAAAAAAAGGAAAAGAAAAACACACTGGATGCTTGTGTACGCATGGCCAAAATCCTAAAAGGAGGGAGAGATGGAAAAAGGGATTTC
The DNA here is from genome assembly GCF_000334495.1 of Tupaia belangeri chinensis. Lineage (NCBI taxonomy): Eukaryota > Metazoa > Chordata > Mammalia > Scandentia > Tupaiidae > Tupaia > Tupaia belangeri. The sequence continues at coordinate 703,472 of NW_006205341.1, read as the reverse complement.
AGGTTGACCATGCCCCATGAAAGGGACTTTCTCCTCTCCCCTCTGTCTCTCTCCAGTAAATATGCACACCCTCTACATATTTAAAAACAAACCAAAAAAAAAAAAAAGAAAAGAAAGAAAACTAAACAAAACTAAGAAATATTCCTTTATTACTAACAATATCAACATTATCATCTAGTTCACCATCATAAATCTCTTAATAGTTCTAGACTTGAAGGTCTTACTACACATTCTGCCTGCTAACTCTGGACTTGGATTTTAACCACTGAAGTTTTACACAAATTCAAACAGCTCAAAAATAAGTGGGAAACCCATCAGACACCCCAGTATTTCAGTAATCCTGGTATTTTGGGTAAGCAGAGTAATAAAATTCAGGTAGCAGAACAAACATGTTCTCTTTTTTCTTTTTTTAAAAAAGGATTTTTATTTTTATTTTATGTGTTATTATTTTTGTTTTAATTTGACCGGAGAGATACAGAGAGCAAGAAAGAAAGGG
>NW_006205341.1:693627-702945 GCF_000334495.1 Tupaia belangeri chinensis | reverse complement strand
GAGCAAGCTGCCGGGTCGAGGACTCGAATGGTGGTTGACCACGTGGGAGTCCAGCACCGCAACCACTGTGCCACCTGCTGGCCCCAACACATTGATTTTTATCTCACTCACTACTTGCCATCTCATAGCTGTATCATCTCTGTTTTCCTACTTTTCCTTTCTCATTTCCATTCCCTTCTAAACTCACCACAGTGTGGCTCCTGTCTTCACCACTTCACCAAGCTGATTCTGGCCAGGTCACGTCGGCTGATTGCCAAACCTGACAGTCTTTCTTCAGTCCTTGATTTGTCCGTGAGCGTAGCTGACCACTTTCACCTTCTTGAGACTCTTCCCCCTGTGACTTCCATGACTCCAACTTCTATTTCTTCTTTACCTCTCTAGTTAATTATGCAGTTAACAAAAATTTTACTGAGCATCTGTGGCAAGTGTTGTAGCCAAGTTATGTGATAATAAAGTTGGTATCTATGGAGTGGTCACCAAGTGCCAGACAATGCTTCGCAGTTATAAACACTTGACATGTTTATATGCGTGAGCTCACTTAATCTTACCAGAGCAGGGGACCCGCAGACTTTTCCTTAAAGCGTTAGATAGTAAATATTTTGGAGACTCTAAGCCATATGATCTATATTACAACCACTCAACCACTGCAGGACAAAAGTGACCATAGACAACACGTAAATGAACAGATGTGGCTGTGTTCCAGTACAACTTTATGTACAAATAGGTGGCCATATTGGACCCAGGGGCTGAATTCCCTGAACAAGAATCTAATCCAAGTTCCACCAGGGCAGGGATTTTTGATACATAAAAATAAGTACTGAGTAAATATTTGATGAATGAATACTCTCTTTCTTAAGATAGAAATCATTAGGATCTCCACTTTACAGATAAGGAAACCAAAGTGCAAAGGTTAAGTGACATGCCCAAGGTTACCAACCGGTAAGTGACAAATCTAGGATCTGAACCCACATAGTTTGGCATCAGAACCTGTTCCATCTTCCAGAACCACTCCACTCCCCAGTGGTGACACAGAGGAGAAAGGCATTGGCTGTGCTCTCAGGAGCCAGGAGAGGTTACTTTAACTGGATTTGAAAACACAGAACTAACTAGGAAGAAAATAAGAGGGGAAGGAGGAACTTTGTTCTGGGAGGTGGAGGCCGCAGGTATAAAAAATGGAAGCTTGGGACCAGCAGTTGGCGTACTGGCTATGTTGCTGGACTCCCATGTAGTCGACCGTGGTTCAAATCCCAGACCCGGTGGCTTAAACTCACGCTGGGTGCGTGTGCGTGCACGCACAAGATCCCAAGAGGAGAATGGAGGAGAAGGGATTGCGGCGTGGCCATCTCCTCTGGGGGGGTGATTTCTTGCTTTCTGTCGCTGTCTCTCTCTGTCTTTCTGGTGAGTGCACACACCCTATAGCAAAAACCTCTCAAAAAAAAAAAAAAAAGGAAGCTTGATACAAAATGCATTATGAGAACACCTGTAGCAAAAAAGGAAGCTCCTTAGAAAATACATCCACTTTTCAGTCATTCACATGTCTGGACACAGGGGTTGAGGCGCAGAGTGGCAGAGGAGGACTAAGGAAGTGTGCCAGGGGCCCTGTGTGACATGTGAATGAATTTGGATTTTAGCTTGGTGGCAGATGGGCTATTGAAGTGTTTCATGCTTGGGAAAAAATGACCATATTTGCATTTTAGGTCAAGCTTTTACATTACATTTTATTTTTAAGTGAGATGATACATGCGTGTTATACAACATTGAAAAGCTGAAAAGGGCTTTCTCTTGCTTGCCTCCTGCCACTCAGTTCCCTGTCCATGTCACCCACCGTTTGAAGTTAGAATGGTGGCTTTCAAGGCGGTGTAAAGAATGGGTTGGGGCAAGTGAGCTGGCTGTCTCTGCAGATGTCATGTCATGCCGCCCTCTTTACCCAGCAGTCTCTAATGTCCTGCAAGTCTTCCTCCCTCGCTCTTGCAGGCTTTGAGCTAGTACCTCAGTGACTAGCCCCAGAGTCCTGTGCTGTCCCTGTGTGTCTCTGTGCATTGGGAGTGGGGGGTAGCATCATCCTGAAGGGGATGAAGGTTGATTTTAGGGGAAAAAACAATCTTAGCTATTAAAATGGTTTGTGGGCCACTGTAGTTCAGCCCTACTTATCAAAATCTTTGTTGTTTTGTTTTGTTTCTGTTTTTGCTATAGGACGTGTGCATTTAACAGAGAGACAGAGAGAGAGGGAAAATGAGAAATCACTCCTCCATTTTCCACTTAGGATTTTGGGCATGCATATGCATGTGCCTGCTGTGTTTTTCAAGCTACTGGGTCGAGATTTGAACTTCGCAGTTGGTCATGCGGGGTCCGGCCACCTTCATGATGCCACCAGCTGGCTTCTCAAAATCTTACTTGTTGGGGAAAATTTAAATAAAAAATTTCTCTGTAGGGTAGATGATAATGGAAAAGGTTGATAAACATTGCCCACTCACCTTATAAATAGTTCTGGGGCCAGCTGGTGGTGTGATGGTTAAGGCAGCTGAATCCCACAGGGCCCACTGCAGCTTGAAAACCACGTAGGGCATATGTATGTGCATGTGTGCCCAAAATCCCCAGAGAGAGGAGAATAGAGAAGGAATTGTGGTGAGGCCATCCCCGAGGAGGTCCTTTCTTACTTTCTCTCCCTCTCTCTCCCTGATGAACACAAATATCATATAGTCTTTTTTTTTTTTTTAAGTGGAAAGAAGTTTATTTACTATTGAATTAAGATTCCAGGGCACAAAGGAAAGACCTGGGAGGGGAGAGGACAGAAGGTGGAAAGGGATCCCAGAGCAGGACTGCAGATGCGAAACGGGGGTCAGGGAGAAGCCCTGCCCTAGCTGGTACAGGGCCACCACATATGACTACTCAGGATCAGCAGGGCAGGGAGATGGTAAATTATGGCCATATCCAGCCGGCTGCCTGTTTTCATACAGCCCATGAGCTAAGAATGATTTTTATATTAGTTGGTGACTGAAGAAAAGATGAAACTAAGAATATTTCATGATCCATGAAAATGATATAAAATTTATTGTCAGTGTTCATAAATAAAGTCTTATGAGATCACAGCCATGCCCATTCCTTTGCATATCGTCTGTGGCGGCTTTCACATCACAATGGCGGAGGTGAGTAATTGCAGCAGAGACTATTTAGCCCACAAAGTCGGAAGTATTACTGTCTGGCCTGTTATGGAAAACATTTGTGGCCTCTGCACTTCAATCACAGTCTGTAATATGAATGGCACCTCTGGAGTTGAGCAACACAGACAGAAGACCTAGCCCTAGGAACAGTCACTTTGGATGGTGACAAAGGATTACAGGCAGGACTGGGATGGATGAAATGAAATGGCCTGAAGGCCTTTTTGGGTTGTGAGTGCAAAGTTGAACAAAGTGAGGCTGTCAGCCTAGATGCAAGCCACCACCTCTTGGCTGGTGAGGAGCTAGGTGTGGTAGACACTACTGGTTGCCCACACGGTCCTTGTTTCTCCTCTTGTGATTTTGCCAACAGAAGCCTGGTTTTATCAAGGCAGCAATGTACCTGCTATAAATAACCATTTCAAATAAGAAAAGTGCTCAAAGAATGATGGGGACTTGTCAGTAGGACCCAGAAGCCAGACTAAAGGAATTCCTAATGGCCAATCTAGAACAGTTGCATTATCGAAATAATGATAATGAGATCGCAACTCATTGGTTGTTATCCAACAGAATAGGAATTTATGAGTCCATTCTGAAATAAATAAGTAAATAAATAAATGGAGAAAGAAACATTTTGGTAGAAGGCAAAATGGGGGCTGGCAGGTGGCGTGGCGGTTAAGGGCTCTGGACTCTCACGTGACCAACTGTGGTTCAAGTCCTGAACCTGGTGACTTGCTTTCTCACTTTCTCTCTTTCTCTCTCTCTTGCTCCATCCTTCTCTAGTCAAATTAAGAGAAAGAAAGAAAGAAAGAAAGAAAGAAAGAAAGGAAGGAAGGAAGGAAGGAAGGAAGGAAGGAAGAAAGAAAGAAAGGAAGGAAGGAAGGAAGAAAGTTAAATAAAAAATAATTAAAACAAAGATTTCAAAATGGGGCCAACTCAGCAGGAGGGCATGGTGGTAATGATGCTGGATTCCATATGGCCACCTGTGTAGTTCAAGTCCTGGACCCGGCATCTTGAAAAACATTCTGGCATGTGTCTATGCATGCCCAAAATTCCAAGAGGAGCCTGGAGGAGAAAGGACTGCAGTTTGGCCACCATCCTGGGGAATGATTTATGATTTCTCACTTTCCCTCTCTCTCTCTATGTATATATATTTGTGTGTGTGTGTGTGTGTGTGTGTGTGTGTGTGTGTATGGCAAATGCAAAAAAACGAATAAATAAATGAGTAAGTAAGGCCAGTTCTCTGGCACAGTGGTAATGTGCTGCTCAAGAGAAACTGGATTCTACATGGTGACCATAGTTTGAATCCTCAGCCTGGTTGACTTGAAACATGCTGGGCACATGCATGAATATCCAAGATCTGACAGGCTGGAGGACTGGCAGAAGAGAATCATGATGTGGCCAGACCCTGTGAAAGATGTTCTTCTCCTTCTCTCTCTCTGTCTCTCTCATACTCTCACATGTGAATACACATGATCTATCGCAAATAAAGGAGAAAACATTTCAAAGCAAAACAATTTTCAAGTATTTCTCCTAGGAACCCATGCAATGAGATTTTTATGGCCCATTCCTGGCTATTGGGTTGTAGTGTTTGGTCTGATGGATGGGGCTTCTCATTAAACTCTTGCTTTTCTGGTAACAAAGGCAAGACTTGGCAAATGCCTTTTGCCCTTTGCCCTTCTTCTTTCTGCTCAGAATGAAAACTTAATGACTGGATGTGGAATAGCCATCTTATGATTATGCCCACAAAAGGAGCTGGAGGTAGCATGGGTCTTGACAGCTTCATTGAGTACCAGCCTTGGACTGCCTACCTCTGGGTGAGAAGCTGATTATCGTAGCCAAGTTTCGTATACAGCCAAATGCAGTTCTAGCTGAACTAGAATGCCTAAGACTCCCATTGATGCTTACAGTTTGGAGTTTGTGTAGCTTGCTTTCTCTGTCTTCATGGAACACTGCTTCTGACTGCCCCTAAATGTTGGTATTCCTGGGTTGGGTCCTCTGCCTGCTCTTGTCTCTCTCTCTCTTTTTTTATTTTTTGTAAAGTGGTTTTTGCTATAGAGCTCATGCACTCGCCGGAAAGACAGAGAGAGACAGAGAGACAGAAAGAGAGGAATCACCCCTTGTGGGGATGCCCATGCCACAAGCCCTTCTCTACTCTCCTCTCAGGATCTTGGGCATGCACACACACACACACACACACACACACGCCCGGTGTGATTTAAAGTTGCTGGTTCTGGGACTTGAACCATGGTTGACTATGTGGGAGTCCAGTGATGAAACCATTACACCATCTGCTGGTCCTTACTTCTCTCTTTATATGATCTCTGTGGGCTACCTCATCTACTTACTATTTAATGACTCTTAAATTACTATATCTACTTTGAAATTTTTCCTGAATTGCATACCACATAGCCAGCTACCTACTAGATACCTATGCCTATAGTCCATAGTCATATCAGTTTAAAGCTAAACCGTTTTTTCAGTTACACACAGATACACGCATACACACTTTTCCCAACCACCATCTAACCATTTTCCCAAGCCAGGAACTCAGGAGTCATCATCCTCTCCTCTTCCCACTTTCTCACCCCCTACATATAGTTAGTCATCCAGATCTTGAGGACTCTACATCCTAAATAGCTTCTGAATCCATCTCCTCCTCTTCATTCCCATTACCGGGTAGATGTCTCATCATTCCTCATGGATTTTTTTTTTCATTAACCTTCTAAACAGTCTCCCCATCTTTGTCCTCCCCCCACCCCAGCACATACTGCTATTCATTATTTTTCTAAAATGTAAATATGATCACCATACTTTCCCACTTAAACATTTCTTATCGTTTCAATTACTTATGGTAATATAGTAGTCCTTACTTAACTGTGGGGGCGGTCTACCAAGATGCCTATGGATTCCAGAAACCGCAGATAGTACCAAATCTTATATATTCTTTGTTATTTTCCTGTCCATACATACCTACTATAAAGTTTAATTTATAAATGAGGCACAGGAAAAGACTAACAACAGTAACTAATAATAAAGCAGAACAATTATAACAATATGCGTGCATCCTTCTCCTGTGCTTTAGGCCATCATTAAATAAAATGGGAGTAACTTGAACACAAGCACTGTGAAAACATGACAGTGATCTTAGAACCGAGGTGGCTACTAAGGGACTAATGGGGGAGGAGCGTGTGCAGCGTGGGTACTCTGGACAAAGGGATGATTCATATCCTGGACAGGATGGAGCAGGACAGTGTGAGATTTCATCCCTACTCAGAATGGCAAGCAACTTAAAACTTACTAATTGTTTATTTCTGGAATTATCCATTTTACATTTTTGGACCATAGTTCACTGTGAGTAACTAAAACCACAGAAAGTGAAGTTATGGATAAAAAGTTGGTGGGACTGGCCCTATGGCCTGGTGGTTAAGGGAGCTGGTACTACATGACTGACTGTGGTTCAAATTCCAGTCCTGGTGGCTTGAAAAACAAGTGTGCAAGCATATGTGTGTATCCAAAATCAGGGTGGAGAAATGGAGAAGGGATTCCAGTGTGACCTTGCCTCAAGCTTTCTCCCTCTCTTTCTGTCTCTCTCTTTTTTTGGTCTCCATTTCATTTATTTCTGCTCTGCCCTTTACTATTTTATTTCTTCTGCTAATGTTTTTTTTTTTTTCTTTTTAAATTTCTTTATGGTTCCCATTATGATATAACAATGCTCATAGGATTACCATCTTCTCTTGACTGCCCTTTGGTGTCATGTCTCAGTAAGAGAAGGACTGCCAATTCTCTGACTGGTTTGTTTTATCCTCAGGAGGCAACTTCACCCAGGTTCCAGTAAACCAGTGCTGGTCCTTTGGCTCCAACCATCTCTTACTCAAAGTAAGTGCTCCCTCACTTTATTGTCAGATGACCTGTGAGGACAAAAGTCTGACTATTTTTTCAAAAACAAAAACAAAAACAAAACCTTCCAAAGGACCTTAGGGAGAGTCATGCCCACAAACATTAACAGAACATTTCCTATTGACAACAGGATTCATCCTACATCCTGTCTTTGGCATAGTATCTTTGAGATATATATCAAACCTGTTACAGTACGTTCTTGTACTAATCTCTTCCCAATACACAAACCTTCCTTTCCAATCACCAACCTAAAAATTATAGAACCTACCTATAACCTATAAGCTCCCTCCCTTCTTGCCCCTGCTTCAAGATGTCCCACCCTCTTGGGCCAGACCAATGGAAAACCTCTTTCAAAGCTTTGTCCCTCACTCTCAAAATCAAGTAAAAGGAACCCCTGTATCTGAGCACCCTGAGAATGGGATGTTTACCTTTCTCTGGGTCAGTCACACAAATTTGTGTTTAGGAATAACCACATTAATTATTGTTTCTGCAGAGTTGGTTATTTCTGTACACACCTGCTTGTAGGTTCTACTTGTTTCAGAAATAGATTTTATACATTGACCAACATGAGGTATTGGGTCCACTGTGTGTGATAGTGAGGGGTGAGCACTGTCTGAATCCAACAACCACTGTTCATATAAATGATGTTTTAGTTTGTGGTAGCTCAGGTAGATGAGCTCTAGGGATGTTTATAAAACAATCTGGCTCCTCACTATGGTTTCCTTGTGGGTTTTTTACTTTTTTGTACCTTATATTTTTTAAAAAAATTGCCAGAGTGCACATGCACTTTCTGGAGAGAGAAAGACAGAGGGAGAGACAGAGAGAGATTGAGAGAGCAAGAGAGAGAGAGAGAGAGAGAGAGAGAGAAGGAAAGTGAGAAAGCATTTTCCTATGGGGGTCATACTACAATCTCTGCTCCTCCATTTTTCCTCCTTTTGAAATTTTGGGCAAATGTGCACACACACTTGGTATATATTTTTTAAACTACCAGGTCCTGGACTCAAACCACATAGCCAACCATGAGAGATCCAGCCACCTTAACCATCGCACCACTGGCTGGCCCCAGTTATGCATTTGTATGTCTATTTCCCTGCATTTGATTTCTGGCAGCCAAATGAAAATCTTACTCTTTTTTCATATCTCCCTTCATCAGCATATAGTAGAGTCTGACATTGGGATTAACCGGTTAAGTGTCTGCTGACTGATTAGAAAAATGGATATTTCTTTTAGGTTTCAGACAGAGCATAGGAGAAAAAACCTAGACCAGGATACCATTCCCAGTTAGATCCTTCACTCTATCAAGTCAGTGTAAGTAATACCACTTACCTTGGAAAACTTGTTTTGGAGACTAAAAGAGTTGGTGATCATTTGCTCATTCAATCATAGGAATATACTGAATACCTCTTGTGAATCAGGCACTATGTCAGGTACCAAGAGTATAACATTGTCTTTTTCTTATAAATCTTTTAGCCTAGTGAGAAAGACAGATAATTAAACAAGTATCCTTAATATTGGGTCATTGAAAAAATCATGATGCATTTTTGCATAGAAAAAAATAGAAAAATACGTCATGGCTTTTTTGAAACTCAACAAAATATAGTGAAAACTATAATAGAGGAAAAACAAAATGCTATGGGAATATATTAATAATCTAGGAGGGACAACTTAGTCTAGGGGTCAGCAGATTCCCCAATGGTATGAAACAACTGGAGGAAGATACTGCACCATGGAGAATAAGGCTTCCTGGAAAAGGTGGAATATTGAACTGGACCAACTGCCTTTGCTGTTGTTGACAGTCTTCATGGAAAGGGCATATACTTTGAATTGTATTGTCAGGATAAGGGATGGATTTGCTGTCATATGTACATACTGCAACTCACCATATATTGCTCTAAGAAACTGAGCCCTTCGTTTAACGAGTGAAAACCACAGAGACCGAATGCTAGAGGGAAAACTGAGAGGCAAGGGATGTCTCTAGGTAAGGCAACAATAAATCATTAGTAACTTCTGCCTTGAAATGCATCTGGAATCCAACTACTTCTCAGCACCTCCTCTGAAACTTCTTGGTTTAATTCATTCTCATGGGTCACTGGAGTGCTGCAGCCCCCCTCCCACCCCCCCAAAAAACAAACAAAAAACCAAGTCTCGTTTCTATTCTTGTCCTCACACACATTGTAGCTCTAAAATTCTTTGTTCCTACTTTGGGCACAGTAAGGTGAAGAGGCTAGCAGTTTCCAAGGAAAGGAGGACTTGGATGAAAGAG
>NW_006205341.1:684042-693058 GCF_000334495.1 Tupaia belangeri chinensis | reverse complement strand
AGACATCTGTGCGTCCATGCTTGATGAGAAAATGCTGGGAGATGCTGCCCACCTACTTCACAGTGTCAGCCTGTGGTAGGTCAGTATAAAGGATCAAAGAAATCTTCTCTGTTGTTTTTGTATGGAAAGATTTTCAGATAAGTCCCCGCTCATTCTCCATCTCCCAGTCTCCCCTCCTCCACATTTCCCAGAATGTTCCCTGAGTTGTTTCCCTGATGCAAACACCCCATCTCTCTGCCCCCTCATCTCCTTCTCAGTCTTTTCCTGACTCACCCTTTAGTCTCTCCCAGCAGTGCACAAACAAGCTCTTGTCTGTCAAAGACAGCTTCCAAACAGTCATCATGATGCTCTACACTGGGGAAGGAGCAGGGGGCCAGTGCCCCATTTGTGCTCTTGAGTGTGCTGAGGGGACACTTGTGGGTTTGTCCCAGAAATAGTTTCTCTGACCCAGGCTTCAGGCAGGTCTGTGACCTCCAAAGATGACCTATTTCGGATCTTTGCTTTTTTTTTTTTTTAAGAGAGATTTTTGCTATAGGGTGTATGTGCTCACCAGAGAGACAGAGAAACAGAAAGTGAGAAATCATCCCCCAGGGGAGATGGCCATGCTGCAATCCCTTCTCCTCCGTTCTCCTCTTGGGATTTTGGGTATGCATGCACAGATGCCTGGTGTGAATTTCAAGCTTCCTGGACCGGGACTTGAACAGAGATCGGACATGTAGTAGTCCAGTGACATAACCATTATGCCATCTGCTGGTCTCATCTTTGCATTTTTCAAATGCCAGCAAGGTACAGATTAGAGACATTATGTATTCCTATATCTTCATTTAAAAAAAAAGAATATTTAATTTTATTTATTATTATTTTAATTTGACTAGAGAGAGAGAGAGAAAGTGGAAAAAAAAGCCACCAGGTCTGGGACTTGAACCATGGTCAGCCATGTGCGAGTCCAGTGCCTCAACTACCACACCATCTGCCAGTCCTTCCAACATCTTTATTTTTCTCCCCAATTTTTATTCCAAAATATTTCCAATCTACAGCTAAGTAAAAAGAAAAAACTCACAAAATCCACATATTCTTCATCTGGATATAGCAGTTAATGTTCATCTCCTCTCTCTGTCTTTTATGCTTTCAAAATATCTGTATGTATGTGTACATAAGTAAGTATGTATGTATGTATCTATCCATCCTTCCACCTTCCCATGCATCCCTACATACCCACATACACAGACTACACTTATAGGTACTTGATGAACCTTTCAAAGCACACTGCAGATAACCTGACACCTCACTCTAAATACTCCATGTGTTTCTTAAGAATAGGAACATTTCCCTCACACACCACAGAGTCATGATCACATCTACAATATTTAACAGTGCACTATAGTATTATCTAAAATATTGTCCAAATATTTCCAATTATCCCAACAATGTCTTTGAAAGCTTTCCCTGCCTCCCTTATATCCAATTAAGACTCGAGTGTTAACACTTAAATTTGGTTTTCATTTCTCTTTGGATTCCTTTAATTTAGTAAAGTCCATTCTCCTTTTTCTTTTTGTCTTTCATGACATTATTATTATTATTATTATTTTAAAATTTGCTGGAAGGCACATATGCTTACCAAGAGAAAGAGAGGAACTGAGAAAATACGCCCAGTGGGGATGGTCACACTGCAATCCCTTCTCCATTTCTCCTTCAGGGACTTGGAGCATGCACATGCACGTATACATGCCCAGCATGGTTTTCAAGTCACTGAGTCTGAGTCTTGAATCGTGAAGTTGGCCATGTGGAATCTACCCACTTTAACCACCATACCACCAGCTGGCCCAACATCAACATTTTGATGAGGCAAGTTTAGTTATCCTGTAGAATGACCCCAATCTAGACTGGTTGGATATTGGATATTTCCTAGTGATCAGGCTTTGGCTAAACATTTTGACAAGAACATCACATAGGAAAGACTGTGTATTACCCACTGAAAGTCATCAGCGGGTATATAATGTCCATTTGTCCCATGATTTGTGATGCTATAATAAATTTAACTGCTTGGTTAAGCTGGTGTCCATCAGCTTTCTCTAGTGTAAAGATACTTCTTTTACCATTTGTAATTATTAAGGGGTAACAAGGAGGAGGTTGTTAGTTCTTTTTTTTTTTTACTTTATTTTAATTTCTTTTATACATTAAATCACTATATATCATTTAGCTTGTTAATGCTTTGAGAATGGATAATATCCTGTTCCCAAATAATCTTTCACCCAGCTATTTAGCAGCTGGTGATAACCCCTGCTTAAAACATTTATTACAGCAGTAGTTTCCAAATGGTGATTTTCTTTCTTTTTTTAAAGAATGATTTTATTTAAGTTTATTTTTTTAACTCTTTTGTCATTTTAATTGAAGCATTGCTATTCATTTTTAAGACTCTTTCTAATATGCACCAATTTTTAACATCTAAGTCAACTTTGAGGAAAGAAACACCATCAAGAACTTCCCTCCAGAACAAAACAATGATGTTCATTCCTCCAAATATCTAAATTGAAGGTCTACCAAAATCAAAACAAAGAAAGCCCACAGAGAAATAAAAAGTAACAAAAATCGCATTCTAGGGTGTCAGTGCATTTAGCAGTCTTTGCTGTGCTGTCTAGTTGTCCTTCAGCTGACTTTAAAAAAAAAAACTCTAGCTTATCAAAATAAACATTTTCCATTTGCTTTTTTTTTTAAATTAAAAATGATAATTAAAAAAGGAAAACTAAGGAGTTCACAATCAATTGCCTGACTCATGTGGATGTGGTATATAGCGTACAGGTCAGGAAGGGCAACACATGTGATGGGGGGATTTCATCTTCAAGGCTTAGCTTTTTTCTAAACACTGTAAAATACCCACAATCCCAAGTATGAAGGGGCACAGACGATCTCCTTCGAGAATTCCACAGGACAATACAGGCCCCCGAGCTGTTCTTCATAGAATGACAGTGCTTCTGTCAGGTTGACACAGTTCCCTTGTGGGAAATATTTCTCATCCTGTTTCAATACTTTCATTGAGAAGTCCAGAATCAGTCTGAGAAACTCCCATGTGGAATCTTCTGGAGAGGTGGAGACTGGTGCAGCCGTCAAATCATTAATCACACAATCAGACTCTCTCCCTTCTTTGGCGTCAGTACTGGGATACAGTCTTCTCTGAGAACCTGATAGCAGTCTCCCTTAAGATTGTCTGAGACGCCACCACGCGTTTTTCGCATGCATTCCTTACATCCATCAGTCACCATTTGCTCAGTCTCTGCCATAGTGACCACCTTCGGTTTCAGTTTGACTATTTCACATAATATGCTGCCATCTCCGCCTCCCAGAATCAGTACGTCCTTGCCAGTGTAATCTCTGCTGCTGCCCATGATGGAGCGAGTATATGCCAAATCACTCTCTACCAAATTAACATCCCCACTCTGAATGAGAATATTTCCAAATTGCTTCAAGTGTAACATTTTCATGTTCTGATAAGGTGAATCTTCATCATACACCTCTCTTCATCTATGTCTCCTTGACGAGGCATCCATCGGTGGTGGGCCAGTATCTGTCAGTGGCCCCTCTTCCGCTTTTTTTTTCGATGATGGGTGGTCACCTCTTTACCCACCCAGTACTGTCCTGATTCAAATCTTTCATTTTTTCTTCTACTTTGTTCTAAAGGCTGTCTATTTCTTCTTTGCCTTGCACATCACTGTTGTAACTCTGAAGGTCCAGCAACACCAATCCATGTGGGTAAATTCTCAAATTGGCAGAGCTGCCGTTCTTGTTGGGGTAGGTTGCTAAGTAACCATGGTCCTACCAGGTGTGTACCGACTCCGTCATCCTCTGCTCCTGGAAAACTAGAGTCCTTTTAGAATGGTCTTGCCATCGGCTTTGGCGCAGAGCATGAAGTCGAGTGTGCTGTGCGGTGCTACTGGGTAATGAGGAGAGGCCCGAGAGCGAGAGTGAAAGCGAGAGAGAGAGAGAAAGAGAAAAAGCAAGCATCCGGGTCTAGTACTCGAATCAGGGTGGACCATGTGGAAGTCCTACGCTTTTAACCACCACGCCACCTACCAGCCCCCCAAATGGTGATTTTCCTTATATCATTTCTTCTATAGTTATTAGCTGGCATTTATTTGGAAAAAATAAAAAAACCTACTTTTTGAAAAACTATAACTCTGAATTCTAGATTCCATTTTTGGATGTTTTGTTCAATGATACACTCCTTTAGTATCATCATTATTATTATTATTATTATTTTTGGAGAGATTTTTGCTATAGGGCGCATGCACTCGCCAGACAGACAGAGAGAGACATAGAGACAGAAAGCGAGAAATCACCCCCCAGGGGGGATGGTCACGCCGCAATCTCTTCTCCATTCTCCTCTCGGGATCTTGGGCACGCACGCACACGCGCCCGGCGTGAGTTTTAAGCCACCGGGTCCAGGACGCGAACCACGATCGACTATATGGGAGTCCAGCGACATAGCCATTACGCTAACTGCTGGTTCCCTCATCATTATTTTTATGCTTAAACTGTTCTAAATTTGGCCAATAGAATAAACACGTTTAATTTTTTAAAAAGTATTATTTAATTTTATTATTTATCATTATTAGTTTTTAGTTTGACCAGAGAGAGAGAGAGAGAGAGAAGAAAGTGAGAAAACAAGCCTCCAGGTCCAGGACTTGAACCACAGTTAGCCATGTGGGAATGCAGTGCCTTAACCACTATGTTACCTGAAGGCCCCAATTTTTGATGTTTATGTTATGTTGATTTCTAAGATTATTATTCCAAGACAAACAGTTGTTTTGTTCTATGAATAAGGTAAGGTAACCTTTTTTTTTTTTTTTTTGTAACGAGGTTTGGAACTTGAATTTGAGTAAGAAATGTGAAGAACTAACCAGGATAGTATGTATGTTCTGAGATGTGTAGTCATTTGAAGAATTTCTGTTGACTTTCAGATGTATTCGTGGGATATGAGTCAGGAAAAGAAAAATAAACTGATATTTTTCATAGGAAAAGATGAAGTAGTAGAAACCACCATTTTGATTGCAGCAGTGTGAAATTAGCTGTCATCAGAAAATATTTTCTTTGAATCTAGAGCCCTCCAGAGCAATGCCAGACTTGTTGGAGGCAGTCTGAAGAAAGGGTTCAGAGGGGCCAGCACATGGCATGATGGTTAATGGACTCCCACATGGCTGACCATAGTTCGATTCCCAGACATAGTGGCCTTCTTTCTCACTTTCCCCCTCTCTCTGACTCTCTCTGGTAAGTGCATGTGCCCTATAGCAAATTTTAAAATAATAATCATAAAATTAAATAAACATTTTTAAGAAGGGTCCAGAAAAGTAGGACTTTGTAGCTATAATAACTAGATTCAAATCTGAAGTCTTCCTAGTTGTGTGACCATGGATAAATTACTGGGTCATCAGAAAAGTTATGACGCATTTTTACATAGAAGAAGATGAAAAGATATGTTATGATGTTGTTGACAGCCCAATACTTCACCTTCTCACTTTAGTTTCCTCATGTGTACGAAGAGTTCAAACACAGAAAATTTAATTAAAATCTAAGTTTACTTTTTTTTTTTTTTGGAGAGGTTTTTGCTATAGGGCACGTGCGCTCGCCAGAAAGACAGAGAGAGAGACAGAGAGATAGAAAGCGAGAAATCACCTCCCAGGGGGGATGGTCACGCCGCAATCCCTTCTCCTCCATTCTCTTCTCGGGATCTTGGGCACACGTGCACACGCGCCCGGCGTGAGTTTTAAGCCACCGGGTGCGGGACGTGAACTGCAGTCGACTACATGGGAGTCCAGCGACATAGCCATTACACTAACTGCTGGTTCTCTAAGTTTACTTTTGATGCAATAAATTTTGAAACCTATGCATAGTATTTTCATAATACATATGTTCCGTGAACTTTTTGAATACCCTTTGTTATGGAAATGTTATTATAAGAATAAGCTAGTTTTGAGAAGAAACAGGAGGCATGGTGGTAAAGGCACTGGACTCCCACATGGCTGACTGCAGTTTGAGTTTTGGACCTGGCCGCTTGAAAATCACACCAGGCACATGTAGGTGCATGCCCAACATCCTGAGAGGAGAATGGAGAAGAGACTGTGGTGTGCCCATCACCCCTGGGGAGTGATTTCTCACTTTCCCTCTCTCTATCTCCGTCTCTCTACAGGGAGCATATGTGCCCTATAGCAAAAATATAACAATAAACAAAAGAGTAAGGTAGTTTTAGTGCTTGTCAAATAGTAAGCACTCAGGGAAAGTCAATTTTTCAAGAAGGAAGTAGGGAAGGGAACCTCGTTGGATTATATGAATGGCTGGAAACCTGTGTCTGAGTAGCTAAACGAATGTTAAGTAAGCCCACTGGTAAGATATTCCCAAACAATTGATACTTCCCCTACTCATATAAGCCTATAGCAAATGCCTTTCACGTACTGGAATATAAAAACCCCCATGGGGTCGGGACTTCTATCTGTGCCATTCACTGGTTTATTCCCAGTATCTGAAGTATAGTTGACCAGGTACCTTCTGAATAAAGAAATGAGAGAACGAACACACTTTACTAGACAAAATAGAGAAACCCAGTGCTATGTAGTGAAAAGTATCAGCCTCTACACTTTGCCCCCCCCTTTTTTATTTTTATTTTTAAATTTATTTTTATTTATTTATTTACATTCATTCACTGTACATCATTATAGCATACAAAATGAGATTTTTCCATTCACAGTACACTGTATATTGGCTCAATCAAGCACATCAACATATGTGTTATTGTCAACACATAATTTTCCATTTCTTGTTTTCTGTATATTTTGCCTTTTTTCCCATCCTTGATTCCCTATCTCACCCTCTGCCATCTCCCACCCTCCTCCCACATTGTGTCTGGTATCTATTGTTGCTTTCTCTGTCTCCCCCATTTTATTGTTTCACTAAATATCTTAATAAATCTAAATATTTTCAATAGCAAGCACAGCTGAAATATATATATCTATGAACACAAGTCTGACTTTAGGCATAAACTTTGCCCCCTTTTTTAGAGGTGGCTTTCTCTGATGGAAAGTGGTGTATCCATCAGCTACTACCACAGTTATACTAACAAATTATCCTTGAGCTCAGTTGCTTGAAACAGCAATCTTTCATTTCCACGCTCATGGGTTTATAGGTTGGCCACAGCTTGGAATGAGCTAGGTTGGTCCTTTATTCTGCACTAAGCTCCAGATTGGGTTCAGTTGTGATTTCTATGTCTCTCATCCTCCTTGGACCTGTTCCCTATAGCTCATTCCAGGGTCTAGGGGGAAGGGTATGGGTAGTGGGTGTAGGCCTGGTCACCCTAAACTAAGTTGACTTTTAGGTTTTCCCATATTTGTAGCTGCAGCATAAATAGCCATTCTTCTAACAATTTCAGTGAGTGAATTTTGGACCTACTAGACATAGATATAGATACACACTTCACATTCCCCATCCCCAAGACAAACTTGATTTCTCCGAAGCAGTACAAGCTACTAGAATTAAACTACTAGAAAGCAGTTACATATCTCTTAGTGGATGCTTTCTTACATCCTGAGCTTTTTGGAAGGGACTTAACTAAATTCTTGGCCAAGAGTCTTCTTCTCAGTGTTCATGGAGGTAAGAGCTGGGAGTATTGTACTCCTAAAGTTAAACATGTGTAACAAATCATGGTAGGATGAAGAAAATGGGATGTGATTACAACAAACCTTTACAGTTCGCCTTTAGCCCTTCATCCATATCCCAGCCTCCTCCTGTCCCCCAGTAACCTTGTGTCCTCACTTAGAGGACTTTGTGGATGAAAACATCAGGTAGGAGATTCTGCAGCCTGTCTCCACATCCCTGCATTTGCGTCTCTGCTAAAACCTGCTTCCGATTTCTAATGTACCAAACACACCCCTTTTTCTCTTCTGTAATTATTTTACTTTATTAATTATTATTGTTATTATTTTTATTTTGACAAGAGAGAGACTGACAGAGAGAGAGAGAGAGAAAGGGAAAGGGAGAAAGCAAGCCACCAGGTCTGGGGCTCAAACTGTGGTCAGCCAAGTGGGAATCCAGCACCTTAACCCCACTCCACCTGCCGACCCCAGGTCTCTTTCATCTTAAAGGTCATGTTGACCTTCTAGCTCTCTTTGGATTCTGCCATACAGAGTTGTCTATAGGAATCTTAACTGGAAAGAGAAGAGAGTGTTCCTATGGGAAATGGTGGTCCTTGGGAAATAAAGCTAGCTGAGAAAGGTGATATCAGATAATGAGATGAATATAAAATGATTTGATGGTGAAAAAAAAATCCACAAAGAATTAGACCCAATACATGAGTGCAAGAAGTTGCTGGTCAATGTACAAAAATCAAGTGTTTGGGCCAGCCAGTGTGGTAGCTAAGGCAGCTGGATCCCACATGACAACTGAGCGGTTGGAGTCTTGGACCCAGTGGCTTGAAAAGCATGCTGGAAATGTGTGTATATGTGCCCAAACTCCTGAGAGGAGAATGGAAGAGAAGGGATTGTGGTGCAGCTATCCCTGAGGGTGGGAGGGTGATTTCCCCCCACCCCCACACCCTGTTTGTCTCTTTCTGGCCAGTGTATGTGCCCTATAGTAAAACAAACAAACAGTTTGTCTATACTAGCAATAACTACCTGAAAATGTAATTGAAAATATAAGAGCATTCACAATAGTCATTCAAAACCATCAAGTATGGAGGCTGGGTGGTGGTTCAGTGGTAGAAGGTGAAACCACTTGGAAAGGTTACCAGTTTGTGTCCAGAGACTACCCTGAGTATGCCAGGCACATGTGTCCCATGAACTGGGCTGGCTGGGGCTGGGTGTGGGTAGCAGCATTGGGACCTTTTTGGGGTGCTATTTTTCTGGCTTTCTCTGATTCTTTCACTCATGTAATAAACTTAAAGCCAAATAAACAGGGGTCGGCAGGTGACATGGTGGTTAGGGGTATTGGATTCCCATATGGCTGACCATGGTTCGAGTCCTGGACCTGGTGGCTT
>NW_006205341.1:669905-684023 GCF_000334495.1 Tupaia belangeri chinensis | reverse complement strand
CTTTGTCTCTGCCTGGTCAAATTGAAAAATTATAATAACAAATGTAATGAAATAAATAAATAATTCTAAAACAAAACAAACAACAACAACAAAAAAACAAAACAAAACATAAAGTGTGCTAGCCCTATAGCCTGGTGGTTAAGAGACCTGGACCCCACATTGACAACCATAGTTTCAATCCCAGCCCCAAGGGACGGGGGTTGAAAAATATGCCAGGTGTTGAAACCAGCAGGTGGCATAATGGCTATGTCACTGAACTCCCATGTGGTCGACTGCAGTTCGAGTCCCGGACCCAGTGGCTTAAACTCACACCAGGCATGTGTGCGTGCGTGCCTAAGATCCCAAGCACAGAATGGAGGAGAAGGGATTGTGGTGTGGCCATCCACCCTGGGAGGGGGGGTGATTTCTGACTTTTTGTATCTCTCTCTCTCTCTCTGTCTTTCTGGTGAGCACACTCGCCCTATAGCAAACACTTATATAAAAAAAAAAAAAGAAAAAGAAAAAAGGAAAATATGCCAGGTGTCTCCAAAATCTTAACAGAAGAAATAGAGGAGAGGAATTATGGATTATGGTGAGACCACGTCCCGTTGGACAGTGCTTTTTTCTCCCTCTCCCTCTCTAATGAGGACACAAGCCCTCTGGCAAAATAAACACACAATTGAACAAATTATGTAGTAATTAGCCTAATCAAGTATTATAAGTTAAATAGTATTCTTTTAAAATTTGTATGAAGTCCTAACCCCCTGTCCCTTAGAACTATTTAGAGACAGAATTTTTATAGAGGTAATCAAGTTATCATGGGGTCAGGTGGGTGGGCCCTGCTTCAACATAACTGATGTCCTTTTAAGAAAGGAAGTTCGGGGAACACTGAAAGCTTCTTCTTGCTTTCTCACTTTCTTTCTCTTTCTCTCTGTCTCTCTCTAGTGGGGATATCTGTACCAAAGTGAAAAATAGTAATAATAATGATAAAATAAAATGAAATAAATAATTTAAAAAAAAAAAGAAAAGAAAGGAAATTCAGGGCGCAGACAGGCACAGAGGGAAGACCATGGGAAGACAGAGAGAAGATGGCCATCTACAAGCCAAGGAAAGAAGCCTCAGAAGAAACCAAGCCCCACCCCCCAACTCCTTGATATCAGACTTCCAATGTCCAGACCATGTGAAAATAAATTTCTGTTGGTTCAGCACCCCCAAGTCTGGGCTACTCTTTTTTTTCTTTTAAGAGATTTTTGTTTGAGTGCATTTGCACTCGCCAGAGAAAGAGAGAGAGAGACAGAGACAGTGAGAGGGAAAGTGAGAAATCACCCCTTAGGGACAACGGCAATACCACAATCCCTTCTCCATTCTCCTCCTGGGATCTTGTACACATGGGCACACACGCCTGGTGTGAGTTTCAAGCCACTGGGCCCAGCACTCAAACCACGGTCAGCCATGTGGGAGTCCAGTGATATAAATAACCACTATGCCATCTGCTGACCTCAGTCTGGGCTACTTTTTAATGGCAGCTTTAGAATACGGATATACCAAGAATACATAATGATTCAGTTGCTAAAGCTTTTAAAAGCCTTAACAAGACTTTTCCTCTTCCTCTTGTTTCCCCTCCTTTCCTGCACAATTTGGTCCTCGGTCATTACATGGGACAGAGCCAGGTGGGCTTCTGTGGTTTAGGGGTGGGGGCTGGTAGCAGAGTGAACCAAACAAGAAGAGGGAAGGATGTAGACGAGCTCTGCGTCGTATACACTGGGTGCACACAGTGCTGTGATGAGCTTTGGGACGTGGCTTCCTAGTTCCATTTGAAGTTCTTGACTAAAACCTAAGGGCTCGTATAGGCATTATCATCTCTCCCTCTCTTTTTCCTGGTGACCGTCAGACAAGTGAAAATGCATTTCCGGGCCAGTAGGTGGCGTGATGATTGAGGCCGCTGGATCATATATGGCCGACTGCACCATTGAGTCCTGGACCTTGTGGCTTGAAAAACATACCAGCACATGTGTGTGCATGCCCAGAATCCTGAAAGGAAAAAGAAATGGAGACAGGATCGCAGCATGACCATTCCCCATGGGAGTTACTTTCTCACTTTCCCTCTGTCTCTCTCTTTTCCTCTCACTCTTTCTCTTTCTCCAGCAAGTGCAGGTACCCTGTAGCAAATTTATTACAAATAAAAGGAAAATAGATGGATGTATTTCTTCTGGCATCTACTTGTCCCTGTTAACAGGCAGGGGTCTTCTCATTCAGTTTGGAGCTGTGCTTCAGTCATTCAAAATGTAGATTGTTCTCCCTCTCTGTGAACACAGGGCCATCTGGTGACAGGGGCATTGGCTTTGGTCTGGGGAAGAAGCTACACCTAGAAACCCCACCTTGAGCTTGAAATGCAGTCTTCCATGACACCAATATTTATCAAGCACTTACAATGGTGCCAGGCACTGTTCTAAGTATGTCCCATGTATTTTTCATTTAATCTACCAACCATCCTATAAGAAAAGATACAATTAACATCAACTCTTTTATAGGGATAAGTAAGACTAGGGACAGAAAGGTTAAGTAACTTGCCTAAGGTCTCGTATTAGTAATTAGGGGTGAAAGCAGGATTTGAACCAAGGCAGCCGGCTCCAGGGCCCAGGCTAGTGATTACCACACTATACTGTTCCTGCTGTGAAGACATTGCCTTGGGGACTGGCGTCTCTAAATTTCTCTCTCTCTCTCTTTTTTCCCCCTAGTGTAGTCATCTATACTGAGAAGCTGATAGGGAATCTATTTTCAGTCATTCACACGGCCCTGTAAATTAGATTCTCAGATGATTTCCTGTCTACTTGAGACCACATCACAAGATAGAAGTTTTTTTTTTTTTTTTTGAGAGATTTTTGCTATAGGGCGCGTGCGCTCGCCAGACAGACAGAGAGAGACATAGAGACAGAAAGCGAGAAATCACCCCCCAGGGGGGATGGTCACGCCGCAATCCCTTCTCCTCCATTCTCCTCTCGGGATCTTGGGCACGCACGCACACGCGCCCGGCGTGAGTTTTAAGCCACCGGGTCCAGGACGCGAACCGCGGTCGACTACGTGGGAGTCCAGCGACATAGCCATTACGCTAACTGCTGGTTCCCGATAGAAGTTTTGACGTTGAAGGGGAAACATTTCACAGACCGAATTAACATTTACTGGGCACTGACTGGGAGCTGACATACATTGTTAAAATGTATAGAATCTTTCCAACATCTCTGTAGAGTAACAATTACCTGCCTTTTATGTTTGAGGGAAAGGGGGTGTGGTGGTTGTGTAGAGTCCAAGCCTGGTTCCTGGGCACTCTTAGAGGTCACTTAAGGCCCTGGGACCCTTATGGCTGGCTGGGAAAACCCTGGGACTGTGTGGACGGGAGTGGCAGGATGTTAGACCCAAAAATCAAAGTCACGTGCAGCTCTGGGTCTAAGCAACAATAATTGAGGTAAGCGAGCACGTCCCCACTTCTCGGGGACCTTCCGCCAGGGCGGAAGATGGAGACATAGCAATGTGCTTTGTAATTGCAGTTTAGGGCTGCAGGCCACCTGTACCCTCTACCTCTCAAGAGAGCATTTAGGAGTCAAGGACAGAGAAGACAGAACGACAGCTAATTTATAATTTTATAACCTTTCATTACCTTTGCTATGTGCCCTAGACTTTCAGATCCAAATTCCCGAATGCATCCATTTATGGGCACCTTGAATCTGAATCGAAGGCCCCCATACCTTACAGAGACCATTCTTAGTTTTGTGAATTCACTTTATCTGCCTTAGGGATTATCAGCTTTGGCTTTTTTCAGAGGCCTGTAGCAGGTACAAGCTCTCTGATGTTCCAGCCTACAAATGTGTGAACCGAAGTCATGGGGATTTGCATGTCTGGATTTAGGAACAGATCATAGTTTTGAAATGAACTAACTGATTACCTGATGAAGAAGCCCCTGTGGAAGCAGGATGACAGCAGAAACAGGCTTTAGTGAGTTATCATTTGGCCTGTTTTCTTTCAGAAAACATTCTCTCTGGAGGAGAGGACTCCAACTCCAGATCCCTATCTAGGCCTTGAAAAGGCAGCATACAACCCTCCTTTTGTAGGCACCTCCCAAAATAACTCTGAACAGGATATGGCTCGTTATATTAGTTCTGTAATTTTATTTTCCAAATGATGCTTGTCTTTGAAGCTTGGCTGGGGGAGCTGTGGCTCAGATTAAATAAGGTTCAATGGTTTGCGACAATGCTTCCTTAGATTTACAAATGGCATTTTTTAGAAGAATTATTTTATTTAACTTTATTTATTTATTTTAATGTGACCAGAGCTGGGGGGAGAGAGAGAGAAAATGAGAAAGCAAGCCACCAGGTCCGAAACTCGAACTGCGGTCGGCCATGTGGGAATCCAGTGCCCTTAACCATCATGCCAACTGCAGGCCCCAATTTATAAATGACTTAAAAAACCTATATATTTATTATCTCTTAAAACCTGGGACACAGAATACTGAATAACCTTTCACCCTGCCACTTATTTCCTACGTTTGATATAAATATGGAGTGCCTCTTGTTTGTCGGGCCCTTTCCCTGGAGCTGGGGAAGATACAACAGTGAGGAGAAACCACCTACATCTGATCACAAGAAACTCACAGCCCTGCGGGGAGGTGGGTGTTAATCCAATGGTCTCACAAATAAATGTACAGTGCAGCTGAGAGCTGTGCCCAAGAAGGGAGGATCTAGTGCTGGATAATGTGCACTGGAGAAATGGAAGGTCAGGGAAGCCATGCTTAAGTCAAGAGGGTGAACAGCCTATGCAAATGCCTTGGACCATGTCCGCTGTAGGGACTGTCAGTGAGGGTGTGCAGGGGTGGAAACGGTGGCAGAGACAAAACTGAAGAGGCAGGAAGTGCCAGGCCATGTGGCTTTTACAAAATGTAGTAGCAGGGCCCACCCACAAAGATGCTGATTCAACTGGAGGGGAGGGTACTAAATATAGTTTTTTTTGTGTGTGTGTGTGTGTGTTTTCCTTGCTATGGGGCACAAATATTTGCCAGAGAGAATGAAAGAAATGAGAAAATACCTCCCAGGGAAGATGGCCATACCATAATTCCTTCTCATTTATTCTCCTTTCAAGATTTTGGAAGCCTCTATTCTCCTCGTGGGATTTTGGGCTTGCACACACATACACCTGGCGTGATCTTTAAGCCAACAGTCTGTGGATAGAACTGTGCAGTTGGCCATATGGGACCCAGACACCTTAACCCCCACACCAGCTGTCGGCCCAGTGTTTTTTTTTTTTTCCCCTAAGTTCCCTTGGTAAAGCAGGCAGGGTTAAGGCTCTTTAGCCTAGGCTTATTTGGTTCTTATTCTAAAATGTAGTGGGAAACCACTAAATCGTTGATAGCTGGGGTGACATGATCCAGATGTCTACCTTGCGTGTTAGAGTGCCTGCACATCATACACTCGGAATTCCTGGGGGGCCCAGAAGTCCGCATGATTTGAAAGCATGGTAAAGTTAGAATCACTGTCAACCTGAACGTTGTTTGATCAACTAGGAAGTAAATGGTTAAAATGAAAAAGCAGACCACTGAGATGACCTCACAATACGTCTTTAGCTTTTCTTTCTTTAATGACTTTAAGTCCTCTAATTCTGGCTAAGTCCCTCCCACTGATGTGGTAAAGAGCGCCTGGGTGGGTGCCTCAACCTGCCCTGTGCCTTCCAAACATGAAGACTTGGTTGATAAGGTGATTTCCAAATAGCATTCCTTTCGGCAGCAGCATCACCTGTTTACTGTGCACGATAGGCAGAGCAGATGAGAGAAATTATGTCCACCTATGAGTGAGCGAGAGTATGTCATGAATAGTCCCATGAACAAGAAGATAGTATGTTTCCCATGTGTTTTAGAAAGAATTTGTTAAGGGTTTTCTCTCTTCTTGAAACTGCCAGATTCCCAGAGACAAAAACAGGGCCAGACCTAACATCTCTCTCCACTTCACCCAGTCATTCATTCAAGGCTCCGAAACATCAATGAATCTAGTACATTAACCAGGCATTTTGCTAGTCTCTGCAATACTGGACACTTTAGATAGGATTCTTTACATCTTCCAAGCACTAGTTACACAGATAACAAAAACTCTCTGGGGAGGTAAGTAGGAGCAAAGGGCATGAGCACTTTCTTCTTTTTGCAGATAAGAAAACTGAGTGATTAAGTGACTTCCTTGGATGGCTTTTTAGAAGGGGTGTGAGAGCCAAGAAGGGAAGTTAGGGACTCAGGCCTTCTGCACACAGCTCTGGCCATTAGGGCTGAGAGGCATGCATCTTTTAAGACCTGAGGATGGTGAACTTTCTTGATGACTTATCAGACAGATGGACTGATGGCTTCCAGTCATGAAATACACTTACCCTGGATGGCTATCAAGGTTAAAAGTTCTCTGTGCAGATCTGCCCTGATTAGGCCATTTGTGTTTGTGCTAACATGACTCCTAATTGATTTGGTTGGCCTGGAAAACGAATGGCACTTGTCTGCTGTTCTCCGGGGTGTCAGATCACATAGAAGTACTAGTGTGGATGCTATACCAGAACGTAAGATTGCGAATGGTGCTAGCCAAGACCGATTTCTGTTGAGTCACTGAGAAATGATGTTGTCGGATCCCTTAAGATGTCAGTATAGATATAGATATAGATATAGATATAGATATAGATATAGATATAGATATAGATATTTTTAGGGCAATGAATTGACCAAATGACCTTGCAAACCTCCTTATTTCTGATTTCTACTTTTTGCCATGTTGTCATTCAATCAATTAGGGATGTATGAGGAATGTCAGCACAAATGAGGAAATATCTTCTAACGCCAATCTTCAGACCTAACTGAAAATAGTGGTAGGAAACACGTGTAGTGCTTATTGGTGTCAAGATCTCTTCAAAGTGCCTTGTGTATGTTATTAACTCATTTAACCCTTACAATTGCCCTCTGAGTTAGGTACCATTACTATTCCTGTTTTATAGGCTAATGCATAGAAAGGTTAACTTATATGTCCGGGATCACACAACTAGCAAGAAATACGGCTGGGGCCAGCGGTAGTGTGGTGGTTAAGGCAGCTGGATCCCACATGGTCAACTGTGTAGTTCTAGTTTTGGACCCAGCCACTTGAAAAAACACTCCAGGTCATGTGCGTGCATGACCAAAATCCTGAGAGGAGAGTGGAGGAGAGGAGGGTGGTCATCCCCCCTGGTAGATTCTCATTTTCTCACTTTCTCTCCTTCTCTGTATCTCTCTGGCAAGCACATGCACTCTATACCAAAACTGGAAAAAAAAAATACAACTGAAATTTGGACCCAGGCAATTTCACTCCAGACGTATTGCTCAAAATTGCTTCCCATAGTTATCCTCTTCACAATGGTTATGTTAAACTGTGATTCCAGTCATGTTCACTATAAATCTATCTACAATAGGTTATCAAACTAACTACAGCAAAAATTTCACTTGGTTGTTACCTGCCAATAAGTAAATGTAAGCAGCTGAGGGCAGGGGCTTCCTCTAAATCCTCTTGTAGCTCTAACACCTCGTATGTAGTAAAATCTCGCTAGGAATTTCTTGAATGTTATGCAAAAGCATTTAGGAAACTGTGAGACAGTCTGAAATACTGTGACATTTGTTCATATACACCCATGTTTCACCTAGGCCAAGGAGGACCACCTATATGAGTGCCTCTACTGTCCCCTTCTTTTTTTTTCCATGTATCGTGCATGCTCTGTGCAGGCATTCTTCAACCCACAGAGCTTTGCAGTCATCCCTCAGTCTCTCCTTCCAGCAGTCCTATGGAGCAAAAAGTACCAGTTGGAGTTCTTGGCAATTCTGATCTTGTTGACACATTCCCCTCTGCCTTTCCTTCCTCTCCTTTCTCACCAAGTAGGACACATTTCCACATTACCAGTTTGGCCTAGCCAGTGCTTTAAAAGGACAATTCAGACTGAAAATTATTTTCAATGATTACAAAACAATTACGTCAGTTAACAAGGACACCATTGCTGTTGCTGCATTAGTCATTCAAATCATGGCAATGATTTGAAATACAAAAACACAAAACTTTCGTAGCATTTAAGAGACTCTTATTAACATGATACCTCTTCAAACTTAGATTTCAAATGAAATTAAACTTTTTCTAAGATTTATCTTATTGTTAAGACCCAAATTTAGCTTTTATTATCTATGCTTTTTAAACAATTTGACCAGAGAGAGAGAGAAAGTGAGAAAGCAAGTTGCCAGGTCCAAGACTTGAAACACAGTCGACCTTAACTATCACACTGCCTGCCGGCCCCTATCTATGCTTTCTACAATTATTTATCATTGGCACCAGCAGTTGGCGTAATGGCTCTGTCACTGGACTCCCATGTAGTCGACCACGGTTCCAGTCCTGGACTGGGGGCTTAAACTCATGCCGGGCGCATGTGCGTGTGTGCCCAAGATCCCGAAAGGAGAATGGAGGAGAAGGGATTGCGCCGTGGCCATCCTCCCTGGGGCATGATTTCTCATTTTCTGTTTCTCTGTCTCTCTCGGTCTTTCTGGCGAGCACACGCGTTCCATAGCAAAAATCTCTCAAAAAATTTTTGTATCATTTATATTATTTTATTTATTTTAATAATATTTTAATTTGAATTTTATCATTATATATGCTTTTTAAAGCTATCTATTCTTTTTTTTAAAGCTTTTAAAAATTATTTAATTTCCAGAGGGTGCACATGTGTGCATGTGCAAGTGGCAAGAGAGAGAAAGAAAAAGAACTCCTTCGTGGGGTGTGATCACACTCTAATCTTTTTCCCTCCAATTTTCCATCTTGTCAGGATTTTAGTCACATATGCAAACTGGTCTGGTGTCTTTTCCAAGCTGCCGGGGCTGGGATTTGAGCTGGGATTGGTCAGCCATGTGGGATCTGGTACCTCATGCACTGAGTTTACCCACTTAACTATGGGGCTGGGTTTAGGCAGCTATATATCGGTGGAGTAATCCATTTGTAACTAGGTCAGATTCTTACAAGTGCTTGGCATGGTAATACATGAAAAATTAGCAGATGTAGAACTAGTGTTATGTTTGTATTGCTATTGTCCAGGATAATTTTTTTTTTTTTTAGAACTGTTTATTTTGGGGCCAGCAGGTGGCATGGTGGTTAAGGGCACTGGACTCCCACATGACCAGCCACGGTTCAAGTCTTGGACCTGGCAGCTTGTTTTCTCACTTTCCCTCTCTCTCTCCCTCTCTCTGATCAAATTAAAAATTAAATAAAGTTAAATAAAATAATTCTTTAAAAAATTAAAAAGAAATATAAATAGAGAATGGTTTATTTAATTTTATTTATAACTGGTGTTATCTTTTTTTTTTTTTCCAGAGAGAGACAGAGAGAGAAAGGAAAAATGAGAAAGAAGCTACCAGGTCCGGGAGCTGAACTGTGATTGGCCATGTGGGAGTCCAGTGCCTTAACCACCACACTGGCCCCCAGGATAATCATTTTCATTAACTGTCCATTACGTGAATATTAGTGCCCTGGTTAACTAACCCTGTGAAGCTGTGAGAGTTAGAAAGCTACATCTGGAAGGATAGTGAGTTGGGTGGTGACGGTAATGTTTGTGTTCATCCAGACTCATATGTTGAAACCCTAGCCCCCAAGGGGATGGTATTGGAGGTGGGGCTTCTGGGAGGTGATCAGGTCATGAGGGTGGAGCTCTCAGAATAGAAATTGTACCCTTATAAAAGAGATCCCAGAGAGCTAGCTCATGCCTTCTGTCATGTGAAGACACAGAACAGGAAATGGGCCCTGACCAGAAACCACATCTGCTGGTGCCTTGGTCTTGGACTTTCCAGCCTCTAGAACCCGGAGAAATAATTGTATAAGCTACTAAGTCTATGTTGCTTTGTTACAGCAGCTTGAACATACTGAGACCGACGGATTTCAGGATCAGGCCTCTTCTGTTCTGGGCTGTATGTTCATAACCCAGAGATAACAGCACCATGGTGGTGCTGTTGAAGAGCCAATGGGAAATGGGGCACAACCAGTAACTTCAGGCAGATGGAGCAGGACAGACAGGTAGGTCTGGAACCTTCAAGACTTAGAAGAGCCAGGCAGCAGAGACCAAAATCTCCTCACCTAAAGGGCTGAAGTTGTCCTCTATTACAGTTCTCTATCAAGGATAGGCTGTCACATACCATTGCAGAGCTGGAATATCTGGGGGTTCTCATGAGCCACATCATTTGGACTTCAGCGTGGAGGTGGGAAAATCACCACCATGGGTGGGCACCTGCTATGTGACAGGCACTATCCTAGGCTGTGGCCTCCATAATTATCTCATGGAGCCAACCACCCTGTGAAGGTGGTATTAGTCTCCCATTTTGCAGATGAGGAAACCACAGCTGTGGCTTAGAGGGCAGAGGGTGTACAGGAGAGCTTCCCAGATGGTGTATTGGAATGTGTCCTGTGTGCAGAGCTATTTTTTTAAATTTAACTTTATTGATTTATTTTAATTTGACAAAGATGGACAAAGAGAGAGAGAGGGAAAGCGAGAAAGTAAGCAGCTAGGTCTGGGACACAAACCATGGTCAGCCATGTGGGAGTCCAGTGCCCTTAACCACCACGCCACTTGCTGGCCTGCATGCAGAGCTATTGATTGATCCCCTCAGCACTACTGCTGCCAGGGTAGGACTTGGGGTGCCTAAAGCACCCTAACTGTCACCTCATTGTCACCGCATGAGAATTACTCTTGCTCCCAAAAGTTTACTCCCAAAGTACTCTGGCCACAGGACAGACCTCCAGTGAATTCAGATCCAGGGATGGATGGTGCTTCTTTGTCCTCTGACACTCACAGCTCTGGTGCCCAGTGGCAGGACTTACAGCAGAGACCTCAGGAGCCTGCTCATGGCCAAAGGCAGAGATCCTAGAGGTGAAAAGTACTCGGAATTGAAGCTGGCAGGTGGTGTGGTGGTTGGGGTGTGGACTCCTACATGACTGACTACGGTTCAGGTCCTGTACTTGGTGGCTTGCTTTCTCACTCTCCCACTCTCTCTCTTTCTCTCTGTCTCTGGTCAAACTGGAGAATGATAATAAATAAAATTAGATAAATAATTTTTTAAAAAGTGCTCAGAATTATGCTGAGGTTGAGGGGCTGAAATGGCAGAAACCTCCTAGAGATCTTTGGAGAAAGCAGATTCCTTTTCAGGTAAGACTACAAAAGGTCCCTGATTATACCCACTTACCACAACCTTAGGCTACAACTAAGAGAATTGGGATCCACCAGCCTTCCCACCTCCATGGAGTTGCCTCTAGGTGATGATGGAAGGTTGCCAGACTTAGTCCTTGATAAACTATGGCAGAACTGGAGATTTATGACCCTTAATAGTCTCTTGATTGGATGATTGGAGCCCTCTATATTTTCGTCTGCTGGCTAAGTAGTTTGGTGTCTGCATAAGACTCAAATGCTGTAGCCAGACTCCCAGAGAGTCAATGACCATATATGCTGGGGGAAAGCTTAAGTAACTCAATTGACTTTCAGTTGTTGAGAGCATTGATTTTTTTTTTTTTTCAATTGCACTTATGGTTTTAAAAGACCCAAAATAGCCTTTGCCAGTAAAGCACAGGTTGCACTATTAGTTCTTTAGGCAACTCATGACCTATCCTGCCCTCTAAAAGGGCCAGTTAATACATCGGTTAATTTATTAAGAGCTTTTGGTTCAAGCCAGAGATTTCCACCGATATGATTTGAGGACAATTAATGCTTATATTTATTCCTCTGGGAAGGTAACTTCAGGAGATACTCAAGTCTCTGCAAAGGTTCTGAGAGACATTTTGCCTAAACAAAACATGTATGGAGGGGTCAGCAGGTGGTGTGTTGGTTAAGGGCACAGGACTCTCACATGGCTAACCGTGGTTCGAGTCCCAGACCTGGTGGCTTGCTTTTTCACTTTCCCTCTCTCTCTTTCTCTGTCCCTCTCTGGTCAAATTAAAATAAATAAATAAATAAAATTAAATAAAATAATTCTTTTAAAAAAATGTATGGGAAGCTTTGCAGTCTTTCTTCTGTTCTGAGTGTGATCTGAGATCTGCCGGCCTTTTCTCTCTCCCTAGGGACCCCCGTTCTCAGAACCTCCTACCGGCTTGTGGTAAGTGGAAGGAAGGAAGGCATTTTCCAAGGAGACTAATCACTTCACATGTTCGAATACTGTTTTCCAATTTCCAGCATTGCAAAACCATTACAAATATTCTGGGCTGATCTTACATTTATAAATGAAGACTAGAGGCCCAGGGAGCTGAAGTGTTATCCAAAATGTTGTAACGAGAGACAGGGCCCATGATTATGAATCCAAAGTCCTTGCCAGCATGCCAGGCTAATCTATTTATGAGGAGAGGAGCCGGGCTCCACTGGGTCCATAAAGAGAAGCTCTTATTAAGTTTGTGCAGGTGTGTTCTCCTCTGCTTTGTCCATGTGTAGGATCAGGGTGGGGAGACAAGGATACCCTCAAATGAGAGTCTAGGAGAGCAACCAAGACTCCTAACACTTCTCCTTAGGCAGTACCAGGAAAGGTGCCCCTGCCCCATCTCTCTCTCAATTTGAATAAGGAGCCGAGGCTAATGGAATCAGCATAAAATGGATTAGCCCTTCTGTTGGCCTAAGTGGTTCAGCTTATGAACTGTCTAGGAAAGAACATACTAAGGAGACAAAGTACTTATGCAATTAAAATATAAAGAACATGGGGCCCACACATTGGTGTAGCAGTAACAGAACTGGACCTACATGGGAAAGTTTTGTGTTTGTGTACTGGGATCTCCCTGGGCACACCAGCCATGTGAGCGCATGTGTGTGATCTGGGCTGGCTAAGACTTACAGCATGAAGACCCTGCTGGGAATGCCTATCTTTTTTCTTTCTTTCTCTGTCTCCCTCTTTCATGAAGGAAATAAATTTTCAAAAGGGTTCAGGACCAAGTCTTTACTAAAACTTAATTTCACTGGTTGACACAAATTTTTTTTTTTTTTTAATGTAAACAAATGGGTACCCAGTCCAGCTGGTGGTGTGGAGGTTAAGGTGGCTAGATCCCACGTGGTTTGAGTCTGGACCTAGAAGCTTGAAAATCATGCCATGTGTGTGTGTGTGTGTGTGTGTGTGTGTGTTCAAAATCCTGAGAGGAGACTGGAGGAGGAGGAAATGTGTGGTGTGGCCACCCTTCCTGGAGAGTAATTTCTCACTCCCACCCCCTCTGGTGAGCGGCCTATAGCAAAAGAAAGAAAAACAAAATAGGAAAGAAAACAAACAAACCCCAAAATGTTGAGAGGAGATTGGAAGAGAAAGGATTGCAGCTTGGCCGTGGCATGCGAAATGACTGCCTTCTCACCTCATCTGGAAGCTGCAGGAAATTGTCCTGATTCACGAATATCCTATGTGAAAGCTGGACTGTTTTTGTAGTGTATGAGGTCCTGGCAAATATTTAGCAATAATATTGGGTCAAGGTAGCCGGAATCCTGGATACACCTTTAAAACTTAGGAGGGCTGGGGGTGTCAGGTGGCATGGTGGTTAAAGGTGCTATACTCTGACATGACTGACCACGGTTTGAGTCCCAGACATGGCAGTTTGCTTTCTGACTTTCTCCCTCTCTCTGCTCTCTGTCTCTCTTTCTGGTCAAATTAAAAATATATAAATAAAAACAATTATTTTAACAACCTGGGAGGTTCTGTAATACAGTGGTTAAACGCTGTACATTGGGAACCAAAAACCATATGACTGGCTATGTGGTCTGAATTTTGGCCCCAATGGCTTGTAAAACATGGTCTCTCTGTGTGTGTGCCCCCAAGACCCTATAAGATAGAGAAATGGAGCGGAAGGAACTGTAATGTGACCATGCCCCATGGAGGGGTTGCTGTTTCCCTCCGTCCCTCTATTCTTTTCTGGAAGAAATTGTACTGGCAATTAAATTGCGGGGTGCGGGGGGGGGGGGTGGAGGGGGAGCAATATTCACTAAGAAAAGGGAAATTGGCTATGTGGCAGCTCTGTGCCCTGCTGTGTGAGATTTTCATGTTGAAGGATGAATGTACTGGAGCTGGTCATAGTGTTTGTTGACACACACAAGTCATATTTAACAAGAGCTAGTTTGTAGGGC
>NW_006205341.1:655114-669883 GCF_000334495.1 Tupaia belangeri chinensis | reverse complement strand
AAAGTTTTTATTTAGTGATTCAAGATGAGCAGACTCTCCAATTGTGGTTGTGTGAAGATAAAGTTGATCTAGACAAGAGACTGCGATACAAAATTGCATTTTTTAAGAATTATTTTATTAAATTTTATTCATCATTATTATTATTTTTAAAATTTGATCAGAGAGACAGAGGGAAAGTGAGAAAGTAACTTGCCAGGTCTGGGACTCAATAGCGATCACCCATGTGGGAGTCCAGCACACCTTCCCCACCATGCCACCTGCTGGCCCCAACTATACAAAATTTTAGAAATAATTAATTAAGGTTGTAGAGCTATGAGGAAGAGGGGTCGCTGAGCAGACTGGTTACCGGTTGTAGCTACTCCTCGTTGACTAGTGACTGACTTACACAGACGTTCTTTCTGGAAATAATTCCAGGTTTGCAGTCTCCCTTGGGCTGATCCTGCTCAGTGGCCCACCATCACTGGCAAGAAGTGGCTTCAGACAGCTTCTGCTTTTATCCAATCCTGTTCCTTTCTATCTCTATAAAACCTTCCTCTTATTTCTATTCAGTGTAAATTTTTTCAGAACAACCTACATGTACTGTAACCCCCTTCCTATCATAAAAGACCCTGACCTTTTCAGGGTTGGTGGACGTGCTGTCATTTCTACTTGGCCATGCTATCTGAGGGTCTGACTGCATGCCCGGGGAATTATATTTATTTAATGTGAGCTTTGTGAGACTAATAAACTCCCTTTCTTCTTATAGCTTTTATGGTACAGTTGTTCTTTTTGGCTTGATCAACATTTATAGCTCCAGGGAAGGATGCCATGCCCAGGGACATAGCCCAGCAAGCTCCCACCTCCTTTCAAGTGCCCCCTGTTAGCAGGCTTCCTGGACTGCTTCTAACCTTGTCTGTAAAGAAAGTCATTCCTCTGAACTTCCCACAAGTTTATACACACCCGTATTTGGGTAGTCAGGGGTCCTTGTCCTATAGGGAGAATTTGCAGGCTAGGAGTGAAGGAAAGCCAGAAGGAGAAAATCCCATGCCTGGCACAGGAGAGCAGCCTGCATCTGACCACAAGAAGGCTGGGACAGCACTGGACTTCCTCCAGGAGGCCACAAGCACCTCCTGCTAATTATCTCCTTTATTATGAATCCATCCAAGGGAAGAGGAAGGTTTTCATCAGCCTGCAGAGCCTTAACCCAGACAGGACTCTGTGCCCAGAGAGGCCACGTGCTTGAGCTCAGGTGTATGTGAGGACACGGACTCCAGGGAGGCTGATTTGCATTCAGTGCTCACCTGGGCTTTGTTCCAAAGAGCAGGACAGAGGAAGAGAACCCTTGTTCCTCCTTGTTCATTTATTATAAAAGGTACAAGTGAGTGACAAGTTTTAGTAATAAGAAATTGACCTAGGAGAGAGCCTGGGCTGGAGGTCCCCATTTAACTCCTTTCAGGCCAGCACACACTTAACAGTCAGGGCGGATGCAAATATCTTACCATCTCCTACCCCCTCCCTTTTTCCGGCCTGGACTAGTTGGAGGAAGGAGTCTACAAAGCCAGATTATTTTTAGCCTTTGAGGCAAGGCTGATTCACTCCTCCCCTCGACCCTTCCTTTGAAATGCAGTCCTCTGTGGGGCTGGGTGCAGGAGTTCTCTGGGGAGCTGTCCTGGAGCAGAGCTTGCGTGAAGCTCCTTCATCAGCAGGATGTCTAGCTTGTTAGGCATGGAGTGTGGAGGCGGAACTGACCTGTCAGTAGGAAAGGTTGAAAGGAGCAGAAGTCCTGGTGTTTTTGGCTGTCATGATTTAACTAGTCAGTCCATTTGTTCGCAGAAATACCCTTTCTGTGATGAAAAATGCCCCACATCAGAGGACTCATTGCCTGTAGCAGTACCCAATTCCAATTTGGCGATGGATGCCGGTCCTCTAGTGGCCTCTGCTCCCATCTGCTCAGGAACAACGTTGATAGATGAATTTAGTAACTTGACTCTCAATATTGGTACCAGATTCCTTTCCGCTCCATCAGAAGGTCTATCCCAACAGCAGGACCGAAGGGAAGAGATCTTTCAGGAGATCAGGGGTGGCTTCCTCTACAGAAGAAAGGGAGTAAGGACATTATTTTCTGTGAAGGAAGAGAGGATGGTGAAACTGCGATAGCTTTTAATCAACAAATTTTCTTGGCTTGAAAGACAACCAAGAGATATGAGGCTTAAGGGAGTTCAGCTTGGAAGTATTTCAGGAGTTCAGAGTGAACCAAGAAGTGAACCATTCAAATGTCGCTGTAGTCATTGCCTGTATCTTGGATAGGATCCCCTCTGAAAATGCTAAAATAGGGAATAATTATGACACAGGGTCCATTTAGACATAGACATTATTCTTTCCTGCTGGTAATTGTATGCAGCTGATTGAGAACGCTACTTTTGATAACCTCTGAGTTTAGTGACATTTTTCTTGCATCTCTTTCTACCTTGATATCAGTGATTTGTAAGGAATATGTGTAGTTTGAATGTAATTGAATGAGTTCAAATTACATACTGTGTCTGCACTTCCTGATCTGACCCAAGAAGCACCAGTCATTCTCAGATACTAGTGTCTTAGAAGCCTGGAGTAGGAGTTGAAACCCAGCATCGAGTTTTGAGCAAAGTGATTCATGGGGAAGGGAAGTAGAGCAAATATGGGATGGTTTGGTTAGAACGTAGTAATTAGGGTAAGGAAGTAGATTTTTCTAGTTTTCAACAATTTGAATTGCAATTAAAAGAAATTTTGATATTTTACTTTTTAGTAGTAAATAGTTGTGTATATAGGAGAATTTATTAAATTTGATGTACTTAAAATGAAAAAAGAAAAAAAAGAAAAATGCCCCACATCAGTTTTGGTTACTTCAAAAAGAAGAGAGGGACCAGTAGGCAGCATGGAGGTCAAGGTTGGATCCCACATGGTCAACAGTGCAGTCTGAGTCCCAGATAGGCTGGATGTGCTGAAAATCCCAAGGGGAGAATGGAGGAGAAGAGATTGCAGCATGGCCATCCCCTCTGGGCGGTGACTTTTCACTCCCCCCATCTGTTTCCTGCAAGTGCACACATCCTATAGCAAAACTATAAAAAGAAATCATCAAGAAATCTTCAAGAAACATTTCATATGTTTAAGATATATGAAAAAATGCCAAATATATTGTAACGCATGAGTGTGAATTCATAACACCTGATTTAACTTTTAGCCTTATCTAATTGCATTAAAAAAAATGTTCAATAAGGACTGGTCTAGTAGCTTATTGGTTGAGGGAATCAGATCCCACTTGGCCAATCGTGGTTTGAATTCAGCCTTGATGGCTTGAAAACCTACTAGGTATGGGGCCAATTAAGGTGTTGGTTTCTCACATGGCAATTGCAGTTCAAGTCCCAGACCTAGCGACTTTAAACTCATGTGGGACACATGTGCATGCATGTCCAAAATCCTGAGAGGAGAATGGAGGAGAAGGGATTGTGGCGGGGCCATCACCCCGGGGGCTGATTTCTCACCTTCCCTCTCTCTGTCTCTTTGGTGAGTGCACACACCCTATAGCAAAATCTCTCTCTCTCTAAAACAAAAGAAAGGATAAGAAAAATATGCAAGTTGTGTGCGCATGTGTGCCCCAAATCCTGACAGGATGGAAAAATACAGAAAGGATGGTGGCATGACCACTGGGGTCATGCCCACTGGGGTACTTTCCCTCTTTCTCTGTTTTTTTTTTTTTTTTTTCTGGTGAGCACATTTGCTTTCTGGCAGTTAAGCGGAAATTAAGGAATAAAACATTAAAAATATCAGTTGATGGTGTTTGCTTAGTCTTGGACTTTCCAGCTTTCAGAACTGTGAGAAATAAATTTCTGTTCTTTTATTATTCATTTATTTTTAAGAGATTTTTGTTGTAGGCATGCACTCGCAGGATAGACAGAGAGAGACAGAGTCAGAAAGTGAGAAATCACCCTCTTCCCTTCCCCAGAGGGGATAGCCACACTGCAAGCCCTTCTCCATTCTCCTCTCAGGATTTGAGTACACATGTATATGTACCTGGCATGAATTTTAAGCTGCTGGGTCCGGGACTTGAACTGTGGTTGACTACATGGGTGTCCAGCAATGTAATCATTATGCCATCTGCTGGTCCCAAATTTTTGTTGTTTATAAGTTAAAAAAAAAAAGAAGAAATCACTTGAAACACCCTTGTGCTCTTTGCCCCATCCTAGAGAGGCTGTGTATCTTTCTAAAGTCTGTCAGAAGTAGTCTCAAAGCAGCAGGAGCAATGGAAACTTGTTATAAATGATCTACTTCTGCTCAAGATATTCTTCTACCTTCTTCCTCTTCTTCAGGTCAGGAATGTCATCATCCTCACACCACTGTCATCACTACCATTCTAGTTCCCACAAAACACACTTCTCTATGCACCACAGACTGCAGTAGTTTCTTTTTTTTTTTTTGGAGAGGTTTTCGCTATAGGGCGCGTGCGCTCGCCAGACCGACAGAGACATAGAGACAGAAAGCGAGAAATCACCCCCCAGGGGGGATGGTCACGCCGCAATCCCTTCTCCTCCATTCTCCTCTCGGGATCTTGGGCACGCACGCACACGCGCCTGGCGTGAGATTTAAGCCACCGGGTCCGAGACACGAACCGCGGTCGACTACGTGGGAGTCCAGCGACATAGCCATTACGCTAACTGCTGGTTCCCATACTGCAGTAGTTTCTAAGTCATATGTTTTGGGCCCTGAAATAAATAGATCTGGAATGGGCTTTCACTGTGATTGTCAGAGGGCACATACACTCACCAGAGAGGAGAGAGAAAGCATCCCACAATAGGCCATGGTCATGCTGCAATTTCTTCTCCATTTCTCCACCCTGTTGGGATTTGGGGCACACATACAAGCACTCATTGTGCTTCTCAAGCTGGTGGGCAGGGACTTGAACTGTGGTTGGCCACGTGGGATCCAACTCCCTTAACCAGTAGGCCACGGAGCAGGCTCTGGAATGGGCCTCCATAATCAGTTGTGTTAAACCAAAGTACATTGGCCTGAGAAGGTCTCTGTATTTGCGTACTTGAGTTACTATAAATAAATCGTAACTGACCTTAGGAGTCTGTTCTTTAACACGTAGGTGGGTCACAGCAGTCCAGCTTCTGCCAATCACATTGTTTTTAAACTGTGTTCAAATAGATAAACACCAGACTGTAGCCAATCCAGCTGCTTCTCTACCTCACTTCTCTGACTTCCGTTTTCCCTAAGTCACTTTCCTTTTCCTACAGGTAAATGCTATCTGAACACACAGGGGTTCCCCAGAACCAGTTCTCATGACTGCCTAGTTTGCAAGTTGTTCTTTGCTCAATTAAGCACTGCTAAATTAGATTTGTCTACGTTTCTCTTTTTAAATTTTTTTTTTTTTTGCCAGAGGGCGTGAATGCTTTCTGGAGAGAGACAGACAGAGAAAGAGAGAGAGAAAGTGAGAAAGCACCTCCCTGTGAGGAATCATCACACTTCAACCCCTTGACCTCTATTTTCTCTCTTTATGGGATTTTGGGCACACATGCACACTTGCTGGGCATGTTTTTCATGCTGTGGGGTTCAAGATGCTAACTGCGTGTTTGGTCGTGGAATCCAGCCACTTTAACCACCATCCACCTGCTGGCCCAAGTTTTCTTTCTTTCTTTTTTTTTTCTTAGAGATTTTTGTTATGGAACTTGTATGCTTGCCAGAGAGAAAGATATACAGAAAGTGAGAAATCACTCCTGGGGGATGGCCACACCACAATCTCTTCTCCTCCATTCTCCTTTCAGGATTCTGGGCATGC
Organism: Tupaia belangeri chinensis; assembly: GCF_000334495.1. Taxonomy (NCBI): domain Eukaryota; kingdom Metazoa; phylum Chordata; class Mammalia; order Scandentia; family Tupaiidae; genus Tupaia; species Tupaia belangeri. Next base: position 664,092 of record NW_006205341.1, on the reverse strand, counting down.
ACACACACACACGCCCAGTGTGAGTTTTAAGCTGCCAAGTCTAGGACTTGAACCATGGTCAACAATGTGGGAGTCCAGAGATGTAACCATTATGCCATCTGCTGGTCCCCCCAAGTTTTCTTTTAACAGTTAAGAAAATGGAGACCCTATGAGATGAGATGTCTTCACTTTTTATAAATGATAGAGAGTGTGTGCACATGTGAGAGAGAGAGAGAGAGAGTGCTCTCAACAGGAGCCTCATCACTTTTTAAAAAAATATTTATTTTATAAATTCAGATTATATCACTAGACTTAGCATTATTTTTTAGAGGTTTTTGCCTTAGGGTGCATGCACTAGCCAGAGAGAAAGAGAGACAAGAGAAAGTGAGAGGAAAAGTGAGAGAGAGAGAGAGAGAGAGAAAGCAAGTCCAGGTCCTGGGCTTGAACCATGGTCAGCCATGTGGGAGTCCAGCACCTTTAACCACCATGCCACCTGCTGACTTTAGTCTTGGGCCTCATCATTTTTTGACCTGCTTTCCCCAGCCCTCTGGCTTCCCAGAATCTTAGGTGTCTGTGTATGAGCCCAGCGTTTTTTCAGGCTGACCCGAAATTCAAACTTGGAGCTGGCCATTTGGCTTCCAGTACCACAGTCCGATAAGTTTTAAACTGTACCACCTGGGCTGAGCTGGTGACCACACTTTGATGGCATGGACATACTCAGGTTTAGAAGCTGGGGGAGCACCTCTGGCTCAGACCCTGGCACAGACGAGGAGCTCTATAAACTCTCTGTTAATGAATGAGCCCTCATGTCCTGCCCACCATGTGCCTAGTGCCAGTGCCCTGGACGTCATCCTAATCAATGAATATTGAGAGGAGTTCATCTTACTGCTTATTACTAAATAATGAATGGACTGTTTCACAAAACTTTCTAATTATAAAAAATCTGCTTAGGATCTTTATTTATTTCTTTATCTCATGTCATAAGTTTACTTACAAACATTTAATATGCTATATAGGTCAAGAGTTTGATCTATATGTTAGAGATGGCACCTCTTAAAATGTTCTTCACATCTGTTAAATGGATGAAATAAAACATCCTTCTTTCTTTCTTTTTGTTTTAGTGTTTTGCTATAGGGCACGTGTGCTCCCCAGAAGGAAACTAAGACAGAGATGCATGCTTGTGATCCAGGACTGGCTGGGGTTGGGGAATGGATCATGGCATCAGGACCACATTGGGGGTGTGTGTTCTTTCTCTTTGAAATAAAGAAATAAACAAATTTTAAAAGAAAGAAAAGTTATAGAACCCACGAACAACGTTTAACATAGTCTGATGAAACACCAAGAAGCTAGATTCTCTGGGGTGGTACATCCTATTTCACTGAACATCTACTTTGTACTAGGAAATAAGCACAGGGTAAAACCACAGGCCTACAAAAGCAGGAGAGAGCATACCTTTTGCCTGGTGTAGCATTTGTGAACTTCCTGGCTTGGTGGAGGGCACAGCTTGTGGTGGCAGAAGAGAGACTGAACCCCCTCCCATTCCACCCAATGACTGTTGGGACTGCAAGCCAGGTGTTAATAGTAATAAGCCCTATCCCAGCCTGCACTGCTTCCCAGAGTCCTCAAGGGATGGCATCATTTCCTCCCCAGGAATCCAGGCTGGGCATAGGGACAGTGGAGGGATGTCTGGGGTGAGGGAGTACAGGACAGTTGGGTGTCAGAATCACCTGGGGAGGGACTTCAAGCTGTGACTCCTGGCTGGAATGTCATGAGACCTAGCGCCGAGGGAGTGCTAGGCACTGCACTATGTACTTTACCAACCAAATCTTAAATTGTGAACTAGGAGCTATTATATAGCCCCAGGTACAAAGAAAACAAGGCCTAGAGAATTTAAGTAACTTGTCCAAGATCACACAGCTAAGGAAGTGATGGAGCTAAGGTTTTGTCTTGCCTGGTAACTTTAAGATTATTTAAAAAAAAAAAAAATTGAAGCAAGGGGCCAGCAGGTTCCATGGTAGTTAAGGCATTGGACCCATACATGGCTGATTGTGGTTCAAGCCTCATACCTAGCAGCTTGAAAATCACACTGTGTGCGTGTGTGTACATACCCAAAATCCTGAGAAGAGAATGGAGGAGAAGTGATTGTGGCATGGCCAACCCCCTTGGGAGTGATTTCTTGCTTTCCCTCTCTCTGTCTCTCTCCAGCAAGCACACATGCCCTTTGGCAAAACAAACAAACAAACAAACAAACAAACAAAAAACAGAAAACAAAAAACAAAAAAAAAAGAAAGAAAGAAAAAAGGGAAAAAAAAAGAGTTAAAATTTACATACAGGAAAATTTCCTCTTTTAATTTTACCATTCATTTTTAAATTCCTTATTTGGAAGTTTGTTTATTTCTTCCGTGTGTGAGAGAGACAGAGAGTAACACAGTAAATAATTTTTTTGTCTAGTCTTCATGCTTTTAATATAACTCCCAAAGATCTTGATGCCATGGTTTACTCTAAACTTCATCCAACCTGAGATCATGGGCATGTGCATGTCAGTATACTCTGGAAGGTCTCAGACATAAACCCAGAACCTTCTGATGAGGGCTGGCCTTGTAGCGTGTCTCGTTCTATCACTGTGCCACTGTTCATCCCCCAGATTCACCTTTTTTTTTTTTTTTGGAGAGATTTTTGCTATAGGGCGTGTGTGCTCGCCAGACAGACAGAGAGAGACATAGAGATAGAAAGCGAGAAATCACCCCCCAGGGGGATGGTCACGCCTCAATCCCTTCTCCTCCATTTTCCTATCGGGATCTTGGACATGTACGCACACGCGCCCTGTGTGAATTTAAGCCACTGGGTCTGGGACTCGAACCGCGGTCGACTATGTGGGAGTCCAGCGACATAGCCATTACGCTAACTGCTCGTTCCCTCTGAATGTCTTCTTACGTTGCTTTGAAAGCTGTTACAGTCAGATCTAGGTACCCAAGGAAGAAGGCAGAGATGATGTTTTCTTTCTTTTCTCACTGGAATTCTGCTCTTTCCTCTCAGGCTTATTTGAATTCTAATCCCATCCTCCCCCACCTCCCCAGCCCTCTTCCTTATTCTCACCCATCAGTTGCTTTGGGAGAGAGAGCTGGAGTCACAAACTGAAGCCTCCTTGCCATATTTGGTTAAATCTCTTTGAGTTGAGGGCACTTGAATACTAGGCAAATCACATCACCCCATTATATCTTGGTCTGTGTGTGTGTGTCTGTAAGAAACACGCGAAACGGCCCATTTCTAATGAAACGGTTCTTCCCTTTTTTGCATGTTGAGTCAGTGTCCTTCCCACAAAATGAGTTCCAGTGAATCAAAGAGGTGAAACAGGACTTGGTGGAAAGCAGTCACCTGCCGTGACTGTCCACTGCAGGGAGAGGGGTGGTTCTCTCTTGTTTGGACTGATCGCATCGAAGCCCTCTCCGAGTTCATGCCTTACTGCCACGGGGAAGTTCACACTGAGCACCAGCACAAGCAAGGATCACGGAAACGCTGATTGCTTTGCCCTGCAGAGGCACTTGCAGGAGCCGAGCGATACTTTGGACATTGCTGAGTGCCTTAGCCTGGGTTCTCCTGAAAGTGGAGTCTGACAGGAAGGCTTCTATGTGAGTAGTGTCAGCTACTAAGAGTGAAACGTGGAAGGAGAAAGAGCCAATTATAGGAGAGAAGAGGTTTATCTTCTCACTCAGAGCTAGGTTCATGGCTGAGGTGCCGTAATGAAAAGATTAACAAGAGAAAAGTGGGGGCTAGAAGATGGTGCAGCAGTAAAACACAATGATTAATGGAGCCAATTCACTTGGGAAAGTTCCAGGTTTGTGTCTGGAGAACTGCCGGAGTATGCTCGGCCTGCGCGTGCCATGGTCTAGAGCTGGCGAAAGTTGGAGTTGTGGTGTCAAGACCGTGTTGGGTGTGGTCTCTCTCTGTGTCAAGGGGCTGGGAGCAGGATCAGTACTTCCCATTCTTTTCTCCCCACCCTAGGATATCTTGAGATGCATTTTATAAAGCTTCGCAGAAGGTCCTGCACAGCGGGGGCCAATTTAATAACTTATCTTCATGGTGGAAATAAACTTTAAAAAGAGAAAAGCATACACATTTATTTACTATACATTTTATGTGACATAGGAGCCTTCAGAAATGAAGACGCAAGGAAACAGGGAAACCTGTGTATTTTTATATTTAATTCTTTTTTTTTTTTACATTTATTTATTCATTTAGCTACTTTTTTGTTGTGATTTTTAAGCTGCCGGGTCCAGGACTCAAACCCTGGTCAGCCTTGTGGGAATCCAGCACCTTAAGCACCACTTGCTGGCTCCTTTTTAATGCTTAGTTTTGAAGAAGAATGAACAGTTGTGGAGAAGCTTGGTTGGACAAAGGGGGAAATGATCTAATGATAATAAACTGGGGACAACTTAGCAAAGCCTATTTGTTCAGAATCTTCTCTGTGTCTCTGTGTCTTCAGAGAAAATGACCTTTCTTTTTTCCAGATATAAAGGGGCACATCTCTAGACTGAAGGTTTTGTGACTACTTCAGAGGAAGGTCAGAGAATTCTTTCCTAGCTTGCTGAAGGGGAGAGAGGCAAGAGGTCTGAGAGGCCTTCCTGCTTTTCCTGTTTTATCAGATCCCAAGGTGTTGTATTGAGGTAGCCTATCCTGAACACTATTACAATAAAAGGGAAGGTACTGAATTGGCCACCGCTGTGTAGGACTTTCTGGGAAGCTTTATGAAATGCATCTCAGGAACATCCTAGGATGGGGGAGAGAGAATGGGGCACCATTTAGCCTGCTCTCAGCCTCCAGTGGACAAGGATTGCTCATGGGCATCGATTTGTCTACACTTGCCTCGCTATGGTGGAATGTGGAGAAAGACAAGGACATGAGCCCTACATAGGTCTGTTGGCTACACGGTGTCAATACCATTGGCTCTTGCTGAGTAAATGGCAAAAATATTTGGAACTCCCCCTGGGACTTGGATCCTGTCCTTTCCATCTCATAACCTTTGCTGTAAAATTCTGGGTTCCCCAGTGTGAACTGGCAAGAATGGTGTCTGTGGAATTTCTGTTGAGGGGAGGCCTAGAGGCAGCCATCTCATTGGGACTTGGGATAATTCCTGAAGCTGTGTTTGCAAAGAACTTATTGTTTTCACTTAGGTTGTGTGTTTATTTGGGGTGAAGGGTGTTAACTCTAGAAACAGCCACTGAAAGTGAGGGTCTCCTTTAGCAAGAGCTGCCCATGGTAGTTGAGTCTCCAGGGCTTTCCGTGCCTGATCTCTTGGTACAAAGCAGGGCAGAGTAGTCACGGAGCTCTTTGCCCTTCTCGTCCAGTGTGCCAATCTGGCCTGCTCACTGGGGACAAGGTGAAGGTGAGCAAAGAAGAAATTTTCTCCCAGCACAGGAGCTATAAAAGAGGTCTCTGTTGCCAGGCCTTTAGGGAAATGTCTTCCACCTCCCAAGTGTGTAACTCCTGAGTTTCAACTCATGAGATCCAAGCATGACAGTGAGAGCTGGCAGTTATGCAGCACCATCTGGTGCCAAGTTTTCAAAGTAAGGAGCCATTGTGGTGGTCACGTGCTTCGTCTTACTCAATCGGTCCTCTTAGACCTGAGGGAAAGGTGGCCTGTTCAGTATGTGGTTTGGGTACTTTATGCGTGTCTTGGCTTGAAAGTTAGTCACGAATTACCACGTATTTATAACCCTCAGCGATTGTCTCTTAAACCTTGGTTTCACTACTGGTGAACATCACTTTCAGTGGCTCTCTGTTGTGATCGGAGGGAAGGTGGGTGAGGCAGAGTAGTGAAGGGAATCGCCTGATATTCCTTGCTTCATGACTTTGCTCACGTTCCTCTTTCTTTTTATTCTCTTTTTCTGACCCTCTGTCTAGTCAGCAAGCTCTCCCCATCCTTTAAGCCCCATTTCCTCCAGGGCAGTCATCCACCCCAGTTTCTAAGGGCCACCTACTCTGATAGCATGGCACTTCTCTGTTCAGTTCACTTGGCCCTGAGTCACTTCTACCTGGTGACAGCTCTGGTCTCATACTTTATCTTTCAGGTACTAATACCTGATCTTTATTCCTCTCTCATGCATTCCTGGTAGATTATATGCTCTTTGAATTTGCTTTAAATTCTTTTGTAACCTCAAAGGGACTAGTCCAGTGTCTTAGACACAATAGGGATCAGTAACTGCTTCTTGAGCAAGTACATGAATAGAAAAAAGGACTCTTGGAAATCTGAGGGAGGACACTCTGTTGGCCTCGTGGATCTTAAATATGTTGGAAAAGCTAGCTGATCTTGGGCCCTAACTCCAGCATCCAAATTATGAACACTTTGCACCAATGTTTGTTGAGTTTACTACCATCTTCCTTCCTTCACAAGCATGTACTGAATACCATTCCTAACGTGCTACCATGAATAGTGTAGACCTTAGAGAGAGACTGCCTTGGTTCAAATCCCAGCTCTGCTTCTTATAGCCTGTGTGGCACTGGACAAGCGACATAAGCTCTCTCAGCTTTGCCTTCCTCATACATAAAGTGGAAATAATAATAATAATAATAATAATAATAGTGGTGACCTCTTAGGATTCATGTGCAGATAAGATGAGGTAATGGGCAAAAAACATTTGGCAGGGACTGAATAGTAAGTGCTCAGAGGAATATCAGGGGACTTCAAAAGCTTTGTGGAAAAATGGAATTGAAGTATGAGTTTATTTCTCTGCCCACACTTTGTTTTTTTTTTTTTTTTGGAGAGGTTTTTGCCATAGGGTGTGTGCGCTCACCAGACAGACAGAGAGAGACAGAAAGTGAGAAATCACCCCCCAGGGGGGATGGTCACGCCACAATCCCTTCTCCTCCTTTCTCCTCTCGGTATCTTGGGCACACACGCATATGCGCCCAGTGTGAGTTTAAGCCACTGGGTCTGGGACTTGAACCGTGGTTGACTACATGGGAGTCCAGCGACATAGCCATTACGCTAACTGCTGGTCCTGGTGAAATAGAATTTTATGACTTTTGATTAAAACATATTTGATTTGTTTTCTAGGCTTTATTTTCCAATTTTAAGGATTTTTGTCTTATCTTGAGCTGCCGATAAGTTCATGTACCTTCTCTTTGAATAGAATCCTAACCTATTTCCTGGCTTTAAGTTTTTAGAATATTTTCTTAGCATTTCTTTGATTTATTGAAGTTAAATCTGCTTTTCTTAAAATTGAAAAATATAGTAAAAAATACATAACTAATGACCATATTAAACTATATAGCATCAGCTAGGTGCTACCTTATAGTATATTCTTCGTACTCAGAGTTTCATGCCTTAAGTCAGACATGTATTCATAGACATGTATGTATCAGCAGAGCTTGCTATTGAAAGTAGTTAGATTATTTAAGAAATTTTGTGAAACATATATATATATATATATGTATATATATATATATGAAACTAGAAATGGAAAATTATTGACCGTAACATGTATGATTAAGCTACTATGCAGCATCTTCTATGTTGTGACAATGCTCAGTGAATAAATGTAAATTAATTAATTTAGAAAGTAATAAAGAAAAAAAGATAAATTTTTTAAAAAAAGAAAAAAATAGTTGGAGCCAGCAGGTGGCATAGTGGTTAAGATGCCAGACTCCCGCATAGACAACTGTGGTTTGAGTGCTGGACCTGGCAGCTTAAAAATCCCAGGAGGAGAATGGAGAAGGGATTGTGGAGTGGCCATCCCTCTGGGAGGTGTTTTCTCACTTTCTCTCTCCCTGTCTCCCTCCTCTCTGGACATATGTGCCCTATGGCAAAAACCTTAAAATAAAAAGAATTGTTGCCACGTGACAGCTCTCAAACCTCAGCATCTATCATGCCCTGCCAGCATTGAAGGGCAGCTGTGGAAACGCTGAGGCTGTGGCCCGAGTGCCTCGGGAGAAGGACTCTACCTGAATGTCTCACCAGGAGCTGGCAGCCCTGATAAGAGAGGAGGGGCAAAGCACAGTGGGGGCCGGAAAGAGCAACCTCACAGATTCGAAAAGGATGGTGCTGCTTCCTGCACCTTCCCCACATTTTAAGACTCGAAATAGCAGAGGCAAAGGGAAAAAAATGTGCAAAAAGCACAGCAAATTAGAGAGAAAACTGTTGCAGTTTTGCCTTTTATTCTCCTCATTAAGCCTGGCTTTTCTCTGCCGTGATAGTCTCTAGCACTGAGATCGAAAGGAGATGGGATTGTGAGTGGAGCTGGAGAGGATTCAAGCAGTGTTCCCTATTCCCTGGGGAGTGTGAGTGGGCCCCTGGGGTCTCACCCCAATTTTGGCTCCTAGACATAGCCTGAAGAGGGGCATGAGACCAAGTGACTCAGAGGTGCTCGTCGGACACCCTGTCTCCCAATTTCCCACCCTGTACTCAGCCCCGCCTCTTGCCCCTCTTGGTCCATTTAATTTTATACCTGGAGTTTTGATTTTCTATGTTCATCTTTGCCTCTGTTAGAGTGTGTGGTGGGCTGAGTAGTGCCTTCTCAAAATTCTTGTCCACCTGGAGCCCCCGGAAGGTGACCTTATTTGGAAAGAGAGTTTTTGTGGGTATAATTAGTCAAGATGAGGTCATATTGGATTAAGGTGGCCCTAAATCCAGTATGTCCAGCAAGAAGATGAGACACAGATATGCAGGGAAGAAGGCCTCGTAGAGCTGGAGGCAGAGACTGGAGTGGTGCAGCTGTTAGCCCGGAATGCCAAGGATTGCCGGTAACCGTTCACTGGGAGCTAGGAAGAGGGAAGAAACTACCTTCCCTAGAGTCTCTGGGGAGCATGGCCCTGCCAGGGTCATTCCTTCTGACTCACAGCCTTCAGAACTGTGAGAGAATACATTTCTGCTATTTTAAGTCCCCTGGTTGGTGGTACTTCATGATGGTAGCTCTTGGAGACTAATGTAGAGCATAAGCCACCTGAGGGAAGGGGTGATGTCTTATTTACCTTGCATCTCAAGACATGTTAAAGGGAGCTTT